>NW_012112808.1:6915966-7079078 GCF_000951035.1 Colobus angolensis palliatus | reverse complement strand
TTTATTCTCTTTGTAGCAGTTGTGAATGGGAGTTCACTCATGATTTGGGTCTCTGCTTGTCTATTATTGGTGTATAGGAATGCTCGTGATTTTTGTACATTGATTTTGTATCCTGAGACTTTGCTGAAGTTTCTTATCAGCTTAAGGAGTTTTTGGGCTGAGAAGATGGGGTTTTCTAAATATACAATCATGTTATCTGCAAACAGATAATTTGACTTCCTCTCTTCCTATTTGAATACCCTTTATTTCTTTCTCTTGCCTGATTGCCCTTAAAGTAGCCTTACAGACATACATTTGGCTAATAGTACAGTAGCCCCATTTTATCCTCAGTTTCACTTTCTGATATCAGTTACCACAGTCAGTGGTGGTCCAAAAATATTAAAAGGAAGATTCTAGAAATAATTCAGAGTTTTAAATTGCACACCATTCTGAGTAGCATGATGAAACCTTGAGCTGTCCTGGCCCATCTTGTCCGGGACATGGATCATTGCTTTGTCCAGTGGATCCACAAGGTATCTGCTACGCACCCATTAGTCACTTAGTGGCCATATCTGTTACCAGGTGGACTGCTGTGATATCAGAGTCCTTGTGTTCAGATAATCTTTATTTTACATAATAGCCCCAAAGCACAGGAGTAGTGATGCTGTCGTATTGTTATAATTGTTCTATTTCATTATTAGCTGTTATTGCTAATCTCTTACTGTGCCTAATTTATAAATTAAAATTTTTTCAAAGGTATGTGTGTATTGCAAAAACAATAATATATAAAGGGTTTGGTACTATCCACAGTTTCAGTCATCCACTGAGGGGTCTTAGAATGTATCCCCTTCAAATAAGAGGGAACTGCTGTATATGAAAAATGCTCAAGATCACCAGGGAAATGCAAATTAAGATCACAATGGGATAATTACCTCACACCTGTTAGGATGGCTTTCACCAAAAAGACAAAAGGTAAGTGTTGGCAAGGATGTGAAGGAAAGAGAACTCTTGTGCACGTAAAAAAAAAAAAAAAAAAGTTTCTCCTTTTATTTGAATTCATTATATATTGCCTAGATTGCAATATATAATGTCCATTTATTGCTCCATTCCCTCTTTGATCACCACTTACCAAAATAGTGATTCTTCCTTATTTGAGGCCTCTGACAGAAAAAACTAGGATGAGATTTGACGTCACAACCAACACATCCCCAAAGACATAGGTTAAAAACATATTGATAGGGATCAATATGTATATTAAAACAATATGTATATCAAAATATTACGTTGTATATACTTTAAATATATAATTTTTTTGTTTTTAAGATGGAGTCTCGTTCTTTTGCCCAGGCTGGAGTGCAGTGGCGCAATCTCGGCTCACTGCAACCTCCGCCTCCTGGGTTCAAGTAATTCTTCTGCCTCAGCCTCCTGCGTAGCTGGGATTACAGGTGCCCACCACCAGGCCAAGCTGATTTTTGTATTTTTAGTAGAGATGGGGTTTCACTATGTTGGTCAGGCTGGTCTCGAACCCCTGACCTCCTGATCCACCCACCTCGGCCTCCCAAAGTGCTGGGATTACAGGCGTGAGCCACCATGCCTGGCCCATAAATTTTTATTAATTGTACTTTAGTAAAGCTGGAAAGAAAGAACCAACACAATAGAGACTACTTAAATCAAAGATGGCATAAAGATAAATGTAAAGGTCAAATTCACATAAAGAAGTGTTGCCAAGGTAGGAAAATAAATAACCAAGAAATAACCAGAACCTGGAAAAACACAAACTAGAAAATGTTGAGGGAAGAAAGTACTGAAACGTAAACCAAGAATGTGCTTCAAAAAATTCAGAAAGGATGAAATACAAAACCAGCTTGCAATAAAGAAAAAAGTGTTATGTTCTTTGAAACTACAATAAGAGACATGAGTGCCTTGTCTTTTAAGCCTTTTAAAGGCATCGAATTTGCTTGGTCTTTAACACATATATCAATGTTACATAATATTATATACATTTTTCTTTACTATCTGCCTGAGGTATGATAGTAGGAATAAATGTTACAGCCATGAATTGATTTTTAGTTCTGTTTTCAAATATTGCACATGAGTATTTGGGTTAGTGAATGGTTGGGTACTGGGTATGTTAATCATACCATTTTTTCTACACATTTTCATCCCCTTGTACACTTTCGGTGGGAAGGTAGGTTGGTGCAGCCGTTATGGAAGACAGTATGGAGGTTTCTCAAAAAGTTGAAAATAGAACTACCATATGACCCAGCAATCCCACTTCTGGGTGTATATGCAAAGGAATTGAAATCAGTATGGTGAAGAAATATCTGTACTCTCATGTTCAGTGTAGCAGCATTCACAATAGCCAAGATATGAAAGCAACTTAAATGTCTATTGACAGATGAATGGATAAAGGAAATGTGGTACATATCTCCAATGGAATATTATTCAGCCTTCAAGAAACAAAGGAAATTCTGTTGTTTGCAACAGCATGAATGAACCATTTTTCCAAATGAAAGAAGCCAAACTCAGAAAGACAAATACTGTGTGGTGTCACTTATATGTGGAATCTAAAAAAGTCCAACTCCTAGAAGCAGAGAGTAGAATGGTGGTTCCCAGGGGCTGTGGTTGGGGTGGGGGGAGATGGGGTGATGTTTCTCAGTGGTCAGAAGTTTCAGTTATGCAGAATGAATGAGTTCTGGAGATCTCAGTGTGGTCACTATAGTTAATAATACTATATTATAAACTTGAAATTTTCTAAGAGAGTAAATCTTAAATGTTCACAACTCATGCATAAAGGAACTATATGAGGTGATATATTAATTCACTTGTTTGTGGTAATCATTTCACTATGTGTATATATATATCAAAATATTATGTTGTATATACTTTAAATATATAAATTTTTATTCATTATACCTTAGTAAAGTTGAAAAAAAGAATCAACACAAAATTAATAACGTAGCCTTCCAAAATGTTTTTTTAAAAGAGAGAGAATATGAATGAGAATGTGAATGTAAGAGTTACATGAAGGAACCACACTCTGAGTGTTAGTACTTTCCTGTTTAAACTTAAGGTTAAAGTTGTAGAGGAACTGGTGAAAGGTGTTTGGGCTGGAGCATACTTGCTCAGTCAGAATTTTCAGTTAGCACGAGGTAATTACCAGTTTGAAGTACCCCTGCTAGGCAGGTCTGCCCCACTGAGGCAGTAGGGGAGGGAGATGCACAGATGGCTCGCCCAAGTCACCAAGAGATGAGGAGAAGCTTGTGCGCAGCAACATTGTTTGTAACAGCCAAAACCTAGAGCCAATCCAAATGCCCATCAGCAATAGAACAGATAAATTATGGTGTGTACATAAGATGGATTATTATATACAATGAAAACACAGGATCAGTTACATAACATAATGAGTGAAAGAAGTCAGACACAAAAGAACATATACTCTAATTTCATTTATTTAATTGAAAAACCAGACAAAACCAATCTGTGGTGTTACAGCAGAATGCGGTTACTTTGGGGGAGGGGAGGCTATCATGGGAGGGGCACAAAGAGGACTTCTGTGGGTTGGTAATGATACTCTTCCTGTTGTCTGTCTCTACGTCCTCAGGGCTCCGACCTCTGTCATCACTTCTCTCTCTGTGCACTCCACAAAGACGCATGCATTCAGTTCCTCTGAACACATCTGAGTTGTCATCCCAGACTTTTCTTTCCTAACCTCAGGACAAGCATTTCAAAAACTCTTCTTCAGAACAGTAATCTCCCCAGATACTCTGGGGGAAAGAGAAGGAAGAAAGCCAGGTTCATAGTCAAGTAATTTTGGGAAATACACTTCTTCACTTGGAAATTCACAGCGTACAGTAACATGTTAAATGCTTCTATTTAATTGTGCTTAGCCAAATATCTCTGCAACGTCTTTTTCCTGGGAGTCTTTGTTTCTGCCCTTTCACAGTTGCTGTGGCCCTAGTGGAACATACTTTGGAGACAACTGCTTCTGACCCTTTCAGCCTCCTGTCTCATGGGCACCTGCCTCTTCCCTACTCAGCTGGCTCCCTCACCCACTGCCAGCCTGCCTGATTTCTACTCCCCTCTGTGGCCCTTAGCAGCAGTTTGTTTTAGGTTTCCTATACATCCTGAGCAGAACCAATCCTTGCCTCATCCCATAGAATAGCTCTGCCGTGCTTTATATTGCCTTTTATTTACCTGTGTACTTACGGGAACCAAGCTAGGTAAAAAATGAAGGACTGGGCTCCCGTGCTATGTTGCTCTCCTAGCAGGTGCTTCACTGAATTGTGTATAGCTGTTATTTGCCTCTCTTCTCCTACCTCACATACCGTGCCTCATCTCTCTGAGAGAGAAAAACTCTTTGATTTTATAGCCTAAGTGCTTAACTATAGGCTCAGTCTGGACCTGGAGCTAGATGGCCTCAGTTCAAATCCAGGGTGCATCACTTAGGAGCCATATGGCATTGAAAAGCTACTTAACTTCTTTGAGTGTCAGTTTTCTCACTGGAAAATGAAAACAATAGCCTCTCCTTCATTGGGTTGGTGAGGGGACTTTATGAGGAAATGCTTGTACAGCACTTAGAAGAGTGCCTACCACAGAGTGAGAACTCCTTAAATGTGAGCTTTCATTGTTTTAATTATTACATAATAGTAGACAGATAGATGGACAGATAGGTAAGTAAACTGATGACAGACCTGTGTAATCCCCTATTCTTGGCTAACCACAGCTGCTGTTGTTGACTGAATTGAAATCTAGTGAAATGCCTTTTTTCTTTTTTTTGAGACGGAGTCTCACTCTGTTGCCTACGCTGGAGTGCAGTGGCACCGTGTTAGCTACCTGCAACCTCCATCTCCTGGGTTCAAGCAAGTCTCCTGCCTCAGCTTCCTGAGTAGCTGGGATTACAGCTGCTCACCACCACCCCTGGCTAACTGGCTAGTTTTTGTATTTTTAGTAGAGATGAGATTTCACCATGTTGGCCAGGCTGGTCTTGAACTCCTGACCTCAGGTGATCCGCCCGCCTCGGCCTCCCAAAGTGCTGGGATTACAGGTGTGAGCCACTGCACCTGGACATGCCTTTTTAAATATATACCTAATTCTAACACTGGGCAAATAAGAGAAAAGTATCTCACTAGATACAGCGATATAGTATCTCATCATATGTTGTTTCATGAAGTAGTTCTTGGTGATAGACAGGAAATGTGGTAGTTTGTCTTCTCTTTCTACCCTCTGATAGTTACCTCCATCTCTACTTCTCTATGAATTCTCCTTAATTGTTCTTAGCAGCAAAATGATACTAAATTGATATCCTTTATCCTGCTTTGTTGAGAACATTAGCAGCAAAACAATGTAAACAGTCATGACAGAGTCATTGGCCTTTCTAATTCTGAATGAATCTGCACATCAGTTTCCACAACACTTGTTTACCTCCAAGTATAGTGATATTTTCCATTCCTTAGAAATTTGTTTTTTCGTTTAGGCAAACCTCTTTTGCTTAAATATTCATCTGGAAGAGAATAACTCGACCTAGTTTGGTATTTTTTATCTAGGATGAAGAATAAAACGTCGCTTATTTAATGTTTCTAACTTTCAAAAAGAGAAATGTTGTGTGTTTCTCTTCCTTATGTGCAGGCGCCTCGTTCAGAGGCTGTCACTGTCCTTGGCTCTCTGGTCTGCTTTCCAAATACCTACCAGGAGATTCCTTTACTGCAGTCAGTGCCAGAAGTAAATGAGGCCATTACAGGAACTGAAGATGTCAAGGTACATAATACATTTGACTGTATCTCAAGTTTAGCACTTTTTATAATTCTAGCTGCGTGATTATCTCTTCCATTAGTATATATTAATCTGTGTATTCCTGAAATTTTGCTGCATCTTTTAAATGTTTCAGTAGGTGTTTTTAGAAGGCTATTCGTGGGCTATACATGTGTTAAATTCAGAGCATATTGCAGTTAGACCTCATAGCTATCGCTATAGCAGGTGTTTTTTGTTATACCTGTTTATTGGGCCTAGGGATCATAATCATGTAGTGAATTACCTTTGGTAATAATTTTATTAACTTAATTAACTGCATTAGTGCATCAAGTTAATTTATAAGAAATAATGGAAGTAAGCTAAATACTCAATTACATTGTTGGCCTGATTAAATACTACTAATAATTTGAGATTCTAAATTATTTATTGGAGAATAAAAGTAAGCATTTGTTCTCTCCTCAGCTGACTTTGAGGTAAACAAAAATGCTTTTAGAATCCCAGAATCAAACTATAAAACATAATTACAATATATAATTCAGTGTACAACATTTAATTCAATTAAAGTAAAAGAAAACCGAGATTTTCCTATCTGGAAGTCTCATTTGCTTTTTACCAGAAGCGCTCTACTCCCACGGGCTGAATGGCTTAGGGAGGCCCTGTGGAGACCCCCATCCTCCACCACCCACTCCCCCGAGCCCAGTGTTCTTCTCGCCTCAGGCTCTTACTCATAGATATGAGCTCTCTGAGCTCCCTGGTTGAACTTCAGTAGTTCCTGGCTGCCTGGAACATGGTCAGAACATGTGGGAAACCAACTATGACAAAAAGTTTTTATTTTACTTAATTTTGTGTTTTTAGCATTACCTCATAAATATTTTACTGAAGAATGCCACAGAAGAACCAAATGAATATGCAAGGTAAATGTTGAATAAGAGGTAAACTGTTTTAGAATTTTAAGATACACATTTATGTGTAAGTAGTTAATGTTACAAAAGAAAACACTTATTCGTAAACTGTTTTAGAATTTTAAGATACACATTTATGTGTAAGTAGTTAATGTTACAAAAGAAAACACTTATTCTTTCACATAGCTCTTATACAGACTGAAAAATATAGGAAGAATGATGCCAGGAAGATGTTTTGCATGATTATTTAAAAAGGTATCATTATTAAGTAAAAATTGTAAAGTGCAGAAGAGTATACATAATACACTATTTTGTGTGAGAAAAAGCAAGATTACAAATATAATCATGTATCCTCTAATATTTTCAAGAAGAAAGAAAATGAAAATATAAACCAAATATTTATAGAAATGGTTGGTGTATATGCAGGGTTGTGACTCTCAACCAGTGATGATCTTTTACCCCAGGAGACATTTGGCAGTGTCTGGAAAAATTTTGGCTGCTTCTGCCAGGCATCTGAGGTAGCCAGCAACCTATGATCAAGATACATGAGGTTTTCTGGGCCACTTATGTGATGAAAAGTTTCTGCCTCTCCTCCCAAGGTGAAGACCAAAGCTGGGAATGCTGATGGAGGGGAACACCTGTCTCCGATCCTCAATTTCAAACCCCATAAGGTCACCAGAAGCCCAGCTCAGCCTCTTACTCCCTCCTAGGAACAGTTCATGTTCTGCTCCCTCTGTAGCCTCATTCCAAGACAACAGCCCATCATTCCTCACTGCCTTATCAGCTATTTGATGATTTTAAGGGTTTTTTTCTCTTGTATTTTGTATAATTTCTCTGGTTATCTTCAGTAGATAGGTTAGTCCAAATTTCCTAGTCTGCTGTTACCAGAAGCTAAACTGATAATAATTTGCAAATATTAAGCTAACATTGCATTTTTGAATAACCTCAACTTGGTTTATGTGATACCAGACCTGGTTTGGCTAATACTTGTTCGGGAAAATTGCTTTTATATCGATGGCCTATAATATTCCTTCCCCATCCTTCGCTTATCAGATTTGATTATAAGGTTATAAAGTCTCACAAAATGAGTTAAGTAGTATTTCATTTTCTTTCATTGGAAAGAGTTTTTACAGAATTAGAATTAATATTCTTGTGTATTTAGTAGACCTTGGTGGTAAAACTACCTAGGTCTAATATTTTCTTGATGAGAAGAGTAACCACTGACTCATTCTCTTCAGTGATTTTAGGACTATTAAAGTTTCCTTCTTCTTTTTTTTTTTTTCTTTTTTGACAGTATTGATGAACCAAACTTTTCTAGGAATTAGCCCATTTCACCTAAATTTTAAAATACACTGGTATATGAGTTATCTCTATTATATTTTATCTCTTTCACTTCTATGGTTACATCCACTTTTTAAATCTCTGACACGTTTTGTGTATCCTCTAATTTTCTGAAGTAGTCTTGCTAAAGATTTGTCAATTTTATTAGTCTTTTCAAAGACTAGCCTTTGGTCTTTGTTCAACTTCTCTATTGTATATTTGCTTTTATTTTCCACTCTCTGCTCTTTTCTATCCTTCCTTTTATTTTCTTTACAATCTCACCTTTAAGGTTATGTATTATTTTCTTACCTTTAAGGTTATATATTTAGTATATTAATTTCTCCTTTACAGATATAAACATTTAAGAGTACATGTTTATTGGTAGTTACTACTTTGTCTGAATTCTATAGGTATCTTTTTGTTACTGATGTCTTAGTTAATCGCATTATGGGTCAAAATGTCTTACAGCAGTCTTTGAAATTGTTGAAATTTGCTTAATGACCCACTAGGTAGTCAGTTTTTGTCAGTATCTCATATAAACTTGAAAAAAATGTATGCCCTGTTCTTTGTTGGGCATAGTCTTCTAGTTGTGTTTATTAAATTTTTTTAATCCTGGGCTTCAAATATTCTGTATCCTGTCTGATTTTTTTTCATCAGCTTGATCACCTTCTGGAAGAAAAATGTTAAAATCTCCTGCTATTTTGGTGTGTTTATGTATTACTCCTTATATACTGTCAAATTTTGCTTTATATATTTTGAGGCTATGTGATTAGTTGCATAAAAGTTTAGAATTGTCCTATATAGTGAATCAAATATATTATATATTTTTTTAGTGACTCTTTATTTCTAAGGAGGATTTTTTTTATCTTAAAGACCACTGGTTTAGTTATTTTTAAATAATACTTTCTATTCTTTTTAATTAACCTTTTTATATTCTTTTAGCTATCTTTGCAAAAACTGTATATATCCAGATTTGATAATTTTATCCCATCTGATCTTTATTTTTTAACTGAAGCTTTAGGTTCATTTTCATTTGTTATAATTACTGATCTGTTTGGATATACTTCTTTTATCATATGTTATAGTTTATTTTTAATAGGAAAGAAAGATCCAATTAAAAATAAGGTGGTACTTTTATTTCTCCTTTATCTTGCCTTCATTTCCCCATCCCCTGTTTTTTTTTCTTCTTCTTCTTCTTTTTTTTTTTTGATTTTTCTCCATTCTATTTATTACCTCAATTGTTTTTAAATCGTAGGCTCCCTTTCCTTCTTTTAGAGGTTATACTAGATATTTGAACACGCATACTTACCAAGCCTGCAGCTAGTCTCTCATTACCCTCTTCCTGAACAGTGCGTGTTCCTCAGAACATAATTCCCTGATTTTGCTCCTACCTCACTGAACTTTCTCCTTTCTGTCCCCTGTGCTGACCTTTCCTCCTCTACCTAACCTCTGATGAATGTTAGAGTGACTCAGGGTTTAGGGCTGGCCCTATTCTCTGTATGACTTCCTGGGTACTCTTATTCTGATCAGCCTTTAAATACCATCTTCCTGCTGATTTATTTATCTGCCTCTTCATTGAGCCACTTTTATACTCAGACTTATATATTAAACTGCCTATTTGACATCTCAACTTGAATGTTTTTTTTTTTCTTTTCTTTTTTTTGTTTTTTTGAGATGAAATCTCACTCTGTCGCCCGAACTCCTGACCTCATGATCCGCCCACCTCGGCCTCCCGAAGTGCTGGGATTACAGGCGTGAGCCACCGCGCCCAGCCAACTTGAATGTTTTAACACAACTGTAACTGTACCCTTGAGTCTGCTTCTGACCCCCCTGCCCCGCCTCCAAGCTGACTGTCCCTCAGATTTCATCTCACCACATGGCCCCACCATTCCCCCAGGTTTTCAGTTAAGAAATTTAGAGAAAACCCTTGATTTCTTCTTTTTCCTACACCTACTGCATCTAAATCATAAAGTCTTGGCAATTCTTCTTCCTCTCTCTTTTTTTAGTTCAGAAAGCCAAATTTCTGTGGAGTTAAAAACAGAATAGAAACATATATGGCATGGTCAACTTTCTGTAAAGAGTATCTGGTCCTAGCACATTGTTTAGAGGAATTAACAGTGAAATTTATTTTGAAAGTTGTATTTAAATATACTTTAAAATAAAATATAGCATTTGTTTTATGTTTGTAGTAGCTATTGTGCATATTACTGTAAAGAAAACAATTACAAACTCCATTTTTGACAGTTTCCTCAGATTTATGTTTTTTATTCTTCCTCAAAAATATCTTGAAACAATAAAATGTAATAGCCTATTAGTTTCAACAAAACTAGATAAGCTGGGCACAGTGGCTCAGGCTTGTAATCCCAGCACTTTGGGAGGCCAAGGTGGGTGGATCACGAGGTCAGGGGTTTGAGACTAGCCTGACCAACATGGTAAAACCCTGTCCCTACTGAAAATACAAAAATTATTTTGTGGTGGCGGGCACCTGTAGTCCCAGCTACTCAGGAGGCTGAGGCAGGAGAATTGCTGGAACCTGGGAGGTGGAGGTTGCAGTGAGCTGAGATCGCACCACTGCACTCCAGCCTAGGTGACAGAGCGAGACTCTGTCTCAAAACGAAAACAAAAACAAATCAAAACTAAGTGATACATGGGCTGTGACAATTAACAGAAAATATACCATTTAATTAAATATTTAAGTACTAAACCATTATCAATATTTCTGTTTGTCCTGAAAATTGGCCTATTGAGGATTCTTTATCTTTCCTTTCAAGAAGACATTCTGCTAATAAATCTACAATTTTTGCTATTTTGTATAAATAGATTTAAAGTGTTTTGTTATTTGAAAATACCAAGAAAGTTTATTAAGTTTCATGAG
The DNA here is from genome assembly GCF_000951035.1 of Colobus angolensis palliatus. NCBI lineage: Eukaryota > Metazoa > Chordata > Mammalia > Primates > Cercopithecidae > Colobus > Colobus angolensis. Next base: position 7,068,251 of record NW_012112808.1, on the reverse strand, counting down.
AGTTTTCCTCTGTTTTCTTCTTTTTAAAAAGATGCATTGCCATTTGCTCGCTTGGGGTCTGGATATGTGAAGAGCTTGCACAGTGTACAAGCCACCCTCAGGTGAAAGAGGCCATCAATGTGATAGGAGTAACTCTGAAGGTATTACCAGTTTGTGGTGCTGATTGGACATTAAGCCATATCCGAGGCATTTAACAGTTTGAATTTGAATTAGCCCCATCTTTTTTATCCCCCAAATGACAGAAGGATTATGATTCCCATTGCATGTGCTGCGAGGCTCCCAGGAGGGGTACCGACGGCTGCTCCCCTGCTGGCAGCTGCAGCCCAGCCACCAGTGTCTCGAGTGTTCCTGGACCAGTGGCCAGATGGGTTCCTCTGGTGGCTGGGAAGCTCCTGTCGCAAAGAGAACACCTGTCACCTGTTGGTGGGAGTGACAAGAGAGTGGGGTCTCGTGCTGTGGCCTCTTCAGCAGGCCTGGGAGAGACCTCCACAGCTTCCATTTAGGCCCCTCAGTGTTCACCATCTGGCTGAATCTTGGGCACTTTAAGGACATCTTTCTCTCTTTGTTCTGTTAATGAGAAGAAGAACTGCCATTCCCTGGGCACTCATGCTAGGTCGGAGTAATGGCGAACTCTAAATACTTCTGTTAATCTTCAAGACAGCTCTGCAAGATAGATGTTGTAATTTCTGTTTTATGCCAGAGGAAATCAAGGCCCAGAGAAATTAGGTCACAAGCGTGAGGCCACACAGGTGTAAATGATGGAACCAGCTATAAAAGCGGCTCTCTGTGGCATTAAAGACATGCTTGAACTTTCACATGTGCTATTAGGCTGCCTCTAAGCCAAAGCTCAAATCCTGCTGGGTCCTTTCCTGGGTCCTGCTTGGAAATGGTGGTAATAAATAGCATTGCCATTATCACCCTCAGGGAACCAGTGAGTGCCTGGTCTCTGGTATTACAGAAACCTAGATGGTTTCTGGACTTTGTGGGATGGCTTGTTGCTCTGAGATTATAAACCTATACAGCACACTACTGTACTGAATACTGTAAGAACTGAATATTGAATTGGAACACAATGGTGAGTACTTGGGTATCTAAACATGTCTGGACATAGAAAAGGTACAGTAAAAATATGGCACTATAAGCTTATGGGACTAGTGCTTACCAGATATCTGCAGTGCTTACCAAATGTTTCCAAAAACATTGTTAGGAGATATGCGACTGTATATGTGTATCTCTGTATAATATAGGAAAGAGATAGAAATTGCTAACAGAGTAGAAGGATAGATAATCTTTCTGCAACTTTTCATAATTTTGGGGGAAAATATAAGATACCAGAAAAACAATGTGGTTACCACATATTGAGCTCTCACTCTGTCCGCTATCCCAGCACAGCATAGAGATTGTCCTGCTGAATCCTCCCGCCTCTGGATAGCAGTAAAAGAGAAGAGGACTGAGGAAGGTCAAAGAACTGGCTCCAGCTTGAATTGCTAAGAAAGCAGAGGGATCAGGATGCAGCCAAGTTGTTGGGTCTTTAACCATTATTAATAACAGGAAACTCATTGACTTAAGTCCTGGTTTCTGATTACACCTCCGTCCCCACTTCCCTCCTCCCCTGTCTCCCTCTAGTTCCCGTGTTGCTGTGGCAACTGGGTTGTTTTACCTAAGAACATAGCACATAAATCGAAGGACTGAGGACTGGAAGGGAAAGAGTTGCTACAAGGAACAAGAAGAACAGCCACCACTATGAGAACAGGGGATTCTAGGAGGCTTTGGGGTTCTGCCAGGAGGGAGAGAAATGGAGAAAGAGGAGGCAGTGGGGTCGTTGGCCCCACCGCCAGCCGAGCCTTAGCCTGCTTTTTGGGTAGCGGAGAGTGCAAGCCCTGGCAGGGCTTCCTGCTTTACGGGTTCCACATAAAGCCAGTGCCACCTCTCTTGTAAGAACCCTTCAGAAATGCCCTGCAAAGGTGACCTAGGTGCGCCCTTGAATGTGCAGAGCATTCTATTCAGCGAGGTGTTGCTTGGCTGGTTTGTTTATGGTGGGGTAGCAGATGGATGGTGGGCATGGGGTGGTTGGGGGAGGTGGTTCTAAGCCATAGCCATACTCACCAACTCTTGTGAGCTGTCCAGCCCTGCTTCTTCTCCCACCCCGTCTTCTGAGACATCACTGACTTTCCTCCTCCTCCTTACCCCACTGTTGTTTCTGGCTTTGGGTCCTGCCAGCTGTACTTCCTTAACGCCCATTGAATGCCCATGGTCTGTCCCACCCACTACCCAAGTCCATCCCTCACACAGCTCACCCTGCCAATACGGAGCCTCCTGATCAGAGTCACCAGTCCAAGACTGGCCCCCACAGATCACTGTTCATACCACTGTCAGCGGGCTCTGTCCACGCACAGGCTGACCAGTACAGCCCACAGGCTGGAGCGCTCATCGTGGCTCTCTGTCGGTTTTCTGTGACTGTATGCTGGAGAAGTGGGAGAGCAAATGAATGGCTTATTTCATCTCCACCATTCCCCACCTCCTTCCTTACATGTCAGTGACACCACCCTGCTTGCAGCCCCCTGTATCTGACCGACCTTTCCTACCTTGGTGCCTGGGCCCTGCCACCCATGCCTGGAAGGAGACCCCACATCCCCCCTGCATTCTTCCAGGAGCAGCTTAGCTCTCCTCTCCTTCCACATTGCCGTCTCTCTGCCTGTTTTGCCCCAAGCCCCATGTCCCACTACTCTCTGCCCATAGCTTTCTTGTCTTGTTGGTCGGCTCTCAGAATTTTTTCCCTTGTCTGTTTCCAGCTTCTTGAGTTCAGAGCTTTGCCAGCCTTATCTTTCCACCTGGTGACTCTAGCACTGTGGTGCAGCAGCAACACACACAGTGCCCGCTCATGTTCTCCCACTCCCTCCGAGTTTCATCTTCACCTTAGGCACACCACGCACATCCTTAAGGGGGGCATGCTAGGCATTACAGATACAATGGTGAACAATATATGCAGGAAATAACAGACAAAAAGGTCAGCTCTGATAGCCTGTAATGCCATGAAGGAGATGTAATAGGGGAATGGGATGAAGCTGAAGAGCTGAGGGGGTGGGCCACCACCCAGCTCTTGGGGCGGTGTGGTGGCCTGAGGGAGGAGATGACATTTTATGCCATAATTTGAAAGATAATGCAAGCCACATGCAGACCTAGGGATTAAGTGTTCCAAGCAAAGTTTAGAAAGAGCAGGTGCAAAGGCCATGGGGCCAAAGCAAGCCAGAGTGTTTGAGAGATGGAACAAGGCTGGTGGAAATTGTGTCATCTGAGATGTGGGGTCTCTGTGGCCACGGAAGGCTGTGAAGAGCCCCTGAGTGCAACTACTACAGCCCTGGGTTTAGCTAGTGCCTCTCAGGTAGGGGTAGTCAGTAACTGTTTATTCTGTAGAAGTAAAAACCTTTCCCTTTCTTCTTCCTTATTCTGTACATTTGTCACTGAGGCACTGAACATTGATGATGCTCTGCTTCATGTGGCTTAGAGTGAGGTGTCCCTACACCAGGGTCAGTGATGAACTTTTCCTGCCGTACATAATGAGTTATGGATAATGGCATAGCCCCATGTTCTGGCCAGGGAGAAAAGCAGAGGGTGCCCTTGTCCCTTCCATGCTCTCCCAGCATGAAAAAGTAAGACCTTTAAGGTGCTGCCCTTAGACATGCTACGTCACAATAAATGGAAGCATCCAGACCTTGGTGATGAGTTGAGATGCATGCCAGCCTCAGGAAATGTACTCAAAATAATTGAGTATACCATAATTCCTTAGTTATCTTCTCCTACACTCTAACTTTACACATTCTTAGTATGTTATACATGTAGGTCAAGTTTTATTTCATAGGATAGAAAGCCATTTGATCAATCCCTGTTTTCTCCATATGTAAAATGAAAATAACATCTACCTTGCAGAGCTGTCAGTGAAGATTTATCAATGAGAGAATGAGTAAAATCCTTGTAAAAGGTTCAGCGTATGGGGATACATTTTAATTTCCTCTATTTGTCAAAAATATGATTTATGTGAGCTGAATAAGAAATTTGAAATTATGGTTTTAATTTCCAAATGAGTAAATGAAAGCTTCTTGTTCCTGTAGAACGTTATGTAAATTAACACAATGAGGCTAGAGAAGAGGCTGTTTTAAAATGGTGATGTGATGATGTCTAAACTCTCTGGTAGTAGGACATATTTTTCATCAATTTGAGGCAAAACAGATAAATGTAATCTATAAGGAACTGAGAGGAAGTAACTATTTTGTCCTTAAGAATGAGGCACCTGTTAAGTTATGTGTCTGCTTTGGGATTTGGTTTCCTTTTATAGTTTCACAACAAAATCGTGGCCCAGGTAGCTTGCGATGTGCTTCAGTTGCTGGTTTCCTACTGGGAGAAACTTCAGATGTTTGAAACCTCTCTGCCTCGGAAAATGGCAGAAGTAAGTCTTTTTTTCTGTAATACTAAAACATAAGCACTTTCTTTTTATTGTATTTGATATTTAATTAATTATAAATGTTCAAATAATTGTTAGAGAACCGACTGTTAAATTACCACAAGTCACTCATTTTAAGATTAAGTTAGACTGGTTCTTCTCAGCTGTGATTTCAGGCACTATGTAAGGAAGCCAGCAGTGTTCTAGACAGAGGCTTATACTTGGGGAGTTTGAAAGGCAGGCACGACCACAACAAAGAGACCTTTTGTAGATTGGGCTTCATTCATCAAGAGCAATTTGGATGGTGCCAACAAGGAGTAGGCAGCTGGTTATGATGCCCTCCGTGAGGGGTGGAGGGGGCGGCTGTTGTGTAAAACAGAAGTCTCTCCCAGACTAAAGCCCTGGACCCCACTTTCTGCCCTAGCAGGATTACTGGCCATAATGAGATTGCTACCATGATAACCTCTGTGTAGGTAACTGGTGGGAGAGAGGGGTGGAAGGAATAGGAAGAATCTTCTCAACAGTCATATCCTGAAGGCCACTTGCATCCAAGTGTGCTTCGCCTGTTCACAAGCAGGCACCTTCACTCCCGTAGGTGTCCATGGGATAAGGTACTTCTACTGAGTTTTATAGCTGCACTTTTAACACATGCCCTGTTCTTATACATCCAGTGGGAACTCTTTGAGGAAATTTGATTTGTCCCCGTGAGGTATTACAAGGAGAGAGAAGAAGTGATGTTGGTTTATTTTCTCTCAGCCCTAGACAGATTTCCCTGGAAAGATCACTTTGTTCTCTCAGAGGTACATTAAAAGGCACAAGTGATTTTTGACCTTAAGTGACCTAGAGTGAAATGGAGTTTGGACATGGGAACATAAAATGCTCTGAAATGGAAAGTAGGGTTTTGGGGTGACGATGTAATTTATCATCTAAATGGGACTGCTTTTGAGAATGAAAGGGGTGCTGTTTACACCAGGACAACAGGTGGAGACAGGGTAATTTATAATAAAACTAAAATGGGAGCATTTTCATAATTATTTTTGGAAGTATTTTTTCACTTCACTATGAAAACTGGAAACTGATGTTCAGAATTATGTGACTGCAGAGAGAAATACTCTTTTCTTTGTCTTCCCCCCTAATTTTTCAACCAGAAAAGTAGAGTAGAAAGTGGCTGTGGCCCTATTGTCTTTTCCTAATTTTCAAGATCACCACACAGCTGGCCCTCTGCTTTGTATCACCTTTCTTTGGTGAGTTGGCACCAAGCTGGCTTTAGTTGCAAGGCCATCGTGGGACTCCTAACATGGGCTTACAAAGGCTTACAAATATGGTCTGTTTGATTGGGGATTTATCTTTTATGCAGATCCTTGTGGCCACAATTGCTTTTCTTTTACCAAGTGCAGAGTACTCCTCAGTGGAAACAGACAAGAAGGTAGGTGGCACATTAACTAAGTTTTTCCTAGAGTTTTTTTTATTTTAATGTAAGGTAAAATGATAAATAATGTTACAACTAGTGATATCCTTTGTAATATCCTTCTCTATTGGCCTTAACAGTCTTTTTTGTGAAAATGTTATTTATTTATTTACTTGCTTACCTGCCTATCTAGCACCTGCATGTCCACTGAATACTATGTGTAGGGACAATTCTCTTATTATTGTGTGTAGTGAGGTTTAAGAGACTGCAGCATAAGTTACCGGGCGTGTTCTTCTTCCAGTTTGTTGTGTCCTTGCTACTGTGCCTCTTGGACTGGTGCATGGCATTGCCCGTGAGTGTCCTTCTCCACCCCGTGTCCACGGCAGTCCTAGAGGAGCAGCATTCGGCCAGAGCCCCCTTGCTGGATTATATCTACAGGGTGAGTCTCCACCTGGGTCTGGGGGAATGGAGTGTGGGTTTATATGCCGGAGAACCACCAAAATATGTCTTATGAGTGTACTTATTTGTCATTGCCCTTTTGAAAAGGATTTATGGTGGCTAAACTTTTTCTTAAAAAGTAAATAACTTGGCCAGGCGCGGTGGCTCACGCCTGTAATCCCAGCACTTTGGGAGGCCGAGGTGGGCAGATCACGAGGTCAGGAGATTGAGACCATCCTGGCTAACAAGGTGAAACCCCGTCTCTACTAAAAGTACAAAAAATTAGCTGGGTGTGATGGCGGGCGCCTATAGTCCCAGCTACCCCGGAGGCTGAGGCAGGAGAATGGCGTGAACCTGGGAGGCAGAGCTTGCAGTGAGAGGCGATCTCGCCACTGCACTCCAGCCTGGACAACAGAGCAAGACTCCATCTCAAAAAAAAAAAAAAAATTATAAATAACTTAAGGACTGAAAGCAGAACAGATATAAAGAAGCAGTGGTTACCAAGTTAAAGATGGATGCATTTTACATGAGTATCATCTTTAATCTTTAAACAACTGCAGTTTTGTCAGAATTCTTCAATTTTCATGGAACATGTTCTATGTCTACTTAAGAAAGAACTGTTCATATTATAGGGATATCTACATTAACTTTTTCCCTAGGGCAAATAACTTCTTTTTAAAAAATTAATTTATTTTTGTTGCACATATTAGATGTACATATTTTTAGAGTACATTTGATAATTTGATACATTCACATAATCAAATCAGGGTAATTGGGATGTCTGTCTTAAATGTTTATCTTTTCTTTATGCTAGGGACACTGGAATTATTCTCTTCTAGCTATTTTGAAATGTACAGTTGATTAATGTTAACTATAGCCATCCTACTGATCTATAGAACACCAGGTCTTATTTCTTTTATCTAACTATTTGTATACAGCATTACTTTGACAAAATCTGTTTATCGCAGGAAGAAAAAGGTTTAATGGTCTCAGTAATCATTTTGCCTCAAAAAATTCTTAAGAAATAAATTAAGGAATTATGTCACATCAAAGCAATTAGCTTCATCATTTTTATAATATTTAAAATATTCTTAGTTAACCCCCCACCCCTTCCCCCCACACACATACACACTGATGATGACTAGGGGTGGCCTTTGCTCTGGATTGCTTATAATATCCTTCTGTAATTTGTCTTAACAGTCTCTCTCAAACCTTGGCTGTTCATTTAGCATTTGCATGTCCACTGAATAATTACTGTTATGGAGGGAAAATTCTGTGGTTTACTCTTTTACTAAGAAACCTTTAATAATAAAAGAAGAGTCCAAGACACAGACTGATCACTTTATTGCCTTATTTTTAAAAGTATTACTTTAAAAAAATACCTAATTGTGGTTGAAATTCTACTAAAAAGTATTTGTGTATTCTTCAGTAGTTAAAGATTTTAATAACTATATTAGGATTCATTAGACACTTCTGTTATTTTTGTGGCTTATAAACCTGTACAGAGCTTGGTTTGGGCCAACTGCATTAGCCACAATCACTTATGTAAATCTCTTTTCTGAGTTCTTTCTTTTCTTAAAGATTTCTCTTAAAATTGCTTTATCACTATAAAAGTCACCTCGTGGTAAAAATTCATAAATTTACTAAATAACTGTTTGTTTTGTATTTTAAGAGTAAACTTTTTATTGAAGTATAATATGCTTCCAGAAAACTGCACCAGTCTGTAAGTGAAAGCTTGATGAATTTTTACCAAGTGAGCATGCTTGTAAAATCAGAGCCCAGATCAGGAAACAGAACATTCCTGGCATCCTGGAAGCCTTCTCTGTGCCTCCGCCTAGCCACTGGCCCCATACACATGTCCAGGGATAGCCTCTATCCTGTGTAACAGAATAGAGTAGTTTTGCCTGTTTTGAACTTGATACAAATTGAGTCATACAGTATGTCTTCTTTTGTCTGACATCTTTTGCTCAACATTATTTTTCAGTGATTTATTCAAACTGCTGTGAATAGTTGCAGATTTTTCACTCTTGGTGATAGATAGTATTACACAGAATAAACCACAATACATTTATCCATTTTACTAGACATTTGGATAGTTTAGAGTTTTGGACCCATAAAATACGAATATTCAGGGTTGTTGTTTTGGGGTTTTTTTGGTTTGTTTTTTGTTTTTTTTGTATACACACATACATATGCATTTCTGTTGGGTGTGTACCTAGGAGTGAAGTTGCTAGAATACATATATTCTGCCTTATTGGTAAACACCAAATAATTTTCCAAAGTAGTTGTGCTAGTTTACACATAACATGTGGTTTTAATGTACACTTCCTATATTTATTGCATTTTGGCTACTAGAAATTAATTATCTCAGTGATTGCAGCTTAATTTTTAAATTAATAACAGAGCTGCCGTAAGGATTTTCCTATACTGCATTTTTTGCTAGGAAGATGACATAGTCAAGTGGTTGCCCTGACAACTGTAATTCTTGGTACTTTGTAGCCATTTACAAAGGGTACCTGACCACAAGGCCTCTTGCCTTGTCAGCAAACCAAAGCTAGTCATCTAAAAGTGAATTTACTTTACAGAAATGTATTTAACCCAATGGTGTTTTCTTAGTTTTTCAAGTGTTACCTTGATTCTTACAGAAATCAGGGTTTGGAGTTTATGATCTTGAAGTTATGATTAAAAAGGGAAATCTGGTACAATCATTACCTCATTTATGCATTTTGGCATATTCAAGATGATTTGTGTTTGCATGGCTTGTATGTATACAAAACCTCAAATGAGTAGATAGATCTTCAGTCAGCTGCAGTTTGTAAACTACCAGTGAACTTTTGGGAAACTAATCTTGTCAAAATAAGAATAATTTAAAAATTGTATTAAGTTAGCCCTTACAATTCATGTGTCATGAGTTATACTAATTTAAGCTCATGTCGTGCACTAATGGTGTCTGCTTGTGCTCATTCCACCCTCCACCGTGGTTGGCCTGTCCCACCACTACTCTTCATCCCCTGATTAGTTCCTTCTACCTGTGCCACCTTTGGTGGACAGGAGGGGGACTTAGGTATGTGCAATCACACAGAATGTGAATAAGTACTTTTTAACTTTTACTTTCCTTTTGCCTTGAGAACATATTTCTTGGCATTGATATGAAAGGAGCAAAATAAATTTGCTAATAGTAAGAATATATTTAAGAATGGTCATTTCATTTCCAACTAGGACCAAGCAGGAGTCCTAGCTGTCAAGTGCAACAGTAGTTTGACAGATTGTCAGGGGACACGAGGTGGGTAGCATCCATGGTGCACATGGCCTCTGTTTTCACAGGTTCTGCACTGCTGTGTGTGTGGCTCAAGCACGTACACCCAGCAGAGTCACTACACACTGACCCTGGCTGACTTGTCATCCACGGATTATGACCCCTTCCTGCCACTGGCAAATGTGAAGACCTCTGAGCCAGTCCAGTATCATTCATCAGCGGAACTGGGTAACCTGCTGACTGTTGAAGAGGGTGAGTGAGTATTCTTTCAAGTATGAAACCTTGTGAGAAGGAAAAGGAAGGATTTAGCCTTTTGCCATGCTTGCTGTACTATTATTATTATTTTTTTAATCTAGTTGTTGAAGTTGAAATCCTAGTTCCTGGAGTCCTCTGTGATGGCAAATTCTGCCTTCCTTGTTTCTTCTTTTTTTCTATTTTTTTTCTCCGCTGTTTTCCCATTTTAGTAGTTCAAATGGTTTTTGTATTATTCAAGACAGGTAAGTCTTAGATCCTTGGAACTCACAAAAAAGGCTCATTTTCTATCCTCAAGGAGCTTTACATCTAATGGAAAACACACAGTGAAGTCCAGAAGGACTCATTGTGGACTGGTAGCACCGGTAGCACCATGAGGGCTTTCCATGAAGAAGGACTTAAGCCAGACTTAGCAGGGTGGACAGGTGTTGAAAGGAGCTCATAGATTGTTCCAAGTTAGGAGAGCATCATAAAAAGAGATGGAAATGTACTTGCTACAGTTTTAGATTTGCTCTGCTCATAGCAGAGAGTCCATTTTAGAGTATATAGGGATTGTCAGGACTTAGAGCCTGCTGTATTTCTTACTTAAGCACCCGTCTCCCCAGAATGATAAGAGCCCAGCTTTGGGCCTTGGAATGGGAGTCAGAATGTGGGTATATTGTCTATACATAAGGTAAAATTGCGTAGAACCAAACACACACACACACACACAAATGCATGCATGTAAAACTGGTGAACGCTGAATAATACAGGTGGATTATTATCAATGTCAATTTCCTGACTGTGATATTGTCCTATAGATATGCAAGATGTTGCTCTGAGATGAAGGATATTTGAGGTCTCTCTGTATTATTGCTTACAACTGCATGTGAATCTGCAGTTGTCTCAACACTAAAAATTAGAAGAAGGCTGAGCCTGGTGGCTCCCACCTGTAATCCTATCACTTTGGGAGGCCAGGGAGAGCAGATCACTTGAGCACAGGACCAGCTGAATCTGTGAGGTCACGGCTGCTGTGATCAGTGGCACTGCACTCTAGCTTGAGCGACAGAGTGAGACCCTATCTAAAAAAAAAGAAAAAAAAAAATTGAAAGAGATGTAGGTGTGAAGTGTTAGATCATCCATGAAAATTTTATGGACTTCACAAGTTAAAAACCTAGGCCCTAGACTAGAATCGTGTAGACAAAACATCCTTAAGGACAGCAGAGTGAGGGAATGTCAGCAGGAAAGCAAAGTCAGGGAAGTGGAAAAAGGACCAAGAAAGAGTCTTTTCTATCAAGTCAAGGAAGAAGCACGTAAGAAGTTGAGAAAGGTCAGTAGTGCTAGTTGCTTCAGAAAGCTTAGGGAAGGTGAAAATGAAACAGGGGCTGTTTTATTTCCCAACTAGGTGTTTGGTGGTAGGTTTTGCCAGAGCACTTTCACCAGAGTGGTGGGTCAAGCCAGATAACATGAGCAGGTGACCTGTGCAGTGACAATCATATCCCTGAGTCAGACTCCTTTTGTGAGGCCCTTGGTGGAAGGAGGAAGGACACAGCAGGCAGTGGCCAGGTGAGAGAGGACCAAGGTCCAGCTTTGGGCCTTGGAATGGGAGTCAGGGGTATGCTTGCAGCACTACAGAGTCTGGAGCAAGGTTCAAGCTGACAGGAAAGGAAAGGCGAGATGAGGATGAAAAAGACAGGACGAGGGGTAACAGTCATGAGCAAGGGCTTAAAATCTAGCAGTCCTGATTTTAGCTCCATTTTGTAGATGAGCAAACTGAGGTTAAGGGATATTCGCAGGGGTGTGTACAAGTCAGAAGTAAAGGAGGTGGAATTTGAACCTAAGATTTAATGACCAAGTTCCTAAAATACATTATTGACTCTGAGATTTTTGACGTGGAGTGGACTTAACACTCTTGTTTTGAGTTGTGTTGGAGGTGATTGATACATGTTTCATTTTCACATTGTTCTCTTGATTTGTTCTCCATTTATTTATTTGTTCATTTCTGGAGCTCCACTGTCTGTTAACTGCCATGTCTGCTTTACTTTTCCCCCCCACAATGATAAATTATTTTTATTAAGTAATTGAAACAACTCTTAATCTATTTGTTTTGTTGTTCCCTACTGTAAGTTCATATGTCTTATAATAAAATTAATTTATTTTTTCCTAAAGTCATCAATTTATACTCATCCCACATGAGTATATCCCTAAAACATGGCTATCCCTAAAATAGGTTCACCATTTATTATGAGTTGCCACTTAAAAATAGCAGAAGATAAATAGGTTATTGAAAAAGGAAAAACCTAAAAATACACATTTAAATTCTGGCACCATTTTTCTTTCAATGTACAATTCTCTTTTACCTGAATATTTGTTCTCCAGAAAATGTCAGGAGCTAATGCAAACATTCCCAAGATAGTTCTAAAGTACTAAAAATAATTGTTTAAACTTCTCTGACAAAGGAGTTTTTACAATTCACTGACTTATTAACTAAGCAAATAGGCAAGGTGCTTAAAAATATATTGGTATGCACATCCTTGCTAAGTGGATACATCATATAGAAAGTGAAAAGGAAAAATGATGGTGATAGTGTAGGTATTCTAGGTTAAGCAAGAAAGAGCTCAAATTTGAGGGTATTTTTTTTCACTCAATGTCGTACTTCATCATCCATAACAAAACTATCTCTGGTCAGGTGGCCGGGTATGGTGGCTCACGTCTGTAATCCCAGCACTTTGGGAGGCCGAGGCAGATGGATCACGAGGTCAGGAGAGCCAGACCATCCTGGCTAACATGGTGAAACCTTATCTCTACTAAAAATACAAAAAATTAGCTGGGCGTTGTGGCAGGTACCTGTAGTCCCAGCTACTTGGGAGGCTGAGGCAGGATAATTGCTTGAACCTGGGAGGCGGAGGTTGCAACGAGCCGAGATCGCGCCACTGCACTCCAGCCTGGCAACAGAGCAAGACTCCATCTCGGGGGAAAAAAAAAAAAAAAAATTCTTTATGTTGGTTTTCACCTTTTTCTGGTATCTTGTTGAGTAGCTTAATAATCAACCTTCTAAATTCTTTATCTGGTATTTCAAAGATTTCTTCTTGGTTTGGATCCATTGCTGGGAAGCTAGTGTGATCTTTTGAACCTTGTTTTATCATATTACCTGTATTTTCTGGTTCCTTCTCATTTGTGTAGACTGTTTCTTCAAATTGTTCTTGAATTTATTCTTGATTTGACTGTATTTGTTTTTAAATTTCTTTTTCCTCTCCTCTTAAATATGTGACTTTAATGTTTATAGTTTATTATAGCCTAATTTGATTTTGCTGCTTTTAGGGGTGAATATTCTATATGAGTTTTTTGGTTATAGAGAGTCTTTGTATGCTAACTTTCTCAGATGCTGATTGTAGTAGTTACGTCCTCGGGGTGTGGGCAATTTCATTGTCTCCTGTGGAATTGGAATGGCAAGTATCTCTTGAAGCTTATCTCATTTCCCCATGGTATGCATTTTTTTATTTAATTTTTCCCCAGTATTTTATTGACTCTCTTGATGATCCAGGCTTCAGGCCAGTAGGGGAAGTATCTCTAGATAGAAACCAGTTGCAGCTAAAACAGGTGGTTGGATACAATACACAGTGGTGGACTGAGGCCCCAGCCTTGATTAATGGGGCTAGGGGATCTCTCAGTTAGATGCACCGAGTTTTATCAGGGTGAAGAGTGGGAACTAACTCAGCTGTCCTGTCAGGCCGGCAAGAAAGTTACCCACCTCCCAGCCTCAACTCCTGTCCTAATGTTTCGGCTCTTCACATCAGACAGGCACCTCTTTTCATCTGTAGGGATGAGGGATGTTGACGTTCCATATGGAAAGGAATTATGATTCTGCCTCTTTTGCAAGCCTAAACTTGGAGAGTGCGTCTGTGAGGATGCAGTCACCATGAATTGTTCCAGGAGGGCTATCTAATAGGTGCATTCATGCTGAGTTCCCATGGAAGAAGTTCCAGTTGTGTCTATGGTAGTTGACAAAGTGGAGAACAAGGACCCCTTCTCCACAAGCCTTCACGAGCATGCAGGCTGCCTTCCTGTTGGGGTAGAGGTTCAGACTTTCCCTCTTGCACCCAGCACTGCAATTGTGTCTCTGCTGCAGGAGACTTCCCACCAGCAGAAAGATGTAGGACTCAAGCCCTGCTGTCCAAATTCTTTTGTCCCTTGGGGTGTTCACTTGATGTGGTGCTCTCCCCCTTCCCCTAGAAATAGGAGTTCTTGATAGCCAGACTACAGTGATTGCTGTTGTTTTTCTGGGTCTAGCCACCCAGTGGGGTTGCCACACTCCAGGCTGGTGCTGGGAAATGTCTGCAAATGATCATCTGGTGATGTGACCTTTCTTCAAGTCTCCCAGCAGTGGGTACTCCAGCTGTGATAGAGGTGGCAGGGGAGTGACATAGACTGTGAGATTCCTTGGTTATAGATATGCTTAGTGTGCTGGCTTTCTTGAATGCTGGTTTTAATTGTGGTTAACTTTCACTTGGACAGGCTCAGGACCTCTGGTGGCTAGAGTATTATGGGCATTGGTGATACTATGGGATTGGTCATTTAGCCATTTTCTCCTTCCTGGGCACAGTGTTATTCCACCTGTAGATGCTGTAGTGGGCTGCATCAGCTTGTTCCAGCCACGACGCGGTGCTTGCAAGAGAGCACCAGCTGCAGTACTAGCTGTGGGATTTAAGCTAGCCCTAAATTGCCTAGGGGAAATAATCTGGTTTCTGAGGCAATGGGCAGGGCTGTAAAGCTCCTACAAGTTTATGTCCTTTGTGTTAAGCTACCTAAGCTACCAGGGTGGGTGCAGGAATATATACCAACAGGTGGGGATAGGGTTGAGCAGGTCTGTGCTCTGACTCTCCTTGAGTGGGGCCAGCCATGGTTCCTTTGAGGGTCGGGGGTGGTTCTCAGGCAGTGGGGTAATGCTCCAGAGGTAGTATAACTGCCTGTGCTGCACAGAAGAGTTCACAATGGGAGTGGAGTGTAGCAGGCAGCAGTAAGCCTTGCCCAGCTCCCATGCAGTTGGCAAGGCCGATCTCACTCCCTCAGTGTTCTTATTAGCAGCACCAGGTTTGGATCCAGGCAGTCGGCACACAGAACCCAGATCTGTCCCAGTCCATAAGCTTTCCCATCTGGCTTTCTGGCCGTGCCCCTCCTATCTGCCCATGATGCAGATCTGTCTGCAATGCACTTCCCTGCCCCCCACCGCCACCCCTGCCCGTTCTGAGCAAAGGAGTTCATCCCTGCTCGAGATTATATCACAAAATTCAGTTAGGAGCATCTTTCACCCTGCAACCCCTTTCTGAGCTAGTTGACTGGCTTCCCCAAGGACCCCTGTGAGATATATTCAGGTATGGCTTCCCTCGGTTCATGCTGGAGACTGGGAATGCCTGCAAGGCATTTCCTGCTGCTACTTCTACTTTTATGTTTCTCATCACTCCCTTAAGCAGTTCCAGCTCTGGGTAGGGTTAAGACCTTCTCCCATGACCTGGATTTTCAGATTCCCGTGTGGGGATGTGTATTCTGAAGGTAGTTTCTCCCACTCACACTCTGAGGATTTATAGTTTTTCACCTGTCTCTTGGAGTAGACTTCAGCCTTCTGCTTCTTTCAAAGGGTCTGTGGATTCTTGCAGTTTTCCTGTTGAGTTCCTGTATTGCTGCCTGGAAAAAAGTTCACAATGCAAATCTCTACACACTATTCTGTCCTTCCCAGTGAGAGAGGCACGCTAACACTGCCTCCAATCTGCCGTCTTCTGGATTTGCTTCTATAGCCCTATGCGCTTCTGTCGGCAGGTTTTATATTGGGCTGTGCAATTTGACCTATAAGCCAGTAGGTGGTGTTTATGGGTAAAAGCTGGCTGTGGGCGATGTGGCCAGATATATACTTGATCCTTGTTTACCAGGAGAAGCTCTCTATTGCCTCAGGCAATGGGGTGATCCATGGAGTGCACAGTGGTCTGAGCTCCCTGCTTAGCCCTGGGCGGGCAGGGGGCAAGATGGATTGAGCCAGACTGGGCAGGCTTATTTACAGCTCCCCTGGTGTTGGGCACAAGTAGCAGTGCTGAGGGAGAATCCAGTGGGTGGCCATCAAGTGCCCAGTGATGTGCCTAGGCATGGAGCTGGGAAATCTCCTTGGCTTCCAGTTCTCTGCACAGGCAGAGGGACACCTGAACTCCTGATTAGGAGAGTGGGTTTGGGTGCTCCAGGTATCTGTAAGTCTGCCTGGGCTTGGAGTGCAAAGGGCTCTGCTGTACTACAATCTCTGCACAAGAAAGGTGGGTTGGCTCAGGCTGGTAACCCAGATGAGCAGGCACTGCAACTACCTGGGGATATGCCTGGGCATGGGTGGAGAGGATCCCACCTCACCATGGTCTCTGCACAGGAAGGGCAAGCTGGCTCAGTCTGCTGATTCAGGTGAGTGGGTGCTCTGAATGCTTGGAGATCTGCCTGGGCATGGAGTGGAGTGGGCTCCACTGTACCATACAGGAAGGGTGGGGCAGCTCAGGCCGCCAATCTGGGCAAGGAAGTGTGCCGAATACCTGGAGATCTATCTTGGTGTGGAGTGGAGAGGGTTCCCCTGCACCAGGATCTCAGCAGAGGAGGGATGGAGAGAGTCAGGCTGCAGAACCAGGCAAGCAGGAGCTCTCAGTGCCTAGAGACCTTCCTGAGCATGAAGCAGAGAGGGTCCCCCTGCTCCAGGATCTCTACATAAAAGGTGAAGCAGCTCACACTACCAGTCCAGGTGAGCAGGTGCTTTGAATGCCTGGAGATCTGCTTGGGTGCGGAGTGCAAAGGGCCCTGTTGCACCACAATCTATGTCCAGGAAGGGAAGCATGGCTCAGGCTGCTGGTCCAGGCAAGCAGGTGCTCTGAATGCCTGGAGATCTGCCTAGGCACGGAGTGGAGAGGGCCCTGCTGTACCATGATGTGTGCACAGGAAGGTTGGGGCAGCTCAGGTTGCCAGTCTAGGAAAGCGTTTGCCTTTACTGCCTGGAGTCCTGCCTGGGAGTGAAATAGAGAGGGCCCTGCTGCACCATGATCTCAGGGGAGCAGTCTGGTGCACTCAGCAATGACACATGCAGACTGATTCTATGTTGCCAAGCTGGCCCTGGCTGCAAGTCTCGTTGCTCAGGAGAAACTTTAGCTGTAGCAGCTCTCTGCTCCCACCCCAAGCCTGCAGTTGAGAGGAGCACAATTCCAGTGCCTACTGCTGGGGCACTTTCCGCAGTTCTGGCTGTGGAAGTCCCTACCCCACTCCAGAGCAAGTGCTCCAGTCTCTCAGTTCCAGATCTAGGAAATGCCTGCAGCTTTTTCTAGTGTCTTTTCCTCTCAGCACCTCCAAGCCTGTCCCCAAGATAGCTCTGGGGCTTGGGAGAAACATCATTCTCCGCCTTGGCCTAGGTTGCTTGGTTTCCCAGTGGAAAGGTAAATTACAGAGGGAGACTCTTTCTCAGGTACTGGGGCTTCACTCACATCAGCTGGATGCCATCACAGGGGCTGTTTGCCTACATTGTCCTCCCTGAGATCTGGAACATCCTTCATGATTCCAGTGAATTCCCATTTTCCTTCTTGAATTAAAGCTCAGAGAGTTGATCTTTTTGCACTATGTTGCTATTTCTAAGTAGCTGAGGCACACTAAAAACTGGTAATATACCATATTGGAACTGCCCCCTGCCCCCCCTCTCCAAAAAAGGAGTTGAGTTTTAATCTTCATTCACCACTGACTATGTTTCTTTACTGCTGTTTACAGAGAAGAAGAGAAGAAGTTTGGAGTTGATCCCCTTGACTGCTCGAATGGTGATGGCCCACCTGGTGAACCACCTGGGGCACTACCCCCTCAGTGGGGGCCCTGCCATACTGCACAGCCTTGTCAGCGAGAACCACGACAATGCCCATGTGGAAGGCTCTGAGCTGTCCCCTGAGGTGTTCAGAAGCCCAAACCTGCAGCTGTTTGTATTTAACGATAGCACCCTCATCTCCTACCTTCAGACACCCACAGAAGGACTGGCAGGAGGATCACCAGTGGGCTGTCTCTCTGATGTGAGAGTAATTGTGAGGGATATCTCAGGGAAGTACTCTTGGGATGGTAAGGTTTTATATGGACCTTTGGAAGGCTGCTTAGCACCCAATGGAAGAAATCCTTCATTTCTGATTTCGAGCTGGCATCATGATACATTTGGACCTCAGAAAGACTCTTCTCAAGTTGAGGAGGGGGATGATGTTCTTGACAAATTACTTGAAAACATTGGCCATACAAGTCCTGAATGCCTTTTACCATCACAGCTAAATCTAAATGAACCTTCCCTACCCCCATGTGGCATGAACTATGACCAAGAGAAGGAAATTATCGAGGTCATTTTGCGCCAAAATGCTCAGGAGGATGAGTATATCCAGAGTCATAACTTCGATTCTGCAATGAAAGTCACCAGCCAGGGGCAGCCCTCCCCAGTGGAGCCCCGAGGACCCTTTTATTTCTGCAGGTTATTGCTTGATGACTTGGGAATGAATTCTTGGGACAGAAGGTAACAATCCACGCTAGACCTCCAGTTATTTTATTATTTTCATGTACTTGTATTTTTTATCAGTTTGTGGTTGGGGAAGAAGAAAAGATTGGAGAAGACAAAAGAGTGGAGATTTTTCTTTATTTTAACATTTGCAGCTTATTTTCTGCTACTAAATTAAAGCTAGAAATGAAATTATGCTGTACTGGTGTGCAGACTGAATTCCAAACATGCTGGATATTTTAAAGGATGTCAAACATTGTGTCAGGGGGGTGGTAGGGCAGTGGTGGTGGTTGTTTGTTTTTTGTTTTTTTAGACAGAGTCTTGCTCTTTTGCCCGGGCTGGAGCGCTGTGGTGTGGTCTTGGCTCACTGCAACCTCCGCCTCCCAGGTTCAAGCAATTCTTCTGCCTCAGTCTCCTGAGTAGCTGGGATTACAGGTGCCTGCCACCATGCCCGGCTAATTTTTTGTATTTTTAGTAGAGATGGGGTTTCACTATGTTGGCCAGGCTGGTCTCGAACTCCTGACCTCATGAGTTACCCTCCTTGGCCTCCCAAACTGTTGGGATTATAAGCGTGAGCCACTGCACCTGGCTGAGAGTGTGTGTTTTAATTATTGTTTTGTCCATTATTGTTTCTGCCTTCATGCAGGAAGCAAATGGACTGCAAAGGTGAATAAGCCACAGTCTAACCTTAGGTCTGATGTGGGAGATAGACCTAATACAACTCTGATAAAGGGTAGAATGACCCAGGAGTTCATGAGTAATGATTAAATCCAATGGGAAGTACAGAGCAATGGAGAAGACTTTGTGGAAGGGGGCGGATTTGAGCTGGACCCTGATAGTGGAGTGGAGTTTTTAAGAACAGAGATGGGGAGAAGGGATTCACAGCAGAGCTGACACTGGAAACAGACACAGTCACACAGTCACATGCATATAAGTCACAACACTCACCAAAGAGCCATCTGTGTCACTGGGTAGTAATGGGATGCCGGGGGAATTTTTATACCTTTGCATGTCTTAAGGAGAATGAAGTTCATTCTGTAGGTTTCTATCACAAATCTTTTGTGAGTGAGGTGGTAGAGGATGGGTGATAGGTATTTGTATTAAATTACTGATTGAAAAGCGGCAAAATGGTTCTGTAATCACATGGTTTTTCTTCTATCCTTTTTTCTTTATAGGAAGAATTTTCATCTGTTGAAGAAAAATTCAAAATTACTGAGAGAGCTAAAAAATTTGGACTCCCGCCAGTGGTATGTGAAAGTATATCAAATCACTTTTTTCCTGTTTGTCTCTAGGTATTCTTGAATAACAGATACAACTGCAGGAATGAATACACTTACTGAGACATCCAAGGGTAGTTCTGTAACCTAGCATCTGGTGACATTTGCGCATGCCATACCTTTGGTGTTTTTTACTGTAAGAAATAAACTTTCATGCTTGGTACACTAAAAAGAGGTCACCACTCCCACCTAATCTGTACTTTTGATTGTCTTTCTTTGTGGCTGCCAGTAGAAATTTATTCTCATTTGATCTCTGCAACCACCTCCTTATGATGAAGAAAAAGTTTACCTAGGTTAAACAGCCCATGGTTGCTCATACCATATTATCTAAAGCCAAGTGAGTCTGACTTCAAAATCCATGCTGTATACCAAGGCGCTAACATTCTGTACTTGTGGCTTCATAGTGTTGGAAAGGTTAAAACTAGTGTGTTGTAATTAATAACTCTCTGTTAATAAGCCTCATTCTCCAAAGCTGGCCAGACTCTCAGATCCACCCCTGTTCTATACTATCTCAGAAGCGTTTCTATAGATGAGCTCACAACCATGAAAAGTGTTTGATTTGGGGAATGTGTGTTTCCAAAATCATCTAAGTCAATAATAAGTATAGTACTTGGTACATAACAGATGTTTCAAAGTTTTGAAGAGAATAAGCTGCCTCCTTAATCTTTAGTTTTTAAAAAAACCTCTTAAAAAAAAAAAAAAAACCCAACTTCATTCCCCTTTTATTCCGCTTAGGAATATTCTAATATTCTCTCAGCTCTCAAATTAAAAATTCAGGTTGTTTTCCTCAAGTTTAGTTTTCAACTCTTCACACTATATTTTATTCATTACATTTTTCTTACTACTCGTTAACTCATAAATTTTTAAATCCGTTTTGAGCTGTATGTTTTTAAAGGGTGGTGCAGTTGCTGTCTGAGAAGTAAGAAGGAAGAAAGGAAATAACAGAGTCCTGCTTTATCTTGACCAAAGTCATATCCTAGAATTTCAGAAAATTACTAGAGCTCTTTATTCCATTCATTAAATCCTTCATTCATCCACTCTCATGCTTCTCTTCTAAGTCGTGAGCTTCTCCTGCTTGCACTTACAGTGATGAGTTATAGCCTGCTGAATGAGTATTTTCACCCTCATGTGTGTTTCAGTGGCTTTGTGATGGTGTTATAGTTTATTTTAAAGTTTTGATCAAAACTCAAAGTGACACATGCTTAAATTTTATTGTCAAGCAAACTCTTGGTTCATGTCAGTATTATTTGCATATCACCTTCACAACTGTGTTTCTTCTTTGGTGTTTTGAATTCTTGAATTGGATGTAAACCCAACTAGCAAAGTCCAGTTGGAATTTTCTTTTAAACACTTGGAAGATTATATTTCAGAAAGGTCCTTTGGTAATGTCACTAAGGACTGAGTAGATAAAATAATATTAAACTTACAGCTGTGTATTGTTTCCATCCTTCAGAAGCATGTGTTATTATGATGGATTTGTTTGTGTTGACCATTTTATGGGAATCAGAAGGGCATAAGTTTTCTTTTCTTTTTTTCTTTTCTCTTCTTCACCCTTCTGCTTTCCCACCTGTCTCCCAGGTCACTCAGGACCTCTTATTGCATCTCATATCTACACACATGTTGAGGCATGAACTGTTTCATGTATGTTTCCAAGTCTTGGGAATGTGACAGGATGGCTGTTCCAAACCTGATTCCCTCTGCAGAAGGGGATATGAGGGCCTTTTTCCCTAGGTGGCCTTACTCTTCTCTGGAGAGTGATACATATTTCAGTATCAAGAAATATATAGACATTTTTATAAAAACACAGAATTAAAATATTCGTTTGTAATTTTACCTGGATAAAGGAGCCATTCTCTGTCCAGAAGCCTGCAGCTCCATTGCCATTTTAAATGTCTTTATTTCCTGACTTATCAGGTGAAACAGTAAAAGATTTGAATTTGAATAATTTTTTAAAGTCATTAGAAATGAAAAACCTGAAGCTGCCATTTCTCACCTTGCCCTTCACTGTATTCCATTTCCTGATTGTTCTTGTGATTCCTTTTCTCTAGAGGAACATAGATCAACTTTTCTATGGAAATTCTGTAAGGGATTTATTCTGAAGAACTCAGGGATTCACCATCCTCTCCCTCCTTCCTTCGGTATTAAATAAGCAGTCATTTGGGTTCCACACTCAGCTTTTTAAGCATATGCTGAATTATTCCAGGCTTCTTAGTATTAAGTGAATACTTGGTTTCATGTAATTGCGGTCAATTTGTTGAGTGTTAATGCACTTTAGTTGCATGAGGTACAATTGAATTAGCTCCCTGGGGTACAGTTGCAGCGAAATACAGCTTTGAATAGCTGAGTGGCAGTCCCCTCCCTGCGCCTTGATCAACCTTCACTTAAAACCCCAACTCCTGGATTTAGTGTCTTCCTGACATCAAATGGGTATCAACTTATTTTAAGGTGAAGGGTGTTTTGAAGATTCTTTTTGAAGAAACTAGAAATAAGTCTGGTACTCCTCAGCTTTGAGAAATCTAGACTGCCCTGTATTTTGGTCAGGTAGCAGGTAAGAAAATACCTTGTCTGTCAACTTTCATTTAGAACATTTCTGTTTAATTCTGTTATCAATTTATCTCACTGCTCTTGATGCATAGTTCCTTCTTAACATGTTCTTTGGAAAAGTTGAGGCTATCTTGCAGCTATGGTCTAGATTGTCAATGCTATGATGAATGTACATACAAATCACAGTGGGCTTCCCTTTTAGATATAAATGCCTTCTTGCCACTGCATGGGGAGGTGGATGTTAAAATCACGCTTTCCTTTGGCTTTTTCATGTGACAGCACAAGGAAACTGAGCTATTCTGGTCTATTCCTAATAAGAAACAACAGTGCATTCTAATGAGGAAGGAGAGATTGTTAATTTCATGTATGTGTGTTTCTGAATTACCTGCTCCTTCATACATTGGTGTGCTTCTTATGGATGTGAAGTGCTGTTGATGTTGCTAATTACCGTTTCAAAAGCATGGTTCTAATAAGGCCAGACACAGCTTCTGCATCCTAGCAGGCTCTCTGTGTACTAACATTTTGGAGAACGTGAAATTTGATGAATGTTTACAACTAAAGGTCATCTTTCCTCACACTCACATTGGTCAGCCCCATCATTCAGGCTTAGCTCTCTTGTGCTCCCACATTGAGTTAATGAGTGCTCAAGGACTTAGGAACAGCTGCAATGGAAAAAGCTTAGATTTTTAAGGAGAATAAACTGAAACATTGTCGATAAACCTGAGGTTGTTTTTATGTATGTAAAGTCTATAAAACAAAGAAAAATTAAATGCTGAGGATTTTTTACATATGTAGAGAGACCTGCAGATAGAAATTGAATAACTATACTTCTCCACTTTTGTTGAAAGAGGCAGTCTTTTAGGTCATAGGTTATGGTTTCTGTTATTATCCAAGTGCCCAAATTTCTGTAGCACTTGAAATAGTCTAGTCAGATTCTACGCCATTGGTGTCCCCTGCCTGTTGCTCAGGGCAGTGAATGGTGTGGCACTTTCAGGGCTTCCTGCTGCATGAGGACAAGCTTTCTAAATTTATTTTAAGGACATATTAAAGATATTCGGGCTGGGCGTGTTGCTCAAGCCTCTAAAGCCAGCACTTTGGGAGGCCAAGGTGGGTGGATCACCTGAGATCAGGAGTTCAAGACCAGCCTGGCCAACACGGTGAAACCCTGTTTCTACTAAAAATAATAATAAAAAATTAGCAAGGTGTGGTGGTGTGTGATGGCACGCACCGATAGTCCCAACTACTGGGACAGCTGAGGCACAAGAATCACGTGAACACAGGAGGCGGAGGTTGCAGTGAGCTGAGATCACACCACTGCACTCCAGCCTGGGTGATGAAGTGAGACTGTCTCAGAAAAAAGATATTGTGAAAAGATTAAAAACATTAAAGATTATCTTTAAGATGTATTAAAGATTACGTGAAAGTGTCTTTTAAAATGGAAGCAACCTAAATGAGGATTTGGGCTATGACATATTAATATAATGGAATGTTGTTACAATCATTAAACGTCTGTTGTAGAAGCACATGATATAAAAGTCTTCACACTAAAAAATGGTTGAAATGGTGAATTTTGTGATATGTATATTTTACCACAATAAAAAAAAGTGTTCACAGATATTTTAAGTGAAAAAATCTGTTGTAAAGCAGAATGTAGTAGCTTCTCATATGTGCATGCAAAAGTGTATCCTAAAATGGTGTAATGGCTATGTTCTTTGCTTATTATCTGTTGAAATTGCTAGTGATTTTTATTCTTCTCTTTTCTTTCTGTATTTTCTAATTCTTCTTCCAAATATATTTATTACATATAACCTATGGGGGAAGTGAATAAGCTATCTTAGTAAAAGGAGAGAACTCTCTTCCTCCAGTTATTTGTGTAACTTTTTAATTGAGAGTCAATTAGTTCTGATTATGAAGTAGAGAAATAATGCACACAGAAGGAAATCTTAGAGAATTTGTTAAAATATGGAGCTCAGTTCCACTAATATGATATCTAATCAAATTACAATGTTGAAATATTAAACAATTTGACAGAACAAATATTTCTGTATTTAAGAACTTTGCAGTTATTCCTATGAGATTTATCAGAATGTAGTGCAAAAAAAGGAGAAAAGTGGAACCGCTCTGGAAGTGGACATCGAAACTTTAAAAAAACCATAACTCTTGGATGATTGGGCTAGGGAATGAATGATTCGTAATTAAAGCTCCATTTGAATAAGAACAGTGTTTTCATCTCTAAACTATCACCAAATGCTTGGTACAGCCCCAGGTATTTTGTCGCTTTACTCCAGGGTATAATTTGTAGAAATTTATTATTAATGCATTCAAATGTATCACCTATATATCTGCTCAGTAACAGAGATTTAACTGAACACCTACTGTATACAAAGCAGTATGCTAGATGTACAAAAGAGAAAATGGCAGGGCTTCTTTTTTCAAAGTACACATCACTTTTGCTTGATTTAATACCAGAGTATCCCAGATCTATCTTGGAACAAGCAGATGGAGGGTTTTGGCTAAAAGGGGTTCCCCTGACTAGCTGTCCACCTTGTCAGGCACCCTCAGAATAGTCAGAGCCCAGGAGTTAGTAAACCCCTTCATGAAGAAAATACCTAAGTGTGTTCTGCTTGGAAGGATATTCTTTTTCTCATAAAATCGTGGCATATTTTATAGTTCCAATCACAGAGCCACCCAGTAGCCTAAAGTGTGAGTTAAATACGGACAGTCACATAGATCTATTCACAGTTTATATCTATTTGAAATACTTTAAAAGATTATTTTTTACCAAAAACAGAGAACTTACCAAATGGTGTGCCCCAACCTGCTGGTCAGTGTATCTTGTATCTGAGGGTATGGTCTCAGGAAGCAGATGGCCTTGCCGCAGTTCCCATCCCCTGCTTGCTGGGTGTGCTTTTTGTTTCACTTTCTGTGCCTCCTTTCAACCACCTCTGCTAGGGAGGTGATAATAATACTCATCTCTTTAGCACATTTGTGAAGAATAAATGAGATCATGTGTCAGACCATCTCAGAACACTGACTGACCCCTAGCAGGTTCTCAGTAAATGTAAGCTCAGTGGTAGAAGTCATGCTGGTGGTATTAATAGCAGTGAAGTAAAATTTTATGTATAAGAATTCTAACTCCTTTAAATTTAAAAATTTATAGCCGTGAGACACACAAAATCGCAGTGTTTTACATTGCTGAAGGTCAAGAAGACAAGTGTTCAATCCTCTCTAATGAAAGAGGAAGCCAAGCATATGAAGACTTTGTTGCTGGACTTGGATGGGAGGTAATGCATTTCATTCAGTAGGTGTTTATTGACCAGCACTATTTAAAGATGTGTCCAAACTAGACATTGTATAAGTTTTTACATGTGCTTTTGCATTCAAATATAGCATAGGTAGAGTTCTGGAATTGAAGAATTTATTGGATTTGACATCTATTAGTTGCTTGTCAGTATTTAATACGTGAACTTTTGTTTTCCTTTAACTTTCCTCTTAATATTTTTTCATTTGCTTTTTATCAGAACTGAATAGTCAGATGGGCTCTCCCAGCCATAGACAGTTTGTAGTAAGAGAAGACAAATGTGGGCAGAGAAGCAATGGCTTTGGCCACAGTATGGAGATTGAAGAAGAAGTCAATGACTTGATGGGTGAAAAGATGAAGAAAGAGTTGGATGAAGTCAAAAGTTGCAATGAAAATATAATATAATAGCCATGATGGTTTAGCTATCAACCTATTTCCCTAAGGTAGATCTCAGGATGATTGATGTTGGAAAAGTTTATTTTTTTTCTTTATTAAATGGTACTCTGACATACAGACACATATACATTTATACACATGCATACACACACACGCACACCTTTCCCCCCAAAACATAAACCTAAACAAAAAAATTCCTAGAATCTGAAAGACTTAGTAGTAGTTACAATGGAAATCAACATATCTAAAATAATTTACTTATTTTTTTCTTTTTTCTTTTCTTTTTTTAGACAGAGTCTTGCTCTGTCACCAGGCTGGAGTGCAGTCGCATGATCTTGGCTCACTGCACCCTCCACCTCCCGGGTTCAAGCTCTTCTCCTGCCTCAGCCTGCCAAGTAGCTGAGACTACAGGCACGCACCACCACGCCCAGCTAATTTTTTTGTATTTTCAGTAGAGACGGGGTTTCACCATGTTGGCCACGATGATCTTGATCTCTTAACCTCGTGGTTCACCTGCCTTGGCCTCCCAAAGTGCTGGGATTACAGGCGTGAGCCACGGCATCTGGCCAATTTCCTTATTTTTTATTAGTTTCTTGAGTACCTGTGCTGTGAAAAACTTTCTGGGTGCCTTTGAGAGCTCAATGCTAGCAAGGGGACTGAGGTAGGGATGGGGACAGGGTAAGAGTACATGAGAGTCAAAACGACATCCTTACTAAGGCAAGTAGGTTTGAGTCTAACAGTTACTGCACTTCCAGTAAATCATTGTTCTCACAAGTAGGGCTACTTCTAATTTGTCATAGAATATAGTTATTATTTAATGTATTTTTAAGTCATACATTATCAATTAGAGTTTTAAGAGTATACGTTTACTGTATTTGGCACAGAGGAGATTCTTCTATTTCTTTTTTCATATGTGTTAGAATAGGTATTTTACTGAAAGAATACTAGTCTATGACAAGTTAAACATTTTGGATAAAGACACTAAGAAGTGAACACTCATGCCGTAACTTTAAAATGAATTATGACTCATAAACTTTCAGCAGTGGGGTAAAGTGGTTGTTCAACCCTTTTGAAAGGCAGTTTAGCAAAGTTTGCTGAATATTTTTAATATTGGTACCTTTTGACCCAGCGTCTTAGAATAACACTCCTTTGAGTGTGCTTTCTGATTTGAAAAAGCAGAAACCCCCAAATTCCATCAATACGGAACCTATGTATACACACACATATATACATACACACACATACATTTATACATACAGGTGGGAAAAAAGTTAGAGATTATATACCAAAAGTTTGATAGTGGTTTTATTCAGTTGATATGATTATAGAGCACTTTCATTCTTAATGTTTTTTATTTCTTTAACATTTTAATCTGGTCTAACTTTGTATTACATTTGTTTGTAATCAGAAAGAAAGATATAAAAATGAAAATAATTTATGTTTTTGTGAATTCACAGTCCTGCTTAGTGAAAGAACAGCTCATTTTTGATCCTCACTCTTTCTTCTTTGTGACCTTTGTCAGGTGGATCTCTCCACCCACTGTGGGTTCATGGGTGGCCTTCAGCGCAATGGCAGCACCGGGCAGACGGCCCCTTACTATGCTACCTCGACTGTGGAAGTGATTTTCCACGTTTCCACTCGAATGCCGTCAGACTCAGATGATTCCCTCACCAAAAAGGTAAGGGGTCTCCTCGGGCACCATTCTTAGCTGCCCCGGTTTGTTGGTGAGGTTCTCCTAGGACAGACAAATACAAAGGTAGAATGCACACTGAGATGGTTTCCTCTGAACTCTACGACCCTGAGATTAAGGTTTAGGAAAAGAAAGGGTCTTAAATGTTACTTTTGGATCTTCCCTCCCGTGAATATTACCTGATGGAAAATGACATTTTTGATGTCACAGATTGTCAAAGGTTACAAAGTATGATAACCCTGTCCTGGTGGGGCTCTGGGAAAGCAGGCCCCTCCGAGGCTTGCTACAGAGTGATTTGGCAGCATCTGTCAACTTAAGTGCAGGTGTGCAGCTGCCCAGCAGCCCCACTGTTGCCCCTTACCTTTTATTCTTCAACTTGCTCTGTGGCCAGTTTTCCTTAGAAGTCAAAGGAAACCTTCTCCACCCCTGAGGAACCTCCCCCAGGGAACTTGGCCTTTACCTTCCAACCTGCAGGATGTTTGCCTCAGGCGACCCTGTGTTCAAAGTGAGGAGCGCCTTAAAAGAAAAGGCATTTGACTCTAGGAAGGAAGCCTTTAATCGGATCTGCTTCTGTAAGCTTCCAGATGAGGAGAACGTCTCAGAGCAACTGTGATTTGCACTCACCTGGCCTGCTAGCAGGTGGGGAACCTAGAATTCCCACCTTTCTCTCTCCCTACCACATAAATGCAAGGGACTGAGGGCAGCACCTCAGGTGCTGACTAAGGCTGGCCACTGGGGAGTCTACTGTGGTGGTTATAGCCAGACCCCGGTGACAGACGCAACAGGGATCAGATGTATATTCAGTTATTTCATCAGCCTGTGCCTCAGTTTTTCATCTATTAAGTGAGATAAAAAACACAGCCTATGTTACAGGGTTGTTGAGTGAAGTAAATGAGATAATTCCTATGAAATTATGAAATTGCTTAGCACGGTGCCTGGGACGATGTCTCTGACCATCATCCCTCATTATTGCCTGTTGGTCTAATTGATTCTTTTTTTCCTGCCCCATTAGCCAGGTGCTTTATATTGGCAGATTGGCCTCACTGTACCTGCTTTATTTCTTTATTGCACGGTTTTGCTTTTCACCACTGCAACCACAGATGTCTGGACTATGTACAGGCATACCTTGTTTCATTGTGCAGCACTTTATTGCGCTTCACAGGTATTACATTTTTTACAAATTGGATATTTGTGGCAACCCTTAAACAAGTCTATCGGCACCATTTTTCCAACAGCAGGTGCTCATTTGTGTCTCTGTCTCATTTTGTAATGTTCACAGTGTTTCTAACTTTATTATTATCATTATTATTATTATTATTACTATTATTATTATTATTATCTCATATGGTGGTCTGTAATCAGTGATCTTTGATGTTGCTATCGTAATTATTTTGGGACACCACAAACTGCCCATATAGGATGGCAAACTTAATTGATACATGTTGGGTGTTTTCTGACTGCTTCACCCACCAGCCGTTTAATAACCCCGTGTGGCCTCAAAGTATTCAAATGAAAGGAAAAATTGGATGTCTCTCACTAGAAATCAAAAGCTAGGAATGATTAGAAGACATGTTGAAAGCTGAGATAGGCCAAAAGCTAGACCTCTTTAAACATTTACCCAAGTTTTGAACATAAAGGAAAAGTTTTTGAAGGAAATTAAAAGTGCTACTCCAGTGAACACATGAATAATAAGAAAATGAAATAGCTTGTTACTGATATGGAGAAAGTTTTAGTGGCCTGAACAGAAGATAAAACCAGCCATAACATTCCCGTAAGCCAGAACTTAATCCAGAGCAAGACCCTACACTGTTCAATTTTATGAAGGCTGAGAGAGATGAGGAAGCTGCAGAAGAAAAGTTTGAAGCTTGTCAAGGTTGGTTCATGAAGTTTGAGGAAAGAAGCCGTCTCCATAAAATGAAAGTGCAAGGTGCAGGAGCAAGTGCTCATGGAGAAGCTGCAGCTTATCCAGAAAATCTAGCTAAGATCTCTGATGGAGGTGGCTGCACTAAACAACAGATTTTCAGTGTAGTAAAAACAGCCTTCTATTGGAAGAAGGTGCTATCTAGCACTTTCATAACTAGAGAGGAAAAGTTCATGCTTGGTTTCAAAGCTTCAAAGGAACAGACTGAGTCTCTTGTTAGGGCTAATGCAGCTGGTGACTTTAAGTTGAAGCCAGTGCTCATTTACCATTCCCCAAATTCTAGGACCCTTACACATTATGCTGAATCTACTCTACCTGTGCTCTGTAAATGGAACAACAAAACGTCTGTTTAGAGCATGGTTTACTGAAGATTTGAAGCCCACTGTTGAGACCTACTACTCAGAATAAGAGATTTATTTCACAGTATTACTGCTCATTGGCAATGTACCTCATCACCCAAGAGCTCTGAAGGAGACGTGATGTTGTTTTTCATGCCTGCTAACACAATATCCATATTCTGCAACACACAGATCAAAGAGTAATTTCAACTTTCAAGTCTTACTATTTAAGAACTTTCATAAGGCTATGGCTGCCATAGGTAGTGATTTCTCTGATGGATCTGGCAAAGAACATTGAAAACCTTCTGGAAAGGATTCACCGTTCTAGATGCCATTAGGAACATTCATGATTCATGGGAACAGATCAAGATATCAACATTCACAGGAGTTTGGATAAAGTAGAGTCCCACCCTCGTGGATGACTTTAAAAGATTCAAGACTTCAATGAAGGAGGTCACTGCACATGTAGCAGAAGTAGCAAGAGAATTAGAAGTGGAGACTGAAGATGTAGCTGAATTACTGCAATGTCATGATAAAATTTGACTGGATGACAAGTTGCTTCTTACAGATAAGCAAAGAAAGTGGGTTTCTTGAGAAGGAATCTGTTCTCAGTGACGATGCTATGAACATTGTTGAAATGACATCAAAGGATTTAAAATATTCCATAAATTTAATTGGTAAAGCAGTGACAGGGTTTGAGAGTATTACTCCAATTTCAAAAGAAGTTCTGCTGTGGGCAAAATGCTGTCAGACACCATCACATGCTACAGAGAAATCTTTCATGAAAGGAAGAGTCAATCAGTGTAGCAATTTCATTATCCTATTTTAAGAAATTGCCACAGCCACCCCAGCCTTTAGCAACCACCACCCTGATCAATCAGGAGCCAACAACATCAAGGGAAAACCCTGTACCGGCAAAAAAAGACTACCACTCACTGAAGGCTCAGATAATCATTAGCATCTTTTAGCAATAGAATTTTTTTATTAATATATGTATGTTAAGAAATAATACTATTGCATATTTAATAGACTATAGTAAACATAAGTTTTAGGCATACTGCTTTCCCAGTGCACACAAAAATTTGTGTGATTTGCTTTATTGCAATATTTGCAATATCTAAAAAACCTATTGTAGATATGTCTGGAACCAAGCGTATAATGTCTCTGAGGTGTGCCTGTATATGATGGGCAACAGTGCATGTGAAACATCAGAACTCGAGTCATGGCCCAATTACAGATGACTTTCATAGCGATCAAGTGTCTCAGATGTACAAAGCACAGTTTGCATTCAAAAACTCAGCAGCCTTTCCCTCTCCTGCCCCAGCATGCTATAATGACCTCCTGGGGGTGGCAGTACTACAGTCAGAAGCGCTGACCACGTGCTGGTTCCCACAGGTCTTGGAGGAGCTCGCTCAGTGTTGGGTTTTGATGGCTGCCCCTGGCTGTAGAACTCTCAGCAGTGAGAACTCTGCCCTCCAAGAGTTCACCAGGATCTCAGACTCTAGTGTAGCTTACCAGGATCCTAAGCTGGGCTCACACATCTTTTTTATTTGCAGTACATTGTAAATTATTTCTGCTTTGCAAATGTGTCACCACATTCTATACTTTTCTTATGACTAAGAATTATTTTGTTAAAAGATATAATTTTTAAAATATAAAATATTTTTTAAAATTATTTCTTAAGTAGGACTGTTTTTTCTTTTTTGAGAAAAGACGTGTTTTCTTGTTAAAATGCCAGGCTGTAAATAATGTTCTAAGACTTGGCCTGGTTGAAAGATTCCCTACTGTAATAATCAAAATTCAGCTGATACCTTTTGCAGCTCTAAGATTTAGCATCATTAGTGATAAACTCTCTTTATCAGATGTCTCACAGCTAGACTAAAAATCAGTCACAGTAACAGCAGCCCACAGTTCCTTGTCTTATTCTAACTAAATTGTTCCTAACAGCTTAAAAATGAGCTACAAAATTCTAAAGTGATTCATGCTCTCTTCTGCCCCCATCACGGGGGGACTTTTTCAATTCTGCAATCCGGTTGCAACCCCATACTGAACTCTTGATCCTTCACTGCAGAAATTTGTTAGCTCTAGCTAGATTAGATTTTTCACAGCTAATCTAACTGCTGTAGGGGTTTGCAGAGTGGGGACAGAGCTGTGCTATTGGATTTGTCCAATTCATTTGACTCCAGGACTATAATTGCACTTATGTCTTACAAGGCTTTTATAGCCTCAGGCTGGCCAGCCACATAAAAAACAAATTGGCAGTGATACAGTACGAGTGAAAAGGGATGAAAGGCCCACATTATCAGTCTCCAGG
This sequence comes from Colobus angolensis palliatus, assembly GCF_000951035.1. NCBI lineage: Eukaryota > Metazoa > Chordata > Mammalia > Primates > Cercopithecidae > Colobus > Colobus angolensis. Next base: position 7,036,175 of record NW_012112808.1, on the reverse strand, counting down.
CAGCGCTGTTCTGGCAGGAAGTTTCTTGGTTAATTTACAAATAAAACTTAGATTTTAGGATGGGCACACTGTCAGCTGAACAATGGGGATGTCAGGCCTGACTGTTACTTAGTAAAAGTAGCAGCCAGGCCCACTGAGGAGCAGGAATTCTTCAATCAAACAGACGACTCCTTCTGGAGCCAGCTGGCGATGTAATGCAATTAGTCGAGAAAGGAGGTCAGCCTATTAGGTGTGTACCATGACCAGTGTCACCAGTGGCGTGCAGCCTGGCAGCAGCAACAGACAGAATGGCTTAGGCAAAGGGACTTTAAAACTCTGTTAGGATGAAAAGTTGTGGGGCCAGGATTGATTTCTTAAGACTTAAAATCTGAGCATTTGTTCTGAGCCTGATGAGTATCCAGGCATTCTGGAGCCTGTTGTGCAGTTGAAGGAGTAGCTAACATAAACACCGGCTCCATTCCAGGAGACTCATCATTCTTCTCCAGTTACATAGGAACCAGATCAACTTGACTTGTATGCACTCACTGAACTCACTGGTGGGTTTCTAATTTGAGGGCCTCTAATCACAGTTCTTTAGTATTCACAAAATTGGGTCTCCATGATGGACTCTTCTTTAAATTGGGCAACACTTTGAGGTGTCCAGAGTATTCTGTATGTTCTGACGTGGTTGACAGTTTGCCCAGATGAATTTTATTTATTTTACCTACCTGTTTCCTTATAGGCAAAAGAAGCCATATTTTTGCCCTTTGCTCCAGATTTATCAGCCAGTTGTTCCCATGGCCTTAGCTTTTAGTTTTGTGATTTAGCTAGTTAAACTGTGATGTATCCAGAAGTCTGAGTCACATGTCACTGAAAGCAGCTTTGAGATGGTGAATATATCATATCATTACCACACAAAAATAGCTTTTCCTTAATGACAGAATTGCCACACTGGGAGGGTGGGTCTATTAGTGTGAAACTACCCTCCCTTGCTGTAGTTCTGAGAATACAGATGCAAGTAAAATTAAGAGATACTTAGGTTATGTAGTTGAGTAACCCAATTTAAAATGGGAAAGTAACTACAAAATTTCAAAAATCACGGTATTACCTCACAGTTAATGTTTTGCAACTAATACTTGTGGACTTATGGATCAAAAGGAGCTGTCACAGATACTAGAGCACCCACATCAGGTGGTGGCAGCACATTTGAGGGGTGTTTAGTTGGTGTTTCCATTCAGACATTTGTGCAAGCATTATACCAAGGGACCCAGAGCCACTCTGAAGCTGGCTGTCTTTGCAGGGTGAGGGCTGTAAGTGTGGATTCTGGGATAGCCCCAGTTCTCACGACTGCCTTCTGCAGGTCTGAATTCCCCTTACAGTGCCAGTTAGATACTATTCGTATTTCCCTGACAACATACCTATATTAGGTTCTTGGTGATGCTGGCTACCATGTTTTTTCTTCAAAAGGACTGAATTTAGGAGTGTATTGTAATGTCTTTGCATGTTTTATTAAAAAGAAAAAAGAAAAAGAAAAGCTGTAGCAAATATAGGAATAGAGAAATAGAAAGAGCTGTTCAGCACCACTAGGAGGCCCAGTGTTGTATTTTGTTTAAAACTATGTAAGGGGTTGGCTACACCTTTTGCCTGCTATTCTTTTACCTTTATATGGGAAGGGGGAAGGAAAAAAATGACGTACTGGGTAATTTTGCCATTAAATTGTTCTGGATCATCATGACTTGTGCTCAGCACCCGCAGTTGCATTTGTCTCAGAGCCCACATTCAAACACAGTTGAATTGTGCACCCCTCAGAATAGGTACAAAGGTATAGGCACAGGTCACTTTTTAAATAATTGGCCGTACAGTCGTTCCCAGAAGTATGAGAGATTGAAGAATAAACAGGCATTGCAGCAAATGAGCTTCCTTTGTAGCCTTATCAATAGAAAAGAGGCTATGTTGGGGTCACCTGAGATTTTCTTTTTGTGGTCCAATAGTCTAAAGAATATTGTATTTATGCTAACATGTTTTAAATACATAGTATTCCAGAACATCTTTTTTAAAAATACTTTAAGACAAAACTAAAAATGTTAGATTTGACACATCTCTATTTTATTAAACTGCTTCTGAATTTAGTCATTTCTAGTGTTCATCTGTTAGATAAGGAAGCAAGAAATACTTGTTTGTGGTGCTGGAGAGCATCCTTCTGCAGTTCCATGTGAGAGAACGAGAATCTCAAATTCCCAGAAGATGTCAGAGGACCTTACCAGCCTTTGTGGTTTCAGAACTTCAATTTTGGCCAACATTTTAATCTTTATAATCTAGTTTATTTTAGTCACACTTTGATTCTTTGTCACTTAAATGATTTCGTGTGAGCTTTCTCCAGCTTGAGATGGTACAGTCATCGTGCAGGAGATTGATCAAGGGTGTTCTTACACCTGACAAAGCCTGGGCCTGAAAGAACTCTCAAGGGGTCTTGTTTTGGAGATCTTTCTAGTAAGGCCTCCTCAAAGAGGCCAGGAGTCTGTGATTTGCTTTTGTTCTTTATAGACTCTTTGTATATAAGATGATAAAACAAGTGGGCTACACTGCTAAGCAATGACAGTAAAATAACTTTGGGTACAGGCTTAGGTAGCTTTGAAACAGTGAAAATGACCCTGAATTGGAAGCCCAGTGCATGTCCCGGGCCCGCTCTGTCACTGCTGCTCATGCACCCTCGGGTAGGTGGTGCCTTCACCTTCCTGAGCACCCATTTCTTTCTTGTACAATAAGATGAAGATGATGTCATCTACCTCAGAGGGTTAGTGGGAAGATTAAATGAGACAATATGTGTGAACATGCCTTCTATACAGTAAGCACTCTTTAAATGCTAGGTAGGGGTATTCTTATCAGACTTAAGCAATAGTTATTCATTTCCTAAGCAAAGGTAATTTTATACATCCTTTTCTTAAAGGTTTGTCACAAATCTAGTTTCTTATACATTTGATAACAATTGTGTTGTAATGGCTTATGTTCTCTTATGTTCATATTCTTATGTTCATAGTAATCATTGAATTGAGAGTCTCATAAAGCACAACTGCAATGTGGAATAAAAGACGCAGGCTGTTAATTGTTTAGAAACATATTCAGCAATACAAAGCATAGGACTCTGATGCAGGAGTAAAATTCCATTAGAAAATAAATTCTTACAAAGACCTCAGTTCCATCCAGCTGTAATGTGCCTGCGAAGCTTGCATGCCTTATCTTAGTACCAACGCGCTAAGAAGACAGACTGTGTTTTTACGCACTTGTGCTTTTTAAAATCCTCACAGAACATCAGTGGTGTAGTCTTTTTTGATAGTGAACTTTTTTTGGCCTTTGAGTTTTATAGTTCAATTTGTAAGCCATGACCCCTCATAAACTGCTGTTATCACCCTGATTAATAAAGAGCCAATTTGCTGTTGCAGCTTCGTCACTTGGGGAATGACGAGGTCCACATCGTCTGGTCTGAACACTCCAGAGACTACCGCAGGGATATTATCCCAACCGCCTTTGGAGATGTTTCAATCATTATTTACCCAATGAAGAATCACATGTTCTTCATCGCGATAACGAAGAAACCTGAGGTACGTCGTTTTTATTGCATTGTTACACTGACTCATAAAGCATTTGTCGTGTGATTCACTGTCATTGAAAATCAATGATACAAATATGTTAAAGGGGACTCTCATCCAGTTGTTGAATGTCTTACATGTATCTGAATTATGCATGCTTTATAGGAATTAAATATGAATTGGGATTTTCAAAGAATTTTTCATCATGAGCACAAAATTTTGTTGTTGTATTACTATACGTTTTTGGAAATTATAATGTCAAATTTATTATTTTGTAAATGTTTTAAGTTTTCTAAATTTTGTACTTTTGAAAAATTGTAACTTGAAATTTTGGGTATGTTGATTAATAATAAGAGTTGAAGGAACCCCATATCACATCTAGCATTTTGTGGAGAACCGTGGGTATGGAATCCAAGCTTGCCTGGTGTACAGGCACTTGCCAAACCTCTGACTGTGCTAATGGGGTCAATCCTGCAGGATTGCAGGCATGTCCACGAAGAGGCTGGGCCTCTGGAGCACGGCCCATGTGATGAGTTTCAACAATTGGAGCACCTTGCTGCAGAATCAGTTCAGCCATGTCAATTGGTATTGATCATGGGAAGAGCTGGAACAATCCAATGATCTGTGTGCTGTGTACTAAATTGGCTGCAGTTTCGATCCTTGTCATACCTTTAGTGGTATCTTAGCCATGCTTTATGTAGCAACTTGTTTTTGTTTTAGAATTACTAATAGAAGGGTGTTTTTAAAGTTCTTAAACATTAGCATATTAAGCCATCTCTCAAGAGGAATGACTTTGTGTTTTTCAGCTTGATAGTAAGTATAATCTTCATTTTCATTTCAAGTTGTTCTCCTGAAGGAGCTGAAAGTTACCCTTCTGAAAACTCTCTTTTAAAGCTTTGAAATAATAGACAACAGATTTATTGTTCATATTAGGATTTATGACCTAATCTAAAGGGTTAATGTTGTGAGGATTAAATGAGCTAATAAATAGAAAATGCTTCAAACAGTGCATGGTCCAGAGTAAAAGCTACTTAAGTGTTAGCTATTCTTCTTCTTCTTCTTCTTCTTGTTTGTTATTACTACTATGGAGAGAGAATACTTAATGAATTCCAAGTTTAACATGCTTATTATTCTCAGAGTAGATGCAGTGCGGGTCAACTCCTGAATTCATAAAAGTCCCATTCTGGCTGTTGCAAAGCCTGACATAAAGGGAACTCTCTTTTCTATTCAGGGAACACAGATGCCAAAAGTCACTTCATATTAAATATTTGTATCATTTTTTATTCTGATGTCCATGTGTGTAAAGTTTTCAGTTTTGTGTATGAAAATGGCTCTTAGTGCTAATATTTTTGTTTGTCCATGAAGAGCACTAGTTTAAAGAATTAAACTGAAAATTTTAATATAAGGGAACCAGTGAATTTAGTGTCTTGTAGCTTTCAGAAAGAGGAAATATGTTTCTTTAATATTTAGTATGGATTAATTGGCTTTATTAGCTCATTTTCAACGTGGGCCTCTAAAATGTCATTTAATGTCACCTTTATTTTTAAATAAAAAACATACAAGGCATTTTAATTCACTTTATAGAATCAAAAGTGATTTTTTAAAAAGGTAATACACTGATAATGCATGAATGTAATTATTAACATACCTTGTAAACTTTCTTATAAAATGTTGGCACATTTTATGAATTTGGCTATAAATTCTAACAAGATGAATTGAGCAAATTGCTTTCTTAATATTTTAATTCAAAAAGCCTAAAGGGAAGAAGAGAATAATGGCCAACTGGAAATTTAGTGTTATCCTTACATTTAAAGTACAAACCATTACAATGTAATAAAATTAATCCAGACATTTCCAGGGCAAGTGTGGCTGACCTTTTGTTCACCAACCACTGACCCCAGGGTGAATGCAAGAGGCTTGCGGAGGGAAAGTCTGTTTGTTTGGCTTCAGTCCCTGGTATTTAAATTGCATTCCCTAATCAAATGAAAAGGCTGTCCTCTCTATCAGGTTACAGAATCCATGGCAACATTTGGCCTTTTATATCCATAATGTTAGCCTTTTTGTTTGCATCTAAGTAGAGACACCTGGAGCAATGTTAACATTAACCGATTTAGCATTAATAGCTTCATTATATAAGAATTTCTGATCAGATAGCTGTTACTTTTGTTATATTGCTTCAGCTTGTATTGTTGTCATTTTTTATCTCCCTGCTTGGCAACCAGGCAATGATTTGCAAATTTTTTTTGTCTTGATTAATTAAGCAATATAATTATCAGTAACCGTGATGCAGTCTTTGCTCAACAAAGCTTCTGAGAGAAAACAATGGTAAGTCTGTTAGTATGAATGCATTCCACGCGTCCCAGATGCATGAGGATATTATGGACAATGAGGGGAAAGGCCGCCTGTGAGCGAGGACAAAGGGTGCCACGCAGACTCGACACACTGCACATACCGCCAGGGACATGCTGCGGGCTCCCTGGGACACAGACGCCTCGTTAGATTACAGCTAGTCAGCAGAGATTAATTCTCAGCCATTTGGTGCAATAATTTACCCATTCCCCAGCCTTTTAACTAGTGTTCCTTACTGTGGAAGGGAAGGCTTTGTACTCAAAAGGTTTATTTAACCTTGCCTACTTTTAGGGATCTCCACCAAAATCATTAATTTTTTCTTAGAAATTGTAATGACGCAGCTGCTTGAAGTTAAGGAATATTCCTTTTGAAGGACAGGATATGCATAAGTTTCCAAAATTGTAGGTAGAGCCAAAGGCATTCTTTTAGCACCTGTGTATTTCATCTGAGTGTAGGATGACTCTGTGGTCTAAGTACATTTATTTTACTGTTCTCTGGGCAGCCATGCTTCTCTAAGAATAATTTTAATCCTTTTTTGGGAGAGAAAAAAAAAAAAACCTCATCAGTACACAAAAGTCTTGCTCATTGGATAGAGTCATGCATATTCAAAGTGTACTTTCATTCACTCGGCCTCATTAATAGCGTATGTAATAATGTAGGGCTATTTGTAATACAAGCTTACAGGCAGCATTGCTTCCAAGTCCTTTGAAATTGAACATATTTCGCTTTTTCATTCCATACACTTCCCTTAAATATACAAATTATGTGCCTGGCAGAATCCGCCTCCTCTTAATAATACACAGCATTTGTGAAATGGTATGTTGAAGAAGTGTGGGTGTGCTTGTGTGAACGCATAAAACCCTCTCATCGGAGAGGGCCTGTTCACTTCTTGAGCTTTGTATTGAACTTCTTTTTTTCATTAAAAAAAAAAAATCAGTGTGCTTAGCAGCATCATTCCATTGTTGAATTACTTTCAAAATAAGTCCATCTCCATAAACATTGACACAATCGTTCTTTGGTCATAGAAAAGAAATGTGTTATTGTTAGACTTATGTTTTTTCCAGCTTTTATTACTAAGTCAGCAGTCAAGGAAAGACTTGCATATAGAGTAGAAAGTGAGTGATTCAAGAGGTTTGTTAAAATGCCTGAGTTGTTCTTCAGAAAAGCGATTCATAGAGCCTCCACACTGCAGTGAGTACCCACGCTGCTTTCCCTCCCTTTCAGTATCTGGAAAGTAATACTGGTGTTCAAAGTGTTTGCCTTTAGAAATTTGCGAAGGTAAGTTTTAGTGGTTTGGACATGTTTGTTTCCAGGCATAGTAGTGACTGACTGGTGACCGGTTGACCAGAGGGTAGATGTTGAGAAGCAGCCTTGAGCAGGAGCAGTTGAGACAAGAGGAAGTTTTGGTGAAGTGTCCTCCTCTTCACCTCAACCAGAGTGTCCCTTTTGTAAATGGAAAACATGCTAAAGTCCTCTGAATTCTGCTTACTCAGCCCTGGTACACATGAGCATGGAGAAAAAAATGATAGTGATTCAGTGATTTCTGAAAAGCATAGGAGGGAAAGTAGTAAGACAGGAGATGGGACCCCAGAGTTACAGTTCTAAGCCTACCACAAGATGGTAGGTGTCTTGGGCAGATCTTTCCGTTTCTTTGAACCTTAGCTTCCTCAGCTGTGAAATGCTGGTTGAGAATCAAGGCTTCTCTGTAGTCCTTAAAGGGATTCTAAATACCTTTTTTTTTTGGATCCCCTTGTTCCTAGCTGCCCGTACCTTTCCTTAAGTTGTCCTGACTATCCCCAGAGCGTGATGGAAGTAGTTGCTGGCTCTCTTGAAGGTTCAGCAGTTGTTGTGAGTGAGTGAGAGAGTGTGTGTGTGTGTGTGTGCGCGTTCGTATGTTCGTGTGTGTTCATGCATCCCTCTTCAGGGTGACATCTAGCCCAGGACCTGTACCTGGAGCAGGTGCCCAGAAATGCTGGAAAAAGGCTGATGTGCCAGAAGTTACAAGAGCATTTGCACATGGGAGGCTGAGAGGAGCCTAGGATTGGCACTGAGTTTGAAAGGAAGTCGTTTAAGCTTACTAGTGTGACCTCATGGTATAGGGAGAGTATTTGACTTTGCAACATGGTTATGTAAATTTCTTTCTTTTCATTTTATATGTGCAGATTTTCTTAAATATTTATGCCAATCACAGCCAACTAACCTGTTTAAGATTAAATCATGCCCTTTAAAATGCTCTGGGAACTTCTCAGGGAAAATAAATTGTTAACCTTTGAATACACAAAGAATTATTTATTTAGAAAAGATCATTGAACGTACCAAACAACCAGAATGTACTAAAATAGGTTATTAAATGGATTACTATGTTATGTTCTGTTTGGATAATTTATTATTATTGTTATTAGCATTATTTTTAGTAAAGGAATGACATTGAGAACTATGTGAAAAGGCATCTGTCATTTGCAGATGTTAAATTAAAATCAAATTTCTTCTCTAATTCATTGCCACTTCTAATTAGAGGAATTCCCTAGATACAAGGGATTTGTATTATTCCTTTTGTCCAGTTTTTGAAAGACTGAGTCACCCACGAACAGTTGTTGAAGAATACTAAAGAACGTTTATTTATACAATAAGCCTTGATACAGATGGAAGAAAATCTATAGCTGACTATTATTAGCTCTTAGCCGCTGTTTTATCTTTCACAACAATTTGGCTTTTGAGAATTTCTTCTCAACTGATTTTCCTCAGAAGTTGACGTTATTTCCCCTTTTTTAAGTTGGTCTTTGCATATACATCTTCTTGTTTGCTTTATCTTCTCTCCTTTGGCCAGCCAGAGAGCCAGCCTGTGTAAATGCATACCAAATGGCAAATGGTAGTGTAAGAAAGCAAAGCAGCTCTCATTCTTTGCCTCTGAGCTGCTCAGTAGGAAGGGCCTTTTGACTCAAGAGACAGCAGGCTCCCCAGACCCCTCGGCATTCAACTGCCTAGGTTCCTGCACACAGGTGCACACAGTGTCAGCCACTCAGCCCAGCAAGGAGGATGGGTGTCCGGAACACACAGAACTTTTCTGTGAAAAGGAAAGAGCACTCATTGCCCCAGAATCAGAGAATTTATCTTTACAGTAGTAGTTTCTGTGCAAACTAATGTGAAACGTATTAGTTTGTTGTTGTTGGGTTTTTTCCTTTTTTTTTTTTTTTTTTTTCATTATCACTTTCATTACAACTCCACCTCGCCAGTTACTGGACTGCTTTTAGTATAAGCCATAAGAGGAAGTACACTTATTTTTTTTATGCAGAATATTTTTTAAATAAACTCTTTGAAGTGTGGTGTTACTAAAGATAGATGGAAGAAAGGGTTATTCTTTCTTATTATTTCTCATTTGTGCCTGGCAACACGAATGATCTTAGACTATGAGTAGGTCCTTGATTTTCCTCTTTGGAACTAACTGAAATGCCTGTGTTTTCTACCAGTACTATCTTAGAGGGAAAGCTCATTGTTAGTCATCACTAGTAGAACTAACAGTCTCATCCTTCTTTGCTCCCATTTGAATTCTCACAGGCCCCACTGCTTCCTCTGTGCTGTAGATACTGATATCAAAATAGCTTTGCCCAATCTTTGCAGTTTTTAAATCTTTGTGTTTTAATTGTGGAACATTTTTCTCAAACCCACCAAACAGAACTGTGGAAGTGGAAGAAGGTTACTCAGGACCCCAAGGCCACTCCCTTCACCCTTCCCCTGGCCTTTCATGCATCTCCATGAAGCAAAAGACAGATGGTCACGAGAGGCCTTATTCTAGAAATGTCGAAAGGGGCAACAGAGATTTGGTTAATGCCCAGCTATCAGTCCCTTGGGAACAGGAGTGCTTCATTCAGTCAAGCAGGCAACATCTATCCGTTGAGGCTGCTTCATGCCAGATACTGTGTCAAGGGTTGGGGGTCCTACTCTCCTGGAATCTAAATTTTAGTAAGGGAGATGGCCACTAAATAAGTAAATAAATGGTTGAGCCGAGACTCTTATAGGAATGGGTGTTTCAAAGAAAGTAAAGCAGAGTGATAGAATGGGCAGGAAGAAGGCTGCTTTAATTCCGATAGGGAGATGTCTGGTTTCCAGTCAGCATGGAGGAAGCTTGGTAGTCATCACTGCCATCCTCACAGCGAAGGTAAGTTTTAGTGGTTTGGGCATGTTTGTTTCCAGGCATAGTAGTGACTGGCTGGTGACTGGTTGACCAGAGGGTAGATGTTTAGAAGCAGCCTTGAGCAGGAGCAGTTGAGACAAGAGAGACTGTATCAGGCAGATATAGAGAATCACAGCTTATCAGAACAGAAGCCCAGTAGCAGAAACCTCTGGGAAACCGATGCCACGATAGGAATACTTAAATTATAATTCACCAATTGCAGGAGGCTTAGTGTGGACAAATCTGAGAGTTAAATAGAGTCAAGTGGGGCTGGCTTGTAATCCCTCACACTTTTGTGAGTTTTACCTCTAGGATACCTACCAGGTTCTCACAGTAAAAACTGGAGGAAAATCCCCTCTTTGGCAGAAAAAGAGAGAAAGCAGCCATTTGGAAATACAGTTGACCTTTCAGCAACGTGGGTTTGAACTCCGTGGGTCCTCTTATACATGGATTTTTTTTCAGCCAAACACAGATGGAAAATATACAGTATTTGTGGGAAACGAAACCCATGTAAATGGAGGGCACAAATACAAATGGTATTTGTGGGCCAATTGCAGGAATTAAGTATGCTTGGATTTTGGCATGCACAGGGGTAGGGCATTGGTTCTGGAACCAGTCCCCCTCATATACCTAGGGATGACTGTATACCCAAAGTATGTTGTTGTTCTTAACAAAGTCTGCCCTCAAGAGAAACTTTTTTTTTTTTTGAGACCGAGTCTGGCTCTGTCACCCAGGCTAGAGTGCAGTGGTACAATCTCAGCCAGCGCTCAAGCAATCCTCGCACCTCAGCCTCCGGAGTAGCTGGGACTAAAAGCATATGCCACCATACCTGGCTAAGTTTTGTATTTTTTTGGAGAAATGGGATTTCACCGTGTTGCCCAGGCTGGTCTCAAACTCCTGAACTCAAGTGATCCACTCACTTCGGCCTCCCGAAAGTACTGAGATTACAGGCATGAGCCACTGTTCCCAGCCAAGAGAAACTATTTTAACACAGCCTATCTGGCCTGGGGGAAGGGAAACACTTAACACCAACTCCTTTTAGTCTTCCTATCTCATCTAAGTTGGGATTGGAAGGAGACAAGAAAACAAAACTGAGAAGCACTTTTGAAGGTCACAGTCCAGGGGCACAGGCTCACTGAAAGACTGAGACATAATGCTAGGACTATAGAATGCTTCCTCTTCTCCATACCCAACTACTATATCAGGAGGGCTTTTGTATAGTAACAGGGAGTACAGCTGAAAGAACTGCACATCCTAGATCTTATTCAAGAAAAGTTATGTAAAAAAGCCTGGAAATAACATGGGTGGTGAAAGCAAGGTCATCCAAAGAAATTTTAACCTCTCACATGTACAGCTATAGAAAACAGGAAGCATGGCCTGTTAGCCAATTAACCATAAAACCCCACATTTGAGGCCTGATTACTTCAGTTCATTTTACCCAATACATCATATCCAGCTTTCAACAAAAAAATACAAGGCATACTAAAAGGCAAAATAAACAATTCTAAGAGACAGAGCAGGCGTCAAAACCAGACTCAAACGTGGCAGAGATTTTAGACTAATCAGATTGACAATTTAAAATAACTATGATTAATATGCTAAGGATACTAATGGAAAAAGTGGACAGCATACAAGAAGAGATGGCTAATGTTAAGTAGAGAGATAGGCACTCCAAGAAGTAATTAAAATGAAATGCTACAAACCAAAAACCCTGTGACAGAAACAAAGAATGCTTGATGGGCTCATAAGTAAACTGGGCATGGCCAAGGAGAGGAATTGTGAGCCTGAGGATGTGTCAGTAGAAACTGTGAAACTGGAATGCAGAGGGGAGAAAAGGTTGAAAAACATCTGAACAGAACTTCTGAGACCTGTGTGACAATCACAGAAGAAGAAACGACATGTAATGAGACTACAAGGAAGAGAAAGGAGAAGAAATTTTGGAAATTGTCATGGCTGAGAATTTTTCAAAATTAATGACAGATCCAGGAAGCACCAGGAACACTAAGCAGAATAAATATTAAAGTATCTACACCTAGGCACATACAAAGCACAGAAAACCAAAAACAAAGAGAAAATCTTGAAAGGAGCCAGAGGGCTCCTATGCTGCCACCAGTAGCTACAGAAGAGCAAGGGTAATAAATGGGACTTCACTTCAGAAAGCGTGCAATCAAGAAGAAAGTGGCATATTTAAAGTGTTGAAGAAAAAAAAAAAAACACTAACCTAGAATTCTGTATCCAGAGAAATTATTCTTCAAAAGTGAAGGAGAAAGACCTTCTCAGAGAAAAGTTGAGGGAATATGTGATTAGTATATGTGATTAGTAGACCTGCCTTGCCTTTCCTTCATCGTAAAAAAAAAAAAAAAAGAAAGAAAGAAAATTATGTAAGTCATAAAGATGAACCCACCTAAAGAAGGGAGAAGCTTTAGAGAAGGAAGAACTACAGGTAAAATGAAATTTTTTTTATTCTTTTTTTAGGACAGACTGTCAGTCTGTTAACCAGGCTGTTAACTCAGCCCTTTTCTTATTCTTAATTGATCTAACAGATAAAAATATGTTCCAGATAATAATAGCAGCAAGTATTTCATGCTTATAGCATACGGATAAGTAATAAATTATAGCAATATTATAAGGATAGGAGGGAGGAATTGGGAATACTCTCTTATAAGGAACTTCCACTACCTGTGAAGCAGTATAGTGTTATTTGAAAGTGGATTTGAGTTAGTTGTAAATGTATTTTCAAACTCAGGGCAACCACCAATAAAATATTTTTTATATAATATGCTGAGACAGGGGAAAAATTGACTCATACACAATTCTCAAAACTAGAGAAGGCAGCAAATGAGTGGAAGACCAAAAAGGAAAAAAAAAAAAACAAAGAATAAGGACAATGAATAAAATACATGTCAGTGGTCTTAAATATATCAATTAAAAGAGACTGTCAGAGTGGGTGCCAAAGAAGCCAAGACCCAACTATTTGTCTTGTTGTCTCCAAGAGACCCACTTTACATATGAAGATACAGTTTAAAAGTAAAGGAATGGAGAAAGATATACCATGCTAACACTAATCAAAGAAAGCTGGAATAAGTATATTAATATCAGATGGAGCTAACATCAGAGCAGGGAAAATCATCAGGGGTACAGGGGACATTACATAGCAGAACCTGCAAGGCCACAGTGAGGAGTTGGTCCAAATCCTGAACTTGATGAACTAGAGCAGGGGTGTCCAATCTTTTGCCTTCCAAGGACCACATTGGAAAAAGAACTATCTTGGGCCACACATAAAATACACTAACACTAATAATAGTTGATGACCTTAAAAAATTGCAAAAAACAAAAATCTCGTAATGTTTTAAGAAAGTTATGAATTTGTGTTGGGCCACATTCAAAGTCATCCAGGGCCACATGTGACCCATAGGCCATGGGTTGCACAAGCTTTTAAGCTACAGCAAATCAGTTAGCCCCTCTAGCCTTCATCTCTTGCTCCATGAAGTAGGGATGAAGTGCTGGCCTCTTGGGGTTGTTGTGAGAATTACATACTGTACACTGAACACTGAGATCAGAACCTGGTCCAGTAATTAGGGGTCATAGTCATTGAGCTCATCATCAAAAATGAAATGTTCCTGGACTTTTAAACCCCTTATCTATGATTCTTTTGTTATTTTGTCTTAATCTTGTAATCCAAGAATATCTATTATGTATATTATTTTCGTCTCTAATCACTAAGAATCATTGACTCTAAAGGCATCAAAAGAGAATCACTTATAGGCCCAAATAAGTGATGAACCATCTGTAAAATATATTCATGGGGATGCCATACTGTTCCCATGTTGACTTTCTCACTATTTGGAAATCCCTTTCCGTTTCTGGCTCAGGCTCTGCAAAACAGAATATAAATCTGTCTTTTCCCACCTTCAAGAATCTAGCCCAAGCCCAGTGAACCATTTCCTGAGCAGCCTCTCCTTAGAGAGTGCTGCTTTGCTGGTGCTACATGGAGTTATGTGTTCTGGAGGATGGTGCGTGGCCTTCCCCTTCCCACATCCCACCCTGAACCATAGAACACACAAGAAGACATTTAGGATTGAACACAGTTTACTTTTCATAAAATGTTTATAAAATGTTCAGTGCATGGACTCCTTGGTGTTTCTGGTAAATAATGTGACTACTGTTGTATTTCCCAATGGGAAAATTATTGTCTTTTGGTACAATATCTTAGCAGATTTATCTGTTACCCACTTTGACATCTCAGGCATAAATGCACAAGTACAAACACATCCTCTCAATTCATAATCCCTGTGGAATTGTGAATTTCCCAGAGGGGGAAACTGTGTCAGATCCTTGAATCCTAAATCTCAGATGTGAAGGGAGCATTTAAGTTGTCTGTTCTGACCTTTATGCAGGACACCCCTGACGGCATCCTTACCCGTGTGTTTGTGCACCAGCATCACTGGAACACAAGACCAGCTCAAAGTCCACGTAGCTCTCTGAATATCCAGAAACTACTTTTTTTCCCCCTTTTAGCCTCTCATTTTTATCCTTCATTATTTCCAGTCTGGTACTTTATTCTCTCATTATTCATTAGAACTTCTTGATTGTCTGACATTTACTTACAGGATCTGGTTAGAAATGTGGGAAAAACATGTTGTTTGTAGTTCTAATGAAATGCCCTCAAGAAGTTCTGTTTTCCTAAGTCTGTACGCAGGATTTAGGGTATTGCACATGGTTTCCCTAACGCGTGAGGTCAGTGCTTTGTTATTGGCAGATCACCAAGAGAAGACCTGCCCTGTAGTATGAGGTTCCACAGGTCTCATACAGGTTGAGCCTTGATGGACAATCCTGATGCCTTAGTGATGAGGAAATTTTACCTTTGGCGCAGCTGGGGCCAAGCTTCTCAGGACGACCGTCCTTGGCCAGGTGCTTACATGGAAAGCAGCTCTGGTCTGCTCAGCCCAGTGGCAACCCTCCACTTGCCCATTCTCGCCTGTGTGTAGAAACTTTCACAGTTTCTTTTCTTATTGGCTTCTTCACCTAAAATTATTTTCTAATTCACTGTTGCAATATTCCCTACCAGTTACATTGATCTGTTTTAGAGATTGTGATCATGATTGCAATTACTATTGACTTCACAGACCCTTTCTTTCCATCATTCTGTGATGGGCACTGGTATTTCTCTCCAGGTATAAAAACATGTACTCTTTCCTACCTGACTTTTACCATTTTGGTTTCTGGCCACCTAATTTGTGAGGAACACCCAACAGATCTGCAGCCTTTCTAATTCTCATCACCCACCAGATCTTATCTCCTATTGATACACAGTGAGGGTGCCTTCAGTTCAGCCTTTCCATTAAGTAAAAGATGGGAAACTTACCTGGTGCTCTCTATTGCTTTCATTTGGATGACCAGGACATGAAGTGGGTAGATGAGCAGGGGTGGGCAAGTACAGCAGTGCAGAGTCTTGAGAGCAAGCTGATAATTTCTGCAGGGCATTTCCTCAAGTCCCATATCATCTGGCTTCCCACACCTGTTCTTCAGCCTTTTCACTTATCTCCATGCATTTCCATAAATACCTATTCCAGAGCTTTCCATTCTTCTCAGATCCAGTCTAGGCCTCTACACCTGCCTCACTTCCTTTTGTGGCCCTACCTCTGACTTCACTTTGCTCTCAGGAATCCCTCAAGAGCGCTCTGCAGCCCTTTGCCATGTTCTATCCACAGTCTTTCTGTTTATTTATCTGTAATACTTTAATCATTAACTGTAGGCACAGCATTCATATAAACCAGCTAGCACTCAGCTAAATTAGAATCTCTTGAAATGCCCTTTGGGGAGCCCTGCCATAGAAAAGACAGCCAGACCCACTTCATGTTCTCATTCCTATTTTTACCATTTGTCCGGAGTGCTCCACTCTTCTCACCATGAATCTCTGCCAACACCCATGGTCATGACCACCTCCTACATGAAGCCTTCTGTGGCTTCTCTCAGCTAGAAAAGAACTCTCTGTAGCTTCAGAACATTTTATCTGTGTCCACCTTAAAGCTTTTTTTCTCTTTTGCCTTCTTGAATACATAGTTTTACCTCTCCTACAAACCACTTACAGTTCAGAGTCTCGACTTTTTCATATCTGTATTCCCCCACAGCCCTTAACAGAACTTTGATCAAATGATGCAAATGAATAACTGTTAAACAGATGGCATGTGAAATCTCTGCCCCTTTTGACCCAGAAAGATTCACTGTAGTCTTTAGAATTTTCAGACAAAGTTTTAGAGTCTTCTGAGTGTTCATTTTTCCCAAAAGCTGTATCTTCTGGTATTTTAGAGAACTTATTTATATAATACAGAGATAGGAATGTAGAGAAACAAAAATTCTGTTTTTCAGAAATAAACCTTACATTTCTCTTAAGGTTTTTACATGTGTCTCAAAATTGTATGGTTTTTTTTTTGTTGTTGTTATTGTTGTTGTTGTTTTACCTTGCCTCTCATTAGGACAGTACTATTTGCAACACACTTTTGGGGTTGATAGGGCATTTGAACCTTTTAGTCACTCTGTGAGGCCCATAGGGCAGACAACACTGCCCTTGTGCTCCATACATGTATGTAGTTGATATGATTGTAAATAATTTATCCAAGAGTACCTGATTCTCGTACCAAGTCCAGCATCCTGAATCCCAGTAGACTGAATCTCTTTAAGAGTAGAGAGGTATCAGTTTTCACACCTGTATGCAGATGCTTTTTATATTCTGTGTATACATCCTGTGTTCACATTATAGGTATATGTGTGAAGTCTAGGAGAAATTTGAATTCCAGACCTTTGTATTAAGTTACCCACCTCTTCCATGATAAAGGCAGTGCCAAAAATCTGGACATAGAAATCAGTCATATCATTGTTATAAACACAATACCTGCAGTTTTTTAGCAGAATGAGTAACTGACCAAACTGGGTAAGTTAAGCCACGCACATTCTTCATTTGTCATTTTCAATGTGGCCTCCCTCTCGGCAGTATTCCAATCCTGGAGGCTGGAGGTTATCTGTGAGGAATCGGAACGGAGTTCGGTTGTTCATTGCCCTGCTTTGAACAATCAAGATGTCTGCATTGCATCCTTGAAAGATTAATCCCCACAAATCAGATGGGTATTTTCAGATCATTTTCTGTGTCCCAAGGATTCTTTTTTGTCCTTGCTCCAACAACTGGGCACGTCCTTGTGCTGGCATGCTGGCTAGTGTTGCAACATGGACTTCAGTGTCATCACTTTGCTGCAAAAGGCTTTCTTTGCTTTCACAATATCTTGCCAAGAAGAGTCCCTGGATATGAAGTGTCTTCATCTGGACCCAAACCTGAGAAAGAGAAATTAATTTGGGCTGCACCTTCTAGGTGTGTGCCTCCCCTGAGCACTGTACTTCTTTAGTCAAGGAACACATGATAGGGGCTCCACGTGGAGCTCCTAATCTGCAGGTGGTAAGGAAATTCAGTATGTGTGCAGTCATGGAAAATCTTGTTAATCCCCAGGCTTTGGTCATCATGCTAGGAGAGGGCACTTAAGAGTCACTCAGAAACTTTAGGTGTTGTGAAATACACACGCTCAGCAGGATGAAACACCGAGATAAGGTTCTGTTTAGGACTAATACTTGATGTCGTCTTCCATTAAATTTACCATTGAGCATGGGATCAGGAGTGAGTGCTCCATGAGAACCCTTCCCCATCCACTTTGTACAGCAGCAGCACTGTTTTTCCTGGCAGGACCACTCACCCTGTCTATACTGGAGTCTCCTTTACTGCCTCAGTGTCCAGTGGTCTGCAGAGCCTAAAATACCTGACCATCAGTTTCCACTTCCCACTGAGAACACTATCTTCTTCTAGGAAGTACTTAAGTACCAAAGTACTCCTTAAGTACTAAAAACTAAAGTCAGAGACTATCATCATAGGGATAGGAAAAAAGGACATAACATATCTTATGGGTCAGTATCCCCAACTTATGGGGGAATATATCCTAGTTAGCTTGGTGAATGAGTTTTCAGCAATCATCAAACAAGCATGAGGCTGTGTGGGTAGGCCCTCCTGTAACTCCACTGGTCCCATGTGCCTTACTCATACTGTCACAGGTTGGGATATATCTTGCTATGAGGTAAGGCAAGTCCCTACCCAGTTCTTCCTTTGGCTTTTTTAGTCAATTTCATTTCTATAAATGTCTCAGAGTCAGCTTGTCAAGATACATACATGCAATGCATTAAATCAATAGGTCAATCTAGGAAGGAAAGTCACCACAATACTGAGTCTTCTAGTCCAGCAACAGATCTGTCATTTCATTTATTTAGACTAACATCTCTGAATAAAGTTTTGTAACTTTCTTTATACTTTCCTTGTTAGATCATTTTATATTTTTATGCTTTTGTAAATAATATTTCCTTTTCTAACCATTGTTGCTGGTGGACAGAAATGCATTTGGATTTTTGGTGAATTTATTCTGTATCCGCTGACTTTGATGAACCCTCTTACTAATTCTGACCATATGCCATAGATTATTTTGGAGATTCTGTGAGTATAGTTATATCATCTAAAAAAATGACAGTTTTACTTCTTCCTTTTTACTTCATAATCCTCTATTTGTGTCTTGCATTACTGTATTGGCAAGGATCTCCAGTGCAAATGTTGGTAGATGTGATGTAGGGGGACATTTCATTTCTCCTTCACAGTCTCCCACATCAGGTTCTCAATGTTTCACTATTTAGCAGTTGCTCTGGAATACTGTAGATATTCTTTAACAGATTAAGGAAGTTCCCTTCTATTTCAGGATTGCTAAGAATTTTTTTCCTTAACTGGATTTTGAATTTTATGAAATACTTGTTTAAATGTCTTTTGAGATGATTACCCAAATTTTGTCATTCGGTCTATTAATGTGGTTGTATACAGACTGAGTTTTACTGAGAATTGTGTTCTTGGGATATACCCGACTTGGTCATGATATTGTTATTTTTGCACATTATGGTATTTGGCTTGCTAATATTTTGTTAGGGTTTTTGTATGCATGTTCATGAGTGAGACTGGCCCCTCATTTTGGTATTAAGATTGTACTAGCCTAATGAAATGAGTTTGTTTTCTCTTTTCCTATACTATGGAAGTTTCTCCAAAATAATAGTTATTTGTTCTTTGAAGATTTTATAGAATTTGCCAGTGAAGGCATCTGAGCTGGCTTTTCCTTGTTAAAATGTTTTTTTCTACTATGTTTCATCTACTTTAAAGCTCATAGAATTATAGCTTTTATATATCGTCTTGTGTCTGTGTTTGCTAAATTGTATTTTTCTTCGCATTTGGCCATTTCATCTAAATTTTCAAATTTATAGCATAAAGCTACGTATATTTTCTAAGTATCTATAGTTGGATTTCTTTTTATTTCTAATATTATTTATTTGTGCTTTTTTTTCTTCATTCACCTTGCCAAAGAAATGTCAGTTGTATTAGACGTTTTTCAAAGAACCAACCTTTTTTTTTTTCAACTTTTATTTTAGATTCCAGGAGTGCATGTGCAGGTTTGTTACCTGGGTATATTGCATGATGCTGAGGTTTGGAGTATGAATGGTCCTATCACCCAGGTACTGAGCTTAGTACCCAATAGTTAATTTTTCGACCCTTGCTCCCCTCCCTCCCCCTTCTACTAGTTCCCAGTTTCTGTTGTTGCCATCTTTTTATACAATTTTTGTTGTTAACTTTATGTCCATGAGTCCTCAGTGTTTAACTCCCACTTATAAGTGAGAACATACGATATTTGATTTTCGGTTTCTGTGTTAATTTGCTTGGGATAATGGCCTGCAGCTGCATCCACGTTACTGCAAAGGACATGGATTTGTTTGATTCTTTTGGTTTTTCAGTACTTCTTGAGATGGGTGCCTATCTCATTGTGTGGCAGTCTTTATTTCTTTGTAATATGAGCATTTGATTCTACACGGTCCCTGTAAGTACTGCTATAAGGTATAAATTATAAATATCTACTAGTCTTATTTTATCTGTTAGCTTGACATATTGCTAAATTTCCATTTCAATATTTTGTTGACCCATGAGTTATTTAGAAGTGTATTTCTTAATTTCTAAACGTAGAGGTTTGTGCCAATTATCCTTTTGTTGTTTATTGTCGATAGCTTTTTGGGCACAGAATATGGATTGTAAAATTCCTACCCCTTAATATTTATTGAGATTTGCTTTATGACCTAGAACAGAGGCCAACAAACATTTTTTGCAAAGGGCCAGATAGTAAATATTTTAGGCCTTGAGTCTGTCACAACTAAATAACTCTGCCATTATTATGCAAAAATAGCCATACAAAATGTGTAAGTGGGCCAGGCACGGAGGCTCATGCCTATTATCCCAGCACTTTGGGAGGCTGAGGTGCATGGATCACTCGAGGCCAGGAAATCGATACCAGTCTGGCCAACATGGTGAAACCCCCCCGTCTCTACTAAAAGTACAAAAAAATTAGCTGGGCTTGGTGGCACAAGCCTATAGTCTCAGCTACTTGGGAGGCTGAGGCACCAGAATCGCTTGAACGCAAGAGGTGGAAGTTGCTGTGAGCCAAGATTGAGCCACTGCACTCTAGCCTGGGCAACAGAGTGAGACTCTGTCTCCAAAAAAAAAATGAAAGTGTGTAAGTGGATAACTCTGGCCATGTTCCATTAAAACTTTATTTATGAACTGAAATTTAAATCTCATAATTTTCACATCGCAAAATACTCTTTTAATTATTTTCCAACTATTTACAAAGTAAAAAAGCATTCTTAGCTTGCAAGCCATACACAAGGAGGTGCCAGGTTGGAATTAGACCCTACTGACTGTATTCGTGGATCCTTGGCTGAGGATATGGTCAATTTTAAAAAGTATTCTGTACATGCTTGAAATGTGTTTTCTGCAATTGTTGGGTAGAGTATTTTATATGTTTCCATTATGATAAGTTTGTTAGTTGTCTTGTTCAGATCCTCTGTATTCTTGCTGTTTTCTGGAAAACGTTTCCTTGGAAATATATTAATATTGAAAAGGACACAAATTATAAGTGTACAGTATGATGGATGTTTTCAAAGTGAACACACTTGTGTAATACCACCCCAGATCAAAATAGAGGATATTACCAGCCCCCAAAATTCTCACTCGTGCCCCATCTCAATCACTAATACAATGAAAAAGTGGCCGCTATTCTGACTTTTGGGCCTGTTGATTCATTTTACTTGATTTTGAACTTTCTGGGAATGGAATTATGTAATATGAACTTTTTAGTGTCTGTTTCTTTCACTCATCATTGTATTTGAATTATTTTAATGATGTTGCATGTAGTTGTGGTTTATTCATTTTCATTACTGTGGAATATTCTGTTGGGTGAATATAATACAAACTTTTAATTTGTTCTCCTCTGGATGGACCTTGTGGCTATGTTCTCTTTGGTGAATATGTATAACTTGCCTTTTCATTTTTGTGATGGGCAGAGTTTTAGAAATTTATATAAAGTCCAATGTATTTTCTTTCTTTTATGATTTATGCCTTTTGTACCCTGAAAAATCCTTGCCTATCCTAAGGTCGTGGTGATTTTCTCATATTTTTTTCTAGAAGCTTTATGGTTTGAGCTTTAATATTTCAGTCTATAATCCTCTCAATTTTTGTGTGTGATATGAGATGGAGGTCGAGGTTCACTTTTCCATATGGCTTTCCAGTTGTTCCAATGTCTTTATTGAAACAGACTTTTTTCTTCCACCAGACTGATATGCTGCCTTTATTGCAAATCAATTACCATGTAGGTATGACTCTATTCTTGGACTCTGTATTTTGTTTTATTGAAATATTTGTTTATCCTGGTACCACCGTAATGATTTCTTAATTATTATATTTTTATAGTGTGCCTTGAAATTAGGTAATATAAGTCTTATTATTATCATCTTGACTAATTTATGTCTTTTCATTCCCATGTGAACTTAAAAGTATTTGGTACATGTATATTTTTTAAAAGCTTGCCAGAATTTTGATTGGGTTTTGTTGAATCTATAGCTTAATTTTAGCAGAATTGATATCTTAACAATATTGAAACTTCCAGTCCATGAACATTGTACATCTTTCCATTTATTTAACTTGTCTTTAATTTATCTCATCATTGTTTGGTAGTTTTCAATATAGATGTCTTGCATATTCTTTTATCAAATTTATTCTGTTTTGATGCAATTATAAACAATGTTTTTACAGGTCTTTTCCCAATCGTTGGTTTCTAACGTTCAGAAATATAATTGATTTGAGGAGTATATTGTTTACTGAGACTTATCAAAATTAACTCAGTAGTTCTAATTAGATTTCTTTGGACTTTTCATATACATAATTGTGTTATCTGTGAATAAAAACAATTTTACTTCTTTCTAACCTTTATGTTCCCTTCGTCTCCCCTACCCTTCTTCTTTCTTTCTCTTAATTTTCTTTATTGTAGTGACTAGGATCTTCAAAAATGTTGAGTAGAAGAGGTGAACATAGACATCCTTGCCTTTTCAGATCCCTTTTAGAAAGCACTTAATCTTTCATCATTAATTATGACGCCTTTTTCCCCCTTTAAGCTCTCATTAAATTGAGGCATTTCCCTTCTGTTCCTGGTTTGCTGAGCGTTTTTGTTCTGTTTTGTTTTTCTAATTATGAATGAGTTAAATTTTATTTAATGCTTGTTCTGTATCTGTTAAAGTCATATTTTTTTTTCTGTATTTTGTCAATGTAAATTTTTGCACATTGCTAAAATAAATTGCATTGATGGATTTATGAATGTTAAATGAACCTTGAGTTCCAATGGAAAATTCTGCTTGATCAAGATATATTGTCCTTTTTTAAAAATCTTGCTGGATTTAATTTACTAAAAATTTATAAAGGATTTTTGCATCATTGCTGAGAGGTGTTAGTCCGTAGTTTTCTTATCATGTCAGCTCTTTATGGGCAGAGACAGTCTCTCATTCATTATTGTATCCCAAGCCCCTTCACCAATGCCAACCACAGAAAAGGGGCTTTACAAATAAATAGTTTTTGAGAGAATTTAAAAGACCTAGGATGGAGACCCACATTCATTAACTTAAATTATTTAAAATATTAATGAATGTAACTCATTTAGCAGGTATTTGCCTTCCAATTGTGTGTCAGGTACAGTGCTACTTAGAAGGGGTTTTCTTCCTCCATCTCTAGCCACTTCTTTTCTAATTGTTTCTCATTTCTCTAAGCTCTAAACATTGGAAAGCCAGAGCGTAGAGTCCTTGAGTCTCTTTTCTTGATCTTTTGTTGATGTTATCTGATCTCATGGCTAGAAGCATCGTCTCTAAATGAACAGCTCCAACCTAGGCCTTTCCCCTGACTCTAGCATGGTATATCTACACCTGCTCAATACATCATCACTGGACACTTAGCATGTCTGAAGTTGAGCTAATGACCCTCTCTCTCAGTCTTCTCCATTTCAGGAAAAGGTAGCTACAGCCTTCCAGTGGCCAGGCTAGAAACTGTGTCATCATCCTTGACACCTCTCTGTCTCTCCCATCTCATTAACCATCCTCAACAAATCCTGACAACTCTACCTTCCAAATGTATCTATCACCTTTCTCTACTTCTGCTGCCATTCTGATCCAAGCCATTACCATCTCTTGCCTAGGTTATTCAGTAGTCACCAGCTAGTCTACATAATTCCCCTTTGCAGTTTTCTCAACACAGGTGCCAAAACAGTACCTTTGAAATGTAAGTTAGATCATATCCCCTGCTTCCCTAAACCCTCAGGAGGCTTTGATCATACTCAGAATAGAAATCCAGAACCCTTAAAACTTCCTATAAAGCCCCCTTGTGATCTGCTTGACTTTAGCTCTTAATTCTTCCTTTTACTTGCTTGGCCCCAGCCATGGTGACTTCCTTGCTGTTGCTTAAACATAGTAATTCTACTCCCACCACAAGGCCTGTGCTGTTACTCTGCCTGGAATGTTCTTCCATTAGATATTCTCATAGCTTGTGGTTCATTCATCACTGTCTTTAGGGCTTTACTGAAATGTCATCCTCTCCTTAAAGCCCTCCCTGGCCATTAGAGCCAACTGGAGACCCCTCCCAAATATCAAGTTCTATTGCTCTTCCCTGCTTTATTTTTACCTTAGCACTTTTCCTGCCTATCATATATTTTACATGTTTATACTGTTTATTATCTGAAATCTCCAATAAATTCCAAGCTCAATAAATTCAGGGATTTTTGTACTATTCACTGTTGTTTCCCCAGTGAGAAGAACAGTGTCCATCACATAATAAATATTTTCTGAATACATGAATAGGCAAGTAATAAGTGAATGAATATAAGAGTTACATGATCTCATGGAGCTCATGTAAGAGTTGTAATCTCATGGAGCTTACAATCTCCATATTAGTGAATAAAATTAAAGAAATTCTAATGGGGGAAAAAGGAGAGAAAAGAAATAAATCCAAAAGAGGCAAGTACAGAAACTTGTGAGTTTTCCACATAACAGAAATGGGTTCAGCTAAGAAAAGCCAGTCTCTATTAAAAACAGAAGCCGGGTGTGGTGGTGTGACTGTAATTCCAGCTACTCAGGAGACTGAGGTGGGAGGATGCTTGAGCCCAGAAGTTCTAGGCTGCAATGGGCTGTGTTTGTGCCCCTGCACTCCAGGTTGGGTGACAGAAGGAGACCCTGTCTCAAAAAAAAGTAGAAGGAAATGAAGGTAATACAGTATCTTGGAAGCAGAGTGGGGAAAAGTCAAGAAGAATGAGGACTGTGTGGGACTTTGTAGTTGTTGACAGGGATCATCATCATCTCCTTTAAGAGTTAATATACATCAGGACCCGTGGCAGGAACATTACCAATTCCATAACTGGTTTCAGATGGATGCAAGACTAGTGTTGTGCAGTGAAGCATGTCTGTGTATCTTGCATAATTCACATGATGTAGGCACTTAAGAGCAACGCCATTTCTATAAATGACAACAGAAGAGAAAAAACGAATAACCTGGTAAGATTTTGTCATTGAAAGTCTGGCTGGAGAATGCCTAGTAGAGGAGCATTGTGGAGCAGTGCTGCTTCACTCGATTTGAAAGCCCTGGACCTGCGTCCTGTTAACATCAGTGTCTGCTCTGTGGGTGACAGCTTACATGCTTGTTGCAGGTCTGACATCAGTCAGCTACTCTCATACCTTTGATTTGACTTTTACCAGTTTTTAAAATTTGTTCTTCCATTTCAAATCAACAGGTTCCATTTTTTGGGCCTCTGTTCGATGGAGCCATAGTGAGTGGGAAGCTGCTGCCAAGCCTTGTATGTGCCACGTGCATCAACGCCAGCAGGGCTGTGAAGTGCCTCATCCCACTCTACCAGAGCTTGTATCTTTTTGCTTTAAATATATAACTTACTAACCATCCCAGAATCAAGATTCCTGGCAATTTTTCATAAGAGGTAAGTATTCAAAACTAAATTGAAGAGGAAAGAGAATTTTTTTCAGTCTCTGTTAAAAATAACGTAGTATGGTTTTTCATAGCATTTGTTAATTTATATTAAATATAACAATTTTGTGCTGCATTAAACTTAGAATTTACTTTCATAATTTACTCACATACGTTTGTGTCTGAGAAGCTGTGACCACTATGAGATGCTCATATCTCCTTAGGTATTTTGCTCCACGTTCAGTCTTATCCTGTATCCCTCTTATTTGTGGCAGCCCATTGTGTATAAGGTGGGATGCTGAGCAAAACGTATTGCTCATTCAGAGTGCCTACCAGAAACCACAGCAAATGAAATGACCCCAATAAATCAAAGAATGTGGCAGGTACCGCATGAGAACTGCCAAGCTGGTTTCCGGAAGATCTGAGGAGATAGAAATTGCTTCTGGTTGAGAGGAGAGGGCCGCCTGAGAACTGCAAGTAAGTTTCTAGAAGATCGGAAGAGATAGAAATTGCCTCTGGTTGAGAGGAGAGGGAAAGGTGTCCTGAATTAAGTTGTATTTGGACTTATCAATAGGAATAGCTAGACATTCTTTTGTAATTTTCCCAAATCATTGATATTTTCTTCTCTAGTTCCTGATTTTGTTTCCAAAAATAGAATAAATTTCACTCCTAAAATTTTTTCCTCAAACATTAATTGGCCTGCCGTAATCCTTAAATTCAAGCATGATCTCAAGTTACAAGAAAAAGAGATTAAGATGGGTGACCTCATAAAATTGATGCAAAAAAAATTTTTTGACCTCCTAATAAAACTTAGAAACTCTTTGTCTCTAATTGGTATTGATAATAATTTGAAACATATTGTGTTTGACCTCTATATATACTTCTCCCAACCTAATAGTAAGTGATGTGTTGCTATAGCGGGTGAGAGTTGGGGGTGGATGAAAACTATCCCATGTGAATAGATACAGTTCATAAAAAAATACCTTTCATTAAAATCCTGGTCACTTCATTGACTGATATTCTGCCTTTAGATTAAAAAAAAAAAAATACATATGCCATGTGGCAACTTAAAATTATCATAGAAATGAGTAGTAGAAAAGAGCTATTAGGTCCCATCTGGTCCCTCCCCCAGGGGCCAGGGCAGCATCATTCCCTTCAGTGTACCCTTTCGTGCTTTGTCCAGACTGGTGGTGAGTGTTTTGGAGATGGCATTCTTTGCAGTGATTTCCACAACACTCTAGTCGTAATCTTATGGCTGGTGTCAATTTGGCCTTTAGCATGGAGTTTTTATTTCACATACTGTTAAAAAGAGCCTCTTGGCAGAAATGAGAAGCAATTGGTTTGTCAGTTTGCATGTCAACTAGGACGAGCTGGGCACTCATCAGTCAAGTATGTTGGACCAAGGCACCAAAAAAAATTTTTTTTTATTTTACAAATGAGAAAATTCCATTTTATATTAATTCCATTGTGACTTTTGTCATGTCACCTTCTCTTCTTATTGAACTTCTCATTATAAAATACTTGCTTTGTTGTTTTGTTTAACACTGCTTTCTCAAATAAGAATGTGATACAATTGGAATAATCAGGTTTAGGGAAAACATTATTTTTAAAAGTTCAAAGGATACTATTCAGCATCACTTTGAAAACTTTTCAAGCAGTGACACATCAGGACTAATGTGGTTACCAGCTTGGGCTACTGATGCTATCGTGTGTTAGTAAATGTACCCTAACTCACAAAATAGCTAACTTGACATCTCAAACAACAATATAGTACAGAAATTAGGAAAAAGGTTTAAACAACTATTATGTTGATCATTATCAATATTTTAAACTTTTTTTTTGTCTTGTACCTTGAGAAAATTTAGTTGATGTTATTGAAATTGTTTAAAACAAGAAATCAACTGTTCTATGTAATTTTTTATAGAGATGGAGTTAGTGGGAAAAACTTTGCAATCATTTAACTACTTTATTCTTTTAATTTCTATCTGGAGAAGGGCTAATATTCAGGACAGAAATAAGGAATATAATAAGAGAAAAAAATAGAAAACAATAAGGAAAAGGGTTTTTTGGATTTTTACTCTTTAAAAATTACCAATTTTAAGAACTGTGGGCCAGGCGTGGTGGCTCATGCCTGTAATCTCAACATTTGGTAGGCCGAGGTGGGCAGATCACTTGAGGTCAGAAATTTGAGACCAGCCTAGCTAACATAGCAAAACCCTGTCTCTAGTAAAAATACAAAAACATTAGCCGGGCATGGTGGTGCACGCCTGTAGTCCCAGCTACTCGGGAGGTTGTGGCAGGAGAATTGTTTGAACTCAGGAGGCGGAGGCTGCAGTGAACCAAAATTGTACCACTGCACTGCAGCTTGGGGGGCCACAGAGAGAGACTCTGTCTCAAACAAAACAAAACAAAAAAAACTACCTAAGCTATTAATAATTATTTCCTTTATGTTTTGTTACATCCAAGTCCACATATGGTTTAGCAAAAGTCCATTGATTATGTCATACCTTATGTCTGAAATTTGCTGCTTCACTGAGATGAGTCTTAGATTTGAATTTTGAAAACCACTGAATAACTTAACAAATTCTGATTATAGGTGTCTTGTCACATTTATTCATTTTCCAAACAACTATTGTGGACTCACTGTTGCCAAGTCCAGTGCTAAGAGCTGAGGCTATAGCAGGGAGAAAGGTGGACCAGGTTTGTGCCTACATGCTTCACAGAGAAAACCCGCACATTGATAAAAACATACATGAATTGAGAGAAGTTCGGTAAAGAAACTTTTAATAAATAGAGAGTTTGGGTAAAAAAGGATCAAGGCACAGAAAGGCCTATCCAAGGAGAGAGCATTTGGGCTGAAATTGGAGGGATGAGAGAGACACAGTCCTCAGAGAGTGGGGATGGCGTTCCAGGCAAAGGGTACAAGGACTCAGATTGTTCATGAGTGATAAACTTGAGTTTTTCCAGGATTGTATGCATTTTCAAGTTCATCAGGTTCTTGTGATGAACCCAAGAGCCAGATTCCAGCAGAGATGGTGTTCTGGTTGATCCTCGAGGAAGTCAAGCTTGCCTAACTCTTTCTGCTCATGCCCACCTTGGAAGTTCTCATCTTAGCACAGCATCCAGAGTAAACTCCCACAGCTGCCTGATGTCAGGTGCAAAAGTGGGGAGGGAGTGTAGGGCCCACCCCCACCAGCTTGTGTAATCTCCCAAGGGCTGAGGAGATCAGCAGTACCTGGGGCACACCTAGAACCAGGGCTGGCTATACAACCTGAGGGTCCCAGTGCACAATGAAAATATAGGGCTTCTTTTTCAAAACATAGGAAAAAATGCCTTTAAAGCCCCTAAAATATAAAGGTTTTCCCATTTGTCTGTAATCACTCAACTTGTCATCATATTTTTTATTTGCTATTTAATGTTATTCAAAGTAAAGAAATGTTAAAAATTTAAATTGTTAGCATTATCTTTATTTATTTATTTATTTATTTATTTATTTATTTATTTATTTATTTATTGAGATGGAGTCTTGCTCTGTTGCCCAGGCTGGAGTACAGTGGCATGATTTCGGCTCACTGCAACCTCCACCTCCTGGCTTCGAGCGATTCTCCAGCCTCAGCCTCCTGAGTAGCTGGGATTGCAGGTGCACGTCACCACACCCAGCTAATTTTTTGTGTTTTTGGTTGAGATGGGGTTTCACCATGTTGGCCAGGCTGGTCTTGAACTCCTGGCCTAAAGTGATCCACCTCGGCCTCCCAAAGTGCTGGAATTACAGGTGTGAGCCACTGCACTCAGCCCCTAAATTGTTAGAACTATCTTATCACTCATCTCCCATCCAGTACTAGCCGGGCCCGACCCTGCTTAGCTTCTGAGGTCAGACAAGATCAAGCGCGTTTGGGGTGGTATGTTTGCAGACATACCATTTTTCTTTATATTGTGCAATGCCAGTTTAATATGCAAATATGAGTATTTAGCTTATATATGGAATCGCTGAAATTATGCAATTCATATTTCATAGCTTATGCATGCGTATATATTTTGTTCTTACCAGAAGAATGGGAACACCACACAAAACTGACTATTTCACTCTTTATGTGCACATATTCTACCAATACTCTGTACTATCAGTTTATTGATCAGCAAGAAAGGATTGACAGGGAAAGAGGCTATGCTTTTTCCTTTCCTTTATTGTCACCATAAGTGGTCAGCTAATACAGGGAAGTAACACAACTATGAAGAGATATGATAGGGTTCCTTCGTGTTCATGTTACTTGGGGCACTACTGCTTTCTTTCTGCATTTTAAGCAAGTTCTGAATCAGGAGAGTGTGACTCCTCGGGGAGTCAGCTCCCATGAACACTCAACATAAAGGGAACACACTTCCCATGTGCAGATGTTCAGGTTTCGCGCCCATGAAGCCCTGCCTGCAGCCTGTCCCCAAACACCCCAGTACAAGGTGGGAATCTCTATTCCTGGGTGTTTATTAGAGTTGATTCCCTTCTTAAAGCCTGGCAGCCTATCTGTTGGCAAAATCGTGTTGGCATATGAGCCAGAATCTGTTACTAAATAAAGCAGCTTGTATGAACAGCCCTACAAGAGAAGTTCATTTACAAGACAAAAACTTCTGAAAAGGAATTACTATTACCTGGTTCCCTGGGATCCTAGGTACAGTGGTGAGTGCTGACAAAGGGACATTTCTTTGTCAACTCAGACTGTTTTATATAGGCGGCCCTGTATCCCCATTTTGTTTCTGATATTTAGATTACACTTGTTAAGTAGAAAACATTGCCAAACTGCTCGTTTCATCCAAATGTCATTCACTTTCAAGGGATCAGAATGACTGTTTTATAACAAAGGACATGTTTAGTTGAGACCTTGCATAAATCTTTTAGAGAGGGGAGATGCATAGCCAAAATTGAACCTGATGACAACTAAAGAAATGAGCCAATGGAATTACTTTGGAGTAGTTATTCTTATCTCTCTGTCCTCTCCCCAGCTAATTTTAACTGCCTTAAAATCGTGTCACTTGGGATTCAGTTTTTATAATATTTAACTAGAAGTGGAAATGTGGGCAGTTACATATTAATTTTGTCCACTATGTTTAAGAAAATGCAACATTTCTGATTAAGCTGAGGATGGGGGCATTGCTGGAGCAAATTTTCCCTTTGGGGGTCTTTATGAGAAGTAAATGCAGTTAGAATCAATATCAAAGGAGTTTTTATTTGGGGGCCCTTGGCTGAGTTAACAGTTGGAACTCTGCAACAAAGGCACATAGAAGACTGAAAAATACCATTGTCTTACATGATTAAAAAAAAATGTAAGCACAGTAGGGGTATCTTTGGAAAGCACCCTCAGGAACAGTTCATCCCAGCCCCTTTGTCCCTTCTGGGTTCTCCTGTGATGTCCTCCGCGGCCTAAATCAAATCTGTCAAGTGGAGCCTTCATCTTGTGGCCACTGCTTTTCTGAGTGATGAGAGCCAACTCACCTGCCATCTGCTTTTTCTATCCCTCATGGGCAATCAAAGAGCCTATTCCTGTGCCTAGAGGGTTGTAAATGGGAAGCTTGCCACATGTTGTGTTTACCATTCCCAAGCCAACTAAAGAATCCAAAATCAAATCGTGGTCAACTGATAGAAGTTTCCACAACCATTTGAGCCAAGGTTTTCATTGCTCTTGTCAGATAACTTGTTTCAGGGGAAAGGTTGCCACACAATATGCAGTGTGCCCATTAGGAGGAGTTCACCCTGAATCAAACAGATGGTGGCTTTTTAAAATAAACGTCCACTTCAATAGAACAATAGTCTCAATGGCATTCACCATCTCTACTCACTGTAACTATCAGCATTTGATGGAGAGAACTGGACTGCCTAAGAAAAAATAATTTTCTATCTCATTCTTTCACAAGTGAAATGTACTTTCATTTTCAGTTAACATATGTGTTTGACAGTACCAGAGTGTCTCTCTCTTAGACCCATGACTTTGGAATCTCATTGCTAAATTCTGCTACGAATTTCCATATCTTCAAAAATGACTCCTCTCCAAAGCTGTAACAACCTTGTTTCTTTCTTGTTCAGTAGGATCTTTGGTTCTTTTTCCTGGACAGATCTTTAATTTCTTCCATTCATCTCCATACATTTCAGAAAAGAAGTAAAATGGTACCATGTGTTCTATTTTGCCAGGCAGCACCAGTTAGCATTTGTCAACATTTACAGTGCCCCTGCCATGCACCAGGCACGGTCCTTGCCACTAGGAATAGAAATGTGAAGATACTCCAAATGAGGGGCCGATGTTTGTTCATGGTCCAGCCTTTGAAAGAGCACATCACATCATCACATTTGAGAATGACAGATGCTTCCATATGGCAGAGTACAGAACACACACACACACACACACACACACACACACATACAGGATGGAGGTGATGAAAGCATTTAAGTGGCCATGGAAGGGGTTCAGAGAGAGAGCGGAGGTCTCATCAAAGGCAGTGGCAGGGGATGGATGATGGATTGGATATCTAGGTAAAGGAGGTGGACTAAGTCTGTGTGGGACCTGCTAGATTTGCAAGGGTGTAGAGAGAATGAAAAGAATCCAACAGTAGTCTCTTGGTGGTATGGTAAGAGAATCGCAGACAGAACTCTCTGGGCCATTTGAAGAATTGGCTTGAAAGGAGGGGGTAGAGATAAAGACAGGGGAATAGGAGAGAATGGTTTCACAGAAAAGCAGGAGAGAAATGAAGGGTTAGTTTCAGCAGACTGGCCAAGAAAGAGACATCCTATTGGGTGGTTTTTTCCATGACTGGTTCCAGCAAACTCAAGTCTTCACCTGGAGGACTGGGTTATAAGAGGACCTAGAACTGAATTACTGCAAGGTAAGAAGTTAAAACATATCAGATAATAGCAGTACCACAAAGAAAACACTCCTGAGTGAGATCAACACGTGCCTGTGAATGAAAAATGCACGGGAGAGGGACTGCATTTAAGAGCAGCAGCCAGAATGGAGTTTTACCCCCAGGTGGGAGAGATGGCCATGCTTTTCTAATCCAAACTTCTAAACAGGCCCAAAGCGAAATATAGCTGTAGTGGGGATTTCTACTACTTGATATCAGCTCTGACTTACATTCAACCAAAGGTGACACACGTTTGATAAGTTCCTGGCTGGCAGACAATCTCATCTCTCAGAAGAGAGATGACGCAAACAAGAGGCACTACTATTTTGTTTTGGATCCATTTCTTAGTAATTTGAAGGAATGGATTTTTGATGTTGTTATGTTGCAAAAAGTAATGAGCTTTCACTAGAGTTTGTATAAGAATGGGAGGGGAAAAAAAAAAAGAATGGGAAAAAAATGTTGGGAGACCTGTACCCTAGACACTTGGGAAGCACCATACAAAAAGAAGAGTTCAGGGGAAGAAATCACATATTCCCCTGGGTGGGTTGAGACTGTAAAAGGGAATGAGGAATTAGAGATTTTTTAATAAGGGGATTTTTATTAAAAACTTAAAATTATTCCTCTGAGAAAGAAAAAGGGGAGGCATGGAGGAGCAACCAATATAGCTGCACAAGGTTGCAGTCTTTGATGCGTTCGTAGTTAAAATACTCACATCAGATTCAAAGAGGAGCTCCTGACTCTGTAAATTGGCAGGTGAGCACTGTTAGCCAGTATCTCAATGACTTCTGTCTTCTCTGTCACATCTCCTTCAAATGGGAAGGGACCGAGAAGTACCTGAGTGGATGAATTAAAACTCAAGTTGCTAAGAATACAGTCGATCAATCAATCAATGGCTCTTGCAAGTAAGCTCCAGATTTCAGGATCACCTGTATCTGGCTGTAGAACAAATGATCTCAGAACCATAAGAAATATTTTTTTAGAAATCATGTAGAATAAAGGATATACCCAAAATTGGAAACAGGAAAATATTTTCTTTGTTTTCAAAAAGGATTAAAGGATGAATTTTGGAATGTTGCATGGATCCTTTGTAAAATTGTTGGACTAGGTTACTAAATAGCTTGTGAGCCTTCAGAAAAGAATATGTTGACAAAGAATAAGGTATCCCGAACACACTTAACTGTGTGTTTTATAGGATTACTATTTTCAGAGATTAGAGGAAGCATATACATCTTGATTTTGGTAAAATCTAAAATAAAATATTATTATCATCTGGCAGGTGTAAGAGAGAAATATGGGCCCCTAAGAGTTGGGTGATTTCATTGTGGCCAAATCTAAAATATATTAATTCATGGGCACCAGTCAGTGGGAAGCTTTGTGTATCTTGTATGGTTTCGATGCTACAGCTTTGCCGTTAACCCCTCTTCCAGTCAAAAGTTTTTTTCAGTAACTTTCACAAAGGTCTAAAACATATTTATCAAGCCCACCATTTGTAAGAAAGCTGAGAGGGTTAACTAATTTGACACGACGCAAAGTCACACATTAGGATTATCTCAACAGATGAGAGACTTCCAGGCCCAAGCCAGCAAGATGAGGTTTAAGAGGGCAGAATGTAACATTATGTACTGAACTTTGGATAATCAGCTGCCTGTGTACAGGGGGAGGGTGATGTGGTTTCATAGCAGTCATTGTGAACAATGTCTAAGGATTTTGGTTGGCCACAGATTGCAGATGAGAGACGAGAGTGATGCAACAGCCAGCCACACCAGCATTCTCTTGAGACTTCTGCATAGGAAACATGAGGTCCAATCACAGGAACTATGGCCTGTGCTGCAGCCTCAGGGAGCATCCAAAGGTGGTGTGCTGCCCTGGGGCCACATTTTAAAAGGGACCTTGACCAACCCAGAGCAAATCCAGAGAAATTGTAACCAAATGGGGAGCCATTAAAACCAAGAAGTAATTGTTTCAGGAGTCTGAGAGGTTTTATAAGAGGATGTCAGTCTGCAGAACTGTGACCAGTGAATAGAGGCAACCAAGAAACAGCTTTATCTCAATGTCAAGTCAAACATTCAAAAACCAGAGTGGGCAGACCAGCTGCCAGCGCACCAAATCTAGCCCACAGATGGGCTTTGTTTTAACTGCAGTTGTCCTCTTCACATTACCAAAAACCTAAAGTAAAAATTGAGTTTGTCAGCCATGCTGAAAAATTGGGAGAGTTTGCATTTTTAAAAAAATCTGAACTTTTGACTTCTCTTGAAGAATCAGAATATCTGACCCAACGGGGCCTTCCTTCTATGGACAACAATCAGTCTCTCCACAGAATATGTGCTGTCCTGGTCACCACAGTCCCTCCTGGTGTCTCCCCAGTGCTCAGGCGTGGTACCAGGCACCACCACCATGGCACCCACCATTTGGTCTCTCTGAGTTGGTGACAGGGCTAATGGGCCAAGCAAGTAAACCAGTGCCTGTTCCTTAGTGAAAGCCCAGCAAGCATTATCTGCAATTGTTGTATATTATCAGCCTGGCCCTTGCAAATACTGGAGTTTCAAACCTCTGTTGTAAAAACTGGAACCGCCCAACTGTGGAGTTAGGCCTCAGGAAATATTTCCTTTTTTACATTGTAGGTGTTAAAATAAAGGCTGGTAGAGTACCCTCCATTCAGTGCTCTGCAGAAGGCCCTCTTCTGTGTGAAAGGCTGGCTGCCTGCGTTGGGAGCTGCCCTCCACTCTTGGTGCATGGAAATGAGGCCCGTGAGAAGTGCGAAGGTGCAGGAGAAATCTCGAGGGAAGGCGGTACACTCTGCTATTTTTGCTGTAGAGTGACATCTCACTGTTAGAAAAACGACCATCCCTTCAGAAGTTATTCTCAACCTCACAGCCTGTGGAGAAACGAGGCTGATGCTCCATCTAGGGGAATATCAAGAACAGCCTCATTCTTCCTTCTTCCTCTCTTGCCCCCCTCTCTCAGCTCCTTCCTCAGTGGGTCACTGCATCTCACTGCCAGCCATCATGGGGAGCATGCTGCTTCCCACTGGGATGACCCCTAACCTGGGAGTCCCCTCTCAGCCACTCTGCTATGCCCCACCCTTCACACGGCCCTTGAGGCCCTTCTGTTCCAAGGACTCTCTCCCTCCTATAGCCATCTCCGCTCTGACTCACTGCTTGCCAGCCTGGGCCTCCTCTGTCCTCTCTCTCAGATGTGGCTCTCCAGCAGTGCTGGCTTTCCCAGTGGGGGCCTTGTTTCTATTCTGCTGCTGTCCCCTAGTATATTATGAGTGTGTGTGTGTGTGTGTGTGTGTGTGAAGGCCTGCTGGGGGAGGGATGAAGCTGAAGAATAATTTGGTAAGAAATATTTTGGAAAACAGAAGCCAAAAGTAAATCATATTTTATAAAATGACACTTTTTCAAAATTGAAAACCTTAATTGCCCAAGGCGAAATAGAACCTTAGGACTGGAATATGTATGCATATGTGTGTGTGTGTATATATATATGTGTGTGTATATATATATACATACATACATACACATTAACTCCCTCTTTTCCATTTTTGAATGTTTAGTTTACAGCTGGATCCTGAACACTTAAAATAGCACCTGACACATAGTAGGAACTCAAAAATAAATAGGATTCAAGAGGAAGCAAATAATTTTTACCGAAAAATTGGATTTTGTGGTTTTTTCTTCTTACTGGGTGTTTTGTGCGTATTTTTATTGTGCGCTAAATACTCATTCTAACATCACCCCAAAGTTATTGAAGGACATTTATATGGGAATCGTGGCAATTAGAATGGTAACTTAATATTTGATTTGAAACTGACAGAATCTTATCTTTTCTTAGAGCCATAAGTTTATTTAGTTCGTTTTTGAGAGAGATTGAATTCAAACATTGTTAAAGTCAGAAACCTTGCAGACAAGAAGGAAGTGGGAGGGAAATGTAATGTACCTTCAAAGCCTCGGCCTCCTGAGAAAGGAGTGACTCTCTAGACCTGGGTCAGAAAGAAGTGAATTTCAGTGTCAGAGTCCATTTATAAATCCTAGGTACCTAGTTGTGGGTTTTTGTTTTTTTTTTAACTGTTAATTGTATGCAAATTGTATACACATAAATAAAACGGGTTTGTAATGCCTAAAGGAAGCTCTCCACAGCTCTGAGACTTGGAGCGGGAGGGCCTTGGCTGCGCATGCAAATACTGACAGCTGAAGTCACTTGTTGGAAAGTCCGCAAACTCTGGTTACAGCTGCATTTGTCAGTAGCTTTAAGGGAAGTGTAATCAGCCAGAGGGATTAATTTGCATCTCAATTAGAAAAGAGTCTGGAGGAAGCACTAGGGTCTGTTGCGGGAAGGTTGTGGAAGAAATCTCACCAAGCACAAAAGCCGCCTGGCGCTTCGTCCTCCAGCTGAGTGGAGGACAATATCTGAGGTTTCGTTTCCATAGGGACCAGAAGCCTGCTGGGCCCCAGAAGAATCTCAGGTTTGCACCGTAATCATTTGGTCATGATGACACAAATTCCACTGTTGTTCCCAAATACATTTTTGCTATTAGAAAGCTGTTAGAAAAGTGCAAATGGTCGTCATATCAAAAGCATGCAAGAGGGTATTTGCTGACCTGACTTACCTTTTTCATAGTACTGCTAGGGTTGCTAAGCATTTAACGTTTATTATTGTCTGAATATTCAAAGAGCAAAAGGTCATTTGATAAATGACAATATTTCTTTAGCATTCAGATGGTTACTTTGGGAATGACAGAGCTTCAAAGGGAGCCATTATTCCTGATTCTTCCACACTTTTCGGCAATAGGCAAACAAGATTATAAATTTTAAAACACAGGCAAGGAAGAGACATGGACTCTTCTGGCCATGAAGCATAGAAAAAAGTCTGGCCATTACAGGACTTTTTATAATCCTAATGAACCCTAATAAAATCTTAATCTCTTTTTAAAATTATTAATTTTCCCTTTAAATATTATCTAGTCATTTTCACAGGCTTTGATACTTGTATCAGATGGGTCCTTTGTTTTCAGAGGAGTTCTTAATATTATCAAAAGCGGGTACAAAGCCTGGTGAGATCTAAAGCTGTCTGAACCGTTTATCCATGCCAAATCACTAAGACTCAACCAGGAAGGCCCACCCTTGGCATTTTTGGAAGAAGACTTTTATTTCAGGTTTATTTGGTTCTCTCTTAAATAGTTAACTCATTGGCCTCAGTTTCAAAGTGAGAAAACAAAAAACCGTGAGGGAAAAAACAAAAACTGAATCCTACATTATCAACTGTTGACTACAAACTGAATTCTTTAAAAAAAAAAAAAAAAAAATCAGGATTTTAAGCCCATCCTCCTATTCTGGAAAGGGAAGGGAACAAGTTTCCTAAAGACAGTCTCTTCTAGTGCCCACAGACTGAAATAACACATTGCAGCGAGACATCAGAACCTCTTAATCCAACATAAATCAAATTTCAGTTTACTAATTATCAGTCCCATTTTGAAAGGAACAGAATGCCATAAACAGCATCCACAGAACATTTAGTAGACTCTGGGATTATAAGCAATATTTTGAAAGTGAGACTTTCTGTTATTCAAATCTCTGAAAAGGATAATACATGCCTTATTAGAATAAGAGACGTTGCAAAGCTGAAGAAGGACAAAGCAGGCAAGTCCAAATGGTGGTCCCTTCTGTGCAGAGTCTGCCCTGGTGTATGCAGTGAACTCCCAGCAGGTTTCTGTGCTGGAGTAATTTGCAACACACTCAAGTAAATTTTTAAATCAAAGCAGAATACTTTTTTGGTAATCTGGGGGTGAGTACGACCCAAATGCCATCATGTTAGCCTTGAAAGTGTGTCCTTTCTGTTTTACCAGTGAGGAATTTTACCAAACTCTAAAAGGGGTACTTCGAATTTTGTGCTTCAGATGCATTTCTGAGGCCCTGTGCTTTGAAAGCCTTTGATAGAGACCACTGGGGCCAGGGTGGGGGAAGGAAGGATGCTGCAGGGTTCCGTGCTAGTGCCCACTCCCTTTTCTCCTCCGTGATGATCAGGTGTCCCATGTGCCAGCCACTACGGAGTCCAGATGCACTTTAATGTTTACACTGTGTTTTGCACATGCCTTTTTAACACATTCAGCTTGAGAAGTGCACAGCTGCTTTAGTTTCCAGTAAGACAGCATGTCCCCAAAATGCCACAATATTTTAAATAGCCAACTCTTGGGTGATTTCTCATTATTCCTTAGAAAACCTACATCTGATATTCTGTATGTTTAAATGGTCTTTTTGTAACTCTTTTCATCAGAATCACAAAAATGAAATGCTGCAATGTTTAGTGGCTTATGATTTTTATCCTTCTTTAGCTTATTTTTTCTAATGCTTTATTTCAGTCTTCAGTCTTCCTCCTTGGTCCCAGGATATAAAAGAGCACAGAATATGTTGTCCCTCTGCCTTGTCCACTTGTTTAAGCTCTCCAGCACAAAGCTTTGGTCCTTAATCCACCAACATCAATGAAGGGGCTGCCTCCTGAAATCTCAGGGTCTGCTTGTCATGGAACAAGCCAGCCCTTAAGATGCCAAGTCCCTTTGGTTCTCCCTTCATTTGCCTATGAAGTGGGATGTGAGTATATCAGTGCATCCCGGCTTTGAGGCAGATGTATGCCTGGAAGTGCAAAGTCTCATACCTCCACAAAGGGTAGGGCAGGCTTGCTGGCTGATGGGATTCTGAATTTATAAGCAGAGTTCCAGAATTCCCCCAGGGCCTACTTTTCAAAGGCAAATTAGTATGTTTGCAACTTGATCCCTGGGCAACTTTTGACAGTTGTTCTAAGAATAATAAAACAGATGGACAGAATAGATTTTGGGGTCTCCATCCAAACTGCCATCCTCAGTGGAATTTAAAGAAGGCATAGAGCTGATGGAGAGAGCTGCTGCTGCTTACTATCATGCTCTGCCTTTAACATCCAAGAGCCATAGCTTTCTCCCAGAAGATGGCAACCGTCATCACATTACATTTGCCTGCTGAGAGTTCAGCTTAGCTGTGATACGTGTTTTCTTCCCACCTTTGAAATTAAAAGAATTGAGCTTAAATTGAATTTATGCTCCAAACAAACCAATTTTAATAAGAATATCAGTAAAAATGTAAGTTAGTTTTAAATTTAAGAAGTATTTTCATAGAATTTTTAACCCCTATAAAAAGAAGAGCCTCTTTAGAATGCCTCAGAAATACCATTTACTCATTGATTTAGAAAAATAGAATGTATGCCTCTTTAACAGGATAAACATTCTTTGCTTATAATGACATATGCACATCAGAAGACTACATCAGAAAACAGCATCTAAATTATTTGAATAAAAAGAAACAGATTAGTTTTGTACTTGTGCTCTATAATTTTGTCAAATGCATATAATTTGTGCAGAAAGTTTGACGAAGGAAAGCACTTCACATAAACCACTCCATTTTTTATAGAATTTTAGCCTAAGTGTGGCTTTCAGCTCAGATTGGGATGAGATGCGCTTTCCTTTTAACTTACATTGGCTTTCTCTGACATAAATTTCCAGACTCTGATTCCATGCTCTTTTTCTCTGGATTAATCTGTCCAGTGATCACTTTTTAGGTCATCAAGATTCAATAAGGTAGCAGGTCAGCCATGCTTTGGAGTTCCAGAGCTGCCGTGTGCTGTCAGAGCTAGTATGCCCATGTGTGTGCATGAGCTGAACAGCCAGTTTCCTCAGTGGGTTTGTTATGTAGACCAGTTATTTAGCTCAAATGTCCCTGGCAATAACTCAGTAGGATAGTAAACATGTTTTGTTTGTTTTTTAATTTAGAGGAAACATAAAGCAATGTAAAACTTTTTTCTACGTCAGTTATGCCATGTAACACCATAACACTGGACCCTTATGGTCAAGTCTTGGTTCTCAGTGAGAAGAGTTCCTGCACAGAAGAGTTTGGGAATATTCTTTTTCCTTTGTGGCAGCAATTTTACTACAAGTCCCAGATAAATTTTAAAGTATGTCTTGTTTATTGTCATGCCCAGCTTAGCAGGTAACATGTCATAGCTGACCTCTGAGAGACCTTGGGTTTTGATGTTAGTTTAAATTAAATAATAACTTAGTTTTTTGGCTTTGAATACTTTACCTCTGTCAGTTTCCTTACAGTAAAATGAGGAAAATAATCGCTCCCAGACAGATTATTGTAAGGATATATGGAATGAAGTATATATAAATATAAGACTGAAGAATGAATGAACAGATGAGCTGATGGATGCAGCAGTGTAGAGGAGGGCCTGGCCCCTCGCTTGTTCTCCCAGCTCCCACTAGGAGAACATCTCAGGGCCCAGACCCTGTCACATGTGCCGTGGTAAATCAGGGTGGCCATGCTTCTGTGTTCTTCTTGCAGCCAACATCGGTATGGCTGTGGCAAGCACTGTAGTGGGCAGGCAGAGGTGAGTGGCCTCAGGGGGCTTCATGGCCAGGATGGATTATAACTGTGACATAGGGTAGGATGTGGTCCATGCTCTGGGAGGGGCCTGTGGTCAGTGCCTAGTGAGTATTTGTTGAGTCACTGAAACACAAGATACAAGAGAGAGAATCAGAGGGTCATGGGAGCTCGAAGGGGAAAGAATATTTCTAGCTGCTGCTGCAAATCATTCTCATATTTTTGTGTACCTCTCATTAGTTCATGTGTGTGTCATCTACAACTTGATAGGTGGGAAATGTCATAACTTTGTTAATTTGTTTGTTTTACAAAAAGATACTCATACGCCAATTATAATTTATTACATCAGTGTCCATGGCCCATTCCAAGGAGCTAAGGCATTTTTTCAGGGAGCAATCACCCTCTCGGTTACTATGTAATTCACTGATTTTACTCACACCATGCCCCCTGCATGAGGGCAGAGATTTCTGTCTGTTTTGTTCACTGGTGCCTCCAAAGATGACAGTGGAAATATTTAACAGTGGGTACATAAGGGCACCAGTTGGGCACTGACCAGGACACCAGCCATGCAGGTGTTTTCCAGGTGAATACCAACCCTGGATGTAGCCTCAGCACCTGCTGCAGAGTAAATATTTTTTCAGTGAGTACACGCCGAATGAACGAATTCAGCTCCTTGTCATCACAGAAAAGGTCACCAAATTTAGAACATTTGTCTTTCCATAGAAAAGAAAAATGAGCAACTCATCTTTATGTTCAACTTTCAGCTTTTATAAGGTCTTTCCTGTGAGATAAATGGCAAACTTGTGTGTGCGACAAAAGATTTCCATGGTCATGCCCTGCCTCAGGACAGTAAATTGTAAAGATAATATGATTTATAAGTTAATAAAGTTCACCACTTCAGTTTGGAGGCTCATGTAAACCATGGTACCTCACCCTGTGCTGAAAGTGAATGAGGGTTCTACTGCCAGCCCCTCCCTCCCTCTCCTTCTCTTTCTTAGTACAGCTCATACATTGAACCTGACCTGGAACAGTCTGATAGATGACCTAGCAAGAAGGGTGCAAGTGTCAGGCCACGTGTTAAATTTCAGTAAAGCTTGAGTTCGTCATTTGAGATAAAAAGATAAATATTAATAGAAGTCCTAACATTGTCTTCTCACATGAGAGTCTACAAACTTACAAAATTAAGCATAATGATTTTTGCAAGAGCTGGACATGATGTGGCAAGTTCCAGCTATTCGGGAGGTGGGAGGATCACTTGAGTCCCGGAGTTCAGGCTGTAGTGCAATGTGATTGTGCCTATGAATAGCCTCTGCACTGTAGCCTGAGCAACGTAACATACGCAGACACTGTCTCGAAAAAAAAGGAACTTTATAAAGATTTTTGCAGAGATTTTTAAAGGCAAAATAGTGGAGGGAAGCTCTTCCATGGTTCTGTGGGTTGACTGGGCTCAGCTGGGTGGTTCTTACTCAGGCTCTCTCACATCTGGCACCTGCACTGGCATAGCTGGAACAGGTTGGGGCTGGCCGGATATCCGTGGCTCAGCAGCCCCTCCAGTTGCCTAGCTTGGCTCTTCTCACGGCAGTCAGGCTTCTGACATGGCTGCTACAAGCTCCAGAGATCCAAGTGGAGGTGCCAGCTTCTTCACAGTATCACTTTGGAAGTCTCAGAACTGTTTGGCCACAGCAGGTCACAAGGCCAGCCTAGATTCAAGGGAGGAGAGTGAGCCTGTTGTGAGGTAAGCAGCAGCCTGCCTGTCCAAGGAGGGCCACAGGCCAACGGACATTTCTCTGTCTTCCACAGCTGGTGTAGCACTGACCACACTGGCTCACTACGAGGCGTCTGCCCCACCACTGGTCAGCAAGTTCCTTAAAGGCAAAGCTATGTGTCATTCATCTTTCAGTCTCCAGCATCTAACATCATAAGAAGTCAGTAGATGTTAGTTGGATTAAAATCAGTTATGCAAACATTTTAAGGAATTTCTAATTAGGGGAAAGTAGACTCTAGTGCCATTTATGTAATTACACCACAGGATGTCTTTACAGTGTGCATGGGAGGAAATGACTTAATATGGATACTAAAAAGATAACTGATTTAAATAATGACTTCTTAATCCAGAGAGTTAAATCATAAAAGCAATAGAGTTCTCTCTGCTCCCATGTCCACAGAAGCAAGTGTTTAAAGCGTGCATTTTGTTCCTGCTACACTTGATTTCCTTGGGCTCCTTATTTTCACTTTAACGTGGTCTCATGAATCCTAATTTTATATTGCTTTCAAAAATCATGAGTTTTGATGCACCTCATAATTGTATTTGACTTTTTAGATGAGTTTATGTCTTTGTGCCTTGGAAGTTGTCTCCCTCAAAATCTTTTGAAAATCTTATAAATTGTATCATTGAGATTTCTTTAAGGAGAATGTCAGTTTGGGCCAATTTTTTAATGTTTTGCTTTAAGTAGGGGGAGGCATCAACTTTTAGTGGGGAAAGGATTGTATATTTTATAGTAAGAGCCGGCCTGATGGCTCTGGTGAACCTCTCAGACACTGGAGGAACATTCTTACAGATGTATCCACATTGCTCTGACAGCTTCTTAACATGACCGTTGGCAGTCCTCTGTGGCAATGGTTTGTCCGTCATGCCTTGGAGGACCATAGGAATGCCTGTCCTAGGCTTCTGTTTCGTGTGTTTTTTAAACAGCCAGAGATTTCACATGGCGTCCTTGGGTCTCGTGACCAGCTGACAGGAGAGGAGGTGGTGGTGACTTTCCAGCCTTTGGCCCAATCCCCCGGCTCTTTAGTATTTCCGTGCATGTTACAGTAACTCATGGGCGATGTGAAGGAGTGCCACCCCGCATTTGGAACCACGGCCTTCTGCCAGAGCAGATCAATAC
Organism: Colobus angolensis palliatus; assembly: GCF_000951035.1. NCBI lineage: Eukaryota > Metazoa > Chordata > Mammalia > Primates > Cercopithecidae > Colobus > Colobus angolensis. Next base: position 6,992,517 of record NW_012112808.1, on the reverse strand, counting down.
TTGAGCTGTCTGTCTCTAGTGCTCACCTTCCTTTCACACAGCGAGACCCTTCTGCAGGCAGCGATCGATAGCTCTAATCCGCTGCAGCCTGCAGCAAGTCATGCGAGGCAGAGCACTTAGGTGGCATTACACGGGACTGTGGAGGCAGCAGTTCTGGGGCTTAGATTCGTAACACCCTTCCTAGGGACACATTCTGTTTGTAATGTGTACTTTTAATAATCTCTGCCGTGGATCACCATTCCTCTGAAACTTGATTCAGGGAAATGGACATGTGTTTGTGTTTGTGTTTGTATATGCATGTGTGAATTACAGACAGATATCCATTCCCTTCTCAGACTTTGTAGCAGCCCTCCCTGTGTAGTGCTGCTTCAGACCGTCACTGCGTCACTACACATCCGGGCAGTTTTGTCTACTCTTATGCTTTGTGCTGTAATTATTTCTAGTCTGGGTATTTTTAAAACATTAAAACTTTAAATATATATATATATTTGAAATCCCAGTAACTGAAGAGCATTCTCACTCTAGCATGTGCTTTCCCACAAAACATCATTAGAAGACAATGAGCACTGGGTGTCACTACCATCTTTGAATGGCGGTGACCAAGTGAGACGCTGGAGAGTGAAGATCTGTCTTTCCCCGGACCACTGAGACCAAAGGAGCATCCAATGCCTAGGGATTAGCTTTGGAACTAACCCTGTGGCATCCTTGGAAGGCAGAGTAGGGAGTCAGAAAAATCTCCTTCAGTTCTTTACCTGGCCTTCCAGTCCTCATTCCATTTCCATATCTGGTTATCTTTGTTTTATCTGTGGACTTCAGGATACAACATAAAGTTAAAGGCTGATCTAAAGAAAGTAAATATGTGGGAGACAAGTTTGAACCAGGGTTTCCGGCCTCTGTTGTCCTACAAGGAGCAGGCAGCAGTGGCCAGTGGAGCCAAGGGTGTAATGCCTGCTGTGTGCGAGAGCCTCAGCAGCTGCCTGCCCGTCAGAGAGGACTGGTTTCTAGATTCAGACATGCTTGAACTCATTAGTGAATGACACACTGTATTTTACACAAAGGTCTCTCCTGGGATGTAATCTTTGTTTCGAGCTCTGTGGCCTTTTGAACTCTGTGCTGATCATCTCACCTTTAAGGCCACTTTCACTGATCTGCACCTCACAGGCCACTGCCTCCTTTCCATTTTTCACAGAGTACAGATACCACCTTCGGAGAACCCCTTAAGTTGAGCTTAGCTCACGGGAAAACTTCTGAGAAACAAGTTTTTTTCCAAGAACCAGGTAGTTCTCTCTCATATTTACACACATCCTGCCCTACGATACAGAGGTGCAAGGTGCATTTGTTGCTGGAGATGATGATTCAGTAAAGTGTCTTTTACTTGGGGCTTAAAAAAAATCTTGACAAAAAATAATCAACTGATTCTGATAATCTGATCATCTCATTCATATTCCTAGACACCAATTCTGGAAACTCCAAAAGCATTTTTTCCGTTAGTGTACTCATTCATTCAACAGAATACCCATCGGTCATTTCCTGTATGCCAGGCACTGTGGTGTTGCTGTGGGTGCACAATTGGAAGGCACGGTGCCCACTCTGGAGGGGCTCTTTGTTGAATACAGAGCACATTAGGGAAGAGAGCAGTGCACAATTTCCTCATGGCTGTGATGCAGAGTGCAGCCCGGAGCCCCAAGGCATCCCATGGAGGGCCTGTGACCTGGCAATTGGAGGGTGAATAGGTGCCACAGGGACTTGATGGAAGAAAGGAGCGTTCAGAAAAAGTGAACAACTTTCAGCGGAAAAGAGCCTTTGGTAAACCTGGAACCATCAAGAAACTTAGTGATCTTGGAGCTTCAGATGCTGCTAGGAACCCAAACCCACCCCCTGCAATAATCAGACTGGGATACACAGCACCCAGATGTGCATACATCACTCCCTCCACTTGTTATCGCTGTCTCATCTCACTGTGTCTGCGAGACACCTTTCCCCCATCCCATGCCATAGACCCCTCCCTCATAAGGAGATGTGCTGCTGTGTTATGTTGTGTGAGAAGAAGACCAGGAGGTGAAGCTGCTTGGAGCTGTACTCTTGGGTCACCTGGAGAGTCATCTGTTTACTTAGCTGCACCATTCTTTGTTCTGTCCCAGGCACTAAGAGCCTCACATATTTTATTCAGTTGTTAATCAATCCTATCAGGAAGGCACAATTATGATCCTATTTTAATATATTGTGCAAATACAATGCAGTGTCTTAAAACAACACAATCTATTTTGTCACAAACTTTTTTATATTGAAAAAATATAGTTGAGGGAACAGAAGCCCAGGAAAGTTAAATAACTTGCCTGAGGCCACACAGTTTTGCGAGTGGTAACCAGGACCTGAACCGGCAGCAGCGGCTCCACCTGTGCCATCAACTCACCGCTTCCCACCACCCCAGTGCCTGGTCAACACCTCTCCATCAGGACCCAAAGATGCCTGTGGAATTTTACATGCATTTCAGTGCAACTTTTTAAAGCATGTTGAATCTGTTGGTTGGATTTATAACTTGTGATTTACAGCTGATTTTGATAAGCCGCAAATGCCAGTATCATGTTTTAATGAGACTGAAGGCATGAACGAGCAGATTCTACTCTTGAGGCTGTTGTGGGAACACGCCGCCGACATTGCACTCACCCCTCTGAAGGCCGGCATTGTCGCCAGACTCATTAGCATCCACGCTCCTTGCTGGGCCGTTGCTGCTTGCTAGCTTACCAGCTGTTCCTGCTGCTCCGTACAATGTCGGATGTGTTCAGCTCACTGGGTTCCTGTCCTCGCCGCCGGGAGGAGACAGCCCTTCCGCTGGGGATACCCACGTGGCTGCCTGTCAGCGGTGGCACCGAATAAAGTAATAGGCCTTCGCATGGCATATGGTGTCTGGATTCGTACAAGATGCAAAACTCTTCTGCAGCTAATGCACGATGACTCATAGCATTGCTAATTTTTCAAACAAAAGCTGACTTCCACACCCACACTTTTAACCCCTCCAGCTAAAAACTCTTGGGTTGCAAAGCTCTAGAATGGTGACTTTTGGGTCACTATATACAATTTGTTATACTTATTGAAAGTGTATGAAACGACTTGCTTTACTTTGGATTGAAGTTATTTTAAATTTCTATTTTAAATTTATTTCCTCTCTATATGGGGAATTTTTAAGCTTTTAACTTTCAATTTCTTTTTTACATTGGAGGAGTCTAAACAGTTTGATAGATTTACTTTAAAAGCTATTATTAGAAAATCGGTCAGAAGGCACCATATTAGTTGAACACTTGTAATTGTTTAGTAGAAGTTAACTTTCTCTTTTAAAAGCTTCATAGAAACTACTGCCTAATACTCTCATCAATTCAGGTGTGAAGCATTTCGCACTCACATTATAGTATTTTAAAGCTATAAGAGAATGTTGATTCTTTTGTGGAATATGATTTTGCATAGTCTCTTCTGGTATACTAAATAAAGCCCATTTAAACAACCAAATTCTGGCAACAGAAATTTAGATTATAAATTTATACTAAAATGGCCATTTTTCAAACTAGAAAATAAACACATGGGATCTTCTAAAAGAATGTCCCTCCTAAACTTTGGATCAGTTGTGCTAATAGATAGCTACATTCAATCTGAGACTTTAAGTCCTAAAATAAGGCAGTTATTTGCATTTACACAATTTGGCCTCCTTTTGAAGTAGTAATCAAAATATTGCTTCTTTTATAAATAACCTTTTATTGAACATTTTATTTAAACATTTCAGAGTCAAGAATTGCCATCATAAAATGATTAGGCAGTTTCTAATTATGGGTCAGTAAGTGTTTTGTAGTCAGTCTGGCACATGAGCACTTTTGCAATCAGAATTTGGCAAATGTATGAATTTATAAAGGAACGTCAACCTAGGAAGGTAATACAGATTTTTTTAAAAATAGGTTACTTTTTGGAAGCCCAAAAAATGTCTTTTGGGGAACAGGCTAGAGACTCAGAATTGGTGTTTTCATTTTGGTTTCATGTTTAAGTAAAGTTTTTGCTTTCTGATCTACAGATACGAATTCAAATGCACATCTAACTTATAAAAGGTGTTCTATTCTCTGAAAATGAAATAAAAAAATACAAAATTTCTAAATAGGCCTTACTTTCCATATTCCATTTTTGTTGCCATTTTTCAAGCACACTCTCTAATTTTGCTCTTTGCCATTGGAAATAAGCTGGTATGTATTTGGTGTGTCTAAAAATTTATTAGGCACTTAAATTCTCCACGTTCGACCTATATGAGGATTTCCAGTTTTGCTTTCACTGCCTTGAGTTTGAGACCTATGTTTGTTGTTACTCCTACTAGTACTTTCATTTTATCCTATTACCACTGATTTTTATGAAATGAGGGCAAAATTCATTGGAGTATTCAAATAATTACCTAAGGACAGAAGTGGAGACAACTGCTGAGCCTGAACTCTTGGTCAGTAGTTAGTGTCTGCATGTAACTGATAAAATGCTTTCTCATCAGCCAGTGGACCAGAGGGCAAACTCAGCTCCAAAAGGCAGTTTGGAACATTAGTGCATGATGTGCAAAAGCGCAGGCTGATCACAGGCACCCAGAAGGACTATTGGACCATTATTCTCACTCTTGGCGACAACCCTGCAGAATGGGACTGTGTTAACCCACAGATGGGGAGAGTGAAGCTTGAGGAAGCCGGGTCTTGGCCTGGGGCCCACAGCCAGGGCAGGGCTGGGATGAGAGCCCAGACCAACCTGACTCTATGGCCGCCTGCTGTTTCTCATTTGTGCACACTTTTGACCTAAGAATAGGAGACCATCAAAATGATATAGCTTTGAGAAAGTGAAGCAATTCCAATTAATTTTAGCTTGTCCTCTCATTATTGTTACCAAGTGGATCCTAGCCTTTTAAACCTTGATTGTATGGAATAAAGATGAAAACAAAATTATCGTAAGTTAGGATGGAAAGCATTCCCATTTTGACACCATGTGTACATCTCTTATACCTAAATACATATAGCTTCCAAATTAAAAAGCAGTGAAAATATTAAGTTTAAATATTCTTACTGGCATATCCCACTTAGAGTCCATCCCCAAATAAGCATCTAATTGATGTTACTCCGTGTGCTTTTTGCCTTGAGAAATAGTTGAGGACACAGTTCCATCACAGTGATTTTTCCATCTTTTTGCTAGCAAGATGTTTATTTGTATATGTGGAATCCATTTATATTCTACCTCTCTCTAAAATAGATTTGAAAGAGCTTACATAAAGGCCATGTATAATGAGAAAGAGAAAATCAAAGCCCAGGAAGCGAGGATGAAAATAAGAGCATCTGAAGGCATACAGAGCATCCACAGTCATGACTCTGGCAGCAGAGCAGGGCACCCCCATTGACTACTGCTGACCTCTAATGCTTGCTGCAAGGTGTAGCTACCACATGTCTTCGGGCCATTCTTGTTCTAAAGTTGTCAATTACTGTTAATGAAATTATATTTTGTGTAAGTTGGAAGACATAATAGGTTATTCTAATGAAATATGTTCTAGACAACAGCATATGTTTATAGGAAATTTTTAATATCAAAATGATTTCTGTTCTATCCCATGAGTTCAAAAGATATCTTTGGAGCAGACAAGCAAGTTCATGTGCATCACAAGCTAATTAGGTCCCCCCCGCCAAAAAAAGTTAAGGGCTTAACAATAGCTGAAAAAGTGAAGGATTAATTAGTGACAGGGGAAAGTATGACTGAAAAATAATCTTGATGCCCACATTAGCTGGCTAGCTGCTTTTGCTGAGCCTTTTAGTTTAAAAAGCCCAAGTGCCTGACATTTTGCATCTGTTTTTTTGTGAAGATGAAAGGAGACTTGAGTGTCTCGTTCTCAATAATGGATTTTATGTGACAAAAAGGTTTCTGCTCCGTTCATTTTCATGGCCAGGCATTTTTATATTATTGCCTCACTAACTGTCATTTCATGTTTAACTCTTTGTAGACTCGTACACCTTTCCTCAACCCTGGGGATGGTCTGGGATTGAATGATGTCAAAGGTGCTCTGTGTACTAGGGACTTCCATGCATGTTGGTCTTGTTACCATGTTGCAGGACTTGTTGCCCTGTAATCCAGCTCTTCTCTCAGGTTTGTTTACTTGTGATCACTATGTAATCATTCATTTTATGGAGCTTCATTAAGGACTGCAAACCTCTGTCCCAATTTAGCGTCATTCAAGCGTAGGTAGCATCCATCTGCTCCACCCGCACTGTTTAATTAATGAACTTCATAATGTGTTTTTGCCTGTGAAAAGCTCTCTGTCTCCTCAGGTTGTTGAATGAGATGTGCATTCCAGGTTTTCTGTGTTAAGATTCTAGAAAGCCCGCCGTGGGAGGTGCTAATTATGGACTCACCAAACTCCTGTTAAGTCATAACTTGAAGGCAGATTTCCTTTTTTTTTTTTTTTTTTTCCCAGTATATATTCATAAACCCAAAGTCAGGTCGCTTTTTGAGTAAGTAAATCACTGGTCAGCTTTCATAGTCATTCTCTTCAGTAAGAGTAAAGATTAACATTTTTTAAAAGCTATATTTTATTTCAGTACAATAAAAATATACGTGTTACCTTGAGGTTTTTCCTTCTGAAATTAAAGTTATAGAAATGTTTGAATGTCAAAAATGCTATTTCTGTTTTCCAATATCTTTTCATAGAATTGCCTGGGGAACTTTGTAGGATAGATGCTATTAAAAGTAATGAAGTAACAACTGTTTCTCTTGGAAAATAGTAACACTCATGTAATATATTTTTAAAATTTCATTATTTGTTTAATTATTAGTGTGTTGTAAAATTCTGTCTGGATTTAGAGGTGTTTTGTTGGCACCTGTTCAAAGACCTGATAAATTTGATATTATATGACAGATAGCATAAAACTAGCCACACTCACTTGCTTAACATATCTATTAACAACTAAGACCAGGAGCTTAATCCTGATTTTTAACAACCAGACAACCTATGGATTATGTGCCTTTTCTTAAAGACTATTTAATATTGAGATTAAACTCCACTCTACCCTGTCAAGTACTCTCAAGTCCTAGAAAAAATTCTTTCTGTCTTGAAATATGACAGAGTTCTATATTCATGTTGTATTCAGCTCTTTTCATCACAATATTAACTCTTTTTCCTATAATGGTGAAAAATACACCTGAATATTCATTCTTCAAAAACAATTTTTACTTACCCCCATCCTAACTGGGGAGGGAGGACTATATTTGTGTTCTCATCTAGCCATTATCAAGTTAATACATTGGAAAATCAATGTTAAAGTTGTTTTACATTAAGTACCCCATGTTCTGTGAGGATAAAAGCAAAAGGGATTAAGAGCTGGAAGAATAATTGGAGCACAAGGAAGGAAGAATGATGCCCCCTTTTTTCTCTCCCTTCTCTAACATTTGTAGAACTGCATGTAGTCAGGGACCTGGCACGTTCCTGTCTACACTGGTGATGTGGGACAAGGATCCTCAGATACTGTCGATGTAGCCCAGTCCAGTAGGCAAGAGACTGTCCTATCTCATCCCCTCTACAGGTGCTCAGAAAAAGAGCTTCGTGATGACCAAAAAATGAGAGACATATTGCGAGATGAGCTTCACTCCTTATTTTATATTGGGCTGAAGTGCATGAAGTTGTTGATATTTGACTGTTTGACCTAGTTAAAAAAAAAAAAAAGGCAATTTGATATAATTCAGCCGAATTTTTTGCATTACAAAGCACGGAGAATATGTGAATAGCAACTTTGTTTACTAACCAGAGGAATCTGTGCACATGTGCTATGATGAGGGTTTAGCTGCCTTGACAGGACATCTGCCAGAGCTCAGGATTGCATTTGTGAAGCTTCTCTGGAGCCCCTTGCTGTTGAGCTCTCTGCATCTTGAACCATTTTGGTCTGTCTTCGGGACCATCTTTTTCCTTTAGTGTTGTGTTTGTGTAGCTGGTTTCTCTGGGCATTGTGCCCAGTGAATGTTATTTTTGTTTATTGTATGCAGTGTCTCCAATCCTGTTTTCATGATAAAGCCTTTAAAAATCAATTAACAAATGAAATACATCTTTGCCTGGGAAACTTTTGAATTTCTTGCCATGTTAGCAAATTCACAATACTGCCACCAAGTCAGACAGCTGACCACCTTCTGGTGCTGGACAATGGATAGCCCCCTTCCTTTATCAACCCATTAAAAAAGAGACTCAAACCACTTTTATCTTAATGAAATGAAAAGCACAAATTGAAAAAAGTTATCTTTGCTTTATATGCAATTGTATTAAAATGTTAAAATCTACAAGCAAGATAATTAAAATGCTATCCCTGCCAATCAGCTGAGAAATTAGTTTAACTGGGTTTTGACTTCATGACAAATGGGCTATCAAACTAAAACTTAGCAGAACTGTGGCAGCCTGAGGGTTCCAGAGTGGAATTTGGCCTTAGAACATTTCCTAAGTGCGAGTTTGGGCACAGCCAGCCAAAGAGGCTCAGTGACTTGTCACTCCAGAGAACGCGTGTGGTATCCTCAACCTGTCACAGCCTCAGACACATTTTGAATCTGCAGGAACTAGTTCAACCCAGTGAGTCACTCACTTTATCATTTGGTAGAACCACCAGGCCCAGTGGAATATTTGCCCTCTGCATTATACCTGTAGCCACGCAGGTCAGCTTTGTATCACCCAGGGCAGTGCTGAGCAGTGCAGTGCCATCTCTTTATGCATAGTAATGCATTTGCTGTCCGCAGCAGTCCTGCAAAGCCAAGGCACTGTCATTTATTTTGCTGCTGGTGGCTACTGCTGTCCTCCTCATCATCATTCTCCTCTCCTCCTCCTTGTTAATTTCAAAACCTATTTAGGTTGGTACAAGAGTAATTGTGGTTTTTGCCTTTAAGAGTAATGGCAGCATAATAGTTTGAAAATTTACCTCTTTCTCTGTAAGATGATGTGGTGGTTTTCAAAACAAAAGATGATAATCTGCCAGCATGTGTGTTAAACTAATTTATAATACATTCAGAATTTTTTTTCATTTCTCTAAATGTTTTTCGCTTGTTTTTATGTGAAACCCTCAAAATGGGGAAGTTGAGAGGGGATATCTCAAATTTTTGTGTTTTATGTGAGTTTTAACAGTCAACACTTACTAACTAGAAACATATACATTCATTCAGCAATCCAAGGAGGTCACAGTTTGGGTTTCTGTGAAGAACATGTGCTCAAGTAAGAATGTAAGATTTTACTAACCACAGCTCCTGTTAAAGAGGATTTTGAAAGAAAAAGAAAAAAAAAAAAAGGTGCCCCAGCAAGAGAGATGATACTTTAGCTCTAAGAAGAAAGTGGACTATGTTTGTAAATTCTGTCATTAAAAAAAAAAAAAAAATGTTTTTTCCAAAGCAAATGTGCATTGTTTAGTGCTAGCAGAATGCAGTAGTTTTGGCTCTGAGTTCAGCTTTTGAGAAAATGCTTTTGAGTTCAAATCTTACATCTTCTTTCAAAGCAGTTGCTGGATTTTGCCAGTTTTTCTTTTTAATATTATACTTCTTTACATACTAGTTCTAAAAATAGTAAAGACATTGAGCAATTAAATTTATTTATAATGAAAATTACACGGAAATGTAATTCCTAAGAACCTGCCTGACCATGAATCAGCAATGTTTTGGTGTTGTGAGAGGAAAGGACTGTTGGGAGGCTATGCTGTAGATGCCTTTACCCCCTGGCAGGCAGCCATGGAGAAAATAGCCTAGTTGGGTGGGTGGGTTGATTGGCCTTTTTTTGTTATGGTTTATTTTTAAAACAAGAGTTTGAAGAAGCACCCCTTTCTGAGTGATGTGGACTAGTCAGGGCCACAAGCTGAGCCAAAGACCAGATTAGATTTTGCAGGGGACCTCCCCAGCTTCCAGTTCCAAGAACAGAGTAAATGTCATTCAGTGGCCCCCAAACTCAGAACCAACATCTGACCAATATATGGATTCCGTCATCTGCCCTTCTGCCATGCAAAATTCAGCACTTTGGGTGTAGTAAACTTCCATTTTCATGAATCTCCTTGCAAAACTCAGGCACTTAGGGAATAGTCAGACGTTACCTTCCAGAATCTCAAGTTACAGTAGTTTCCCCTTATCTACAGGGGATACATTCGAAGATGCGCAGTGGATGCCTGAAACCTCAGATAGTACCAAAACCTATATATTCTACGTTTTTCCTACACATACATACCTATAATGAAGTTTCATTCTAAATTGGACAAAGGAAGAGATTAATAATAACTAATAATAAAATGTAATAAGTATGACAGTATGCCAGCATCACCACTTTTGTACTTTGGGGACATTATTCAGTAAAATAAGAGTTACTTGAACACAGGCACACGCAACACAGAACACAAGTGATGCTGCAGCTGTTGATCCGATAAATGACTAATAGGCAGTGCATGCAGCGTGGACCTGCTGGACAGAAGGACAGAACAGTGTGCAGTTTAAAACATGAATTGTTTACTTCTGGAATTTTCCATTTAATATTTTTAGACCTTGCTTGACTGCAGGTAACAAACTTATGGAAAAGGAAATCACGGAGAAGTGGGACTGGCTACTGTATTAAAATTAGTGTGAAAAATACCAAGTGTTGGTGAGACTATAGAACAACTAGAATTCTTAAATGCTGCTGGTGGGAGTGTAAATTTGCTCAATCAACCACTTGGGAAAACTGACAGTATTTGCTAGGCTAATCTGCAATGTATCGGGAGAGGAGTTATCCTTCCAGTAAGGGGTTGAGTGTCTGGAAAGCAGCAGGAAGGTGCTGGTGATTTTTTATCGGGTTGCTGGTAATATGAGTGTGTTCAATTTGTGAAAATTCATTGAGCTGTATACTTCTGTGTACTCTGTGTGTGTTTGTGTGTGTGTGTGTGTGTGTGTATTTGTCAATAAAAAGTTTTAAAATCTCTTGAAGTAAGTTAGAGCTTCTCAGATTGGGAAACCAGGTGATGTGCTTGGGTGTAGGAGAGTCCCAGGAGACACATGGCATGCCTTTGCAGATCATCAGCAGTACTTGATAGTTAATCATATACAACATTTTTGTATTAAAATAAATACAAGCCATGAATTTGCATTCCTTTTTAACACGGATCTGACACATTTCTTGCTTACAGGCCCCTGGAGGTCCTGCCGTTCCATTCTCTGGCCCTGAGGGGAGATTCCAGAGGAAGTGTGTGTGTTGTGTTGCCATAAACCATGGTTCCCAACCCTGGCTGCACATACAATCACATGGGGGGTTCCGATATTGACTGATGCCCAGCATCCACCCCACAGATTCTGGGTAACTTGGTTTGGAGTGGGGACCAGGCATCAGTGCCGATTAACCACCAAGTGATTCTAATGCGCAGCCAGGAATGAGAGCTGCTGCCCTAAGGCATTAAGCAGCTCCCTTAGCAGGGATTCACAGATGCCCAAGGACTAGGAAGAAATGATTGCTGCTGCTGTGAGAAATGGATTCAATATTCCCCCACGGTTTCTTCCAGATCTGAGAGTGGAAGATAGTGGCCAACGGCTATCCAGGGCTTAGCTTTTGTTGTGCACTGCACTAAGCACTTCATGTGGGCACCACTGTGTTCATCATTCAGCCATGAGGAAACGGAGGCCCAGGGGGGTCACATGACATCCTCAAGAGCTTTATAATGGTTATGGTGGGCCTGGAGCACAGGCGTTCTGACCACAAAGCTGGACTCCACCTTATGAGGATGTCATGTGGTAAGCCTTGCACAGCATCCTGGCAGGCAGAAGGAAGTTAGGGATGCTGGAAGATTGAGGTGGCTGCAATTATAAAAGACAAAAAGCACCAGCCTCACAATTAGGGGCACCTGGTATGGGACACCCAAGGCTCAAGAGGGAACCAGAGATACAAGGGGAAAAAATTGAAGATCAAGAGCACCTGGAGACATCATTTCATAGTTCTCCCATGCCCCCAGAAAATAATGCAGTGTCAGAAGAGTCAGTATCTGGATTATCTCAGTTCGAAGCCATTCATTCACTGGAGGACTGCTTCCCCCATCCCCAACCAAAAAGGTGCTTTTTCTGCACCCTTCCTCATCCGGGAAATGAATGCAGTCCCCTTCAAATTACATCCCCATGCTACGGTAGTTTTACAAATCCTTCTGGTATTACAGTCTTACCTTTTTAGACCTTTGTTAATTGATCAAAGGGTTAAAAGTATAAACACTATGCAGCTTTAAGGAAAATGTGGATATTAATGTCTTTCTTTAATCTATAATAATGACTGGTTTTAGTCAGAATGCTTTAAATGCAGCTATTGTGAAATCTCTGCCCTTGTATCAGTGGTTAAGTATCATGGTCCATTGATAGAGCTTTAAAAAGTTCAAAGGCTATGCTAGCATATCTTTTGTCTCTTCATCTTTTAACTGTAAAGAAAAAGATGTCCTTGTATCAAGCCTTAGTGTTTATGTGAAAAATGAAATTGGGTTCAGTTCGTGCATAGATTTTTAGAGAGATTAAAGTGGGCATCACACAGTTTTTCTCTGTAAAAGGCTGCCTTTGATGTGCCTTCTGTCTGTTCATACAGAAGTGTCAGCTATTGTTTTTCAGCAGTAGAAGAGTGTCCGCTTGTCATCAGCACATTCTAATACCTTTGTGCTGGAGCCTTGTTCAAGGTAGATCTTATAATTCAGAGATAATGTTACTGGAACCGTACATTGTAACACCGGTCTGCTTTAGGAAGATAAATGCCAAGGCAAAGCCAAAGTGTTTATCAAAAATGATCAGGGAGCAAAACTAAAACATTTATATTTGAATGCCTGATTACAATCCATGCTCTAGATATTTCATTAGCAGTATAACACAGTTATTCTTTGGTGCTTGCTTGGAGTTTTATTTTGTTTGTGCTATTTCGCTGCAAAGGAAACGAATGAGACGGTTACATTAAGGAGCCCAGAGTAGCTGAGTGTATGGTCATACCTTGAATTAGGCTAAGATGACAGAGAGCAGAGTGCAGATGCCTCATGGCATCTGAAAGTGTAGAACATTCCCACCAAGTATCTCTTGGCCAACCTATAAGTCATAATTTAGTGAGCTCTTACAATGTATACAATGTGCTAAATATTTTATGTGTACTTTACCATCACTAGAAAGTAGGGTTGTTGTCCATTTTGCAAGAAAGAAGTGAAAGCACAGAGAGAAGCTGAATGACTTGCCCAATATCTCTGAGCCAGCAAGTGAGAGGTGAATTCACACCCAGGCTTGGTGCTCACTCTCTTAGCCACTGCTGTCTGTCTTCCAACTGCATTGTCACTAATTGCTAAAAATATTTTCACACACTACTTTGAATGTGCAAAGCAACTAATATTTATGCCTTTTTCTCTAAATTTATTCAGATGATCTTTTTCATTTCCAGTAAATTTTTTTTTAATGAAAATGAAATCCAATAGAATTTCTTTCTTTCTTTGCTTGTCTTATGTTCTTTTTGATAAATAATATGTACTTCAGGATAATTTCACTTTCTGTTGATGCTGCCTCTAAATTAAAGAAAGAAAAATCCTGTTTTAAAATGATTTCCAGAACAGCTCAGACTACATCCCTAGGACAGCACTATTTAAATGACTCTATGATACTTCTGTAACTTTGTTTTTCTTACATTACTTCCACTTAAAGCTTTCCCAGCACATGTCAACTCTGCAGCTCTGTATCTGAGGCTGATGACCAGTGCTCCAAGCATGGGCAACCTAGAGCGTTAGCCAGGAGGAGAGAGAGAGTGCTCCTCCGGCAACCCCCTCTCTGGTCTTGAGGGAGAGAAGCAGAGGATGACTGACACTGAAGAGAGGGAGCTTACTTCTGCTGCCATCCTGCCTTTACCTGCCTCTGCTGTCGTTGTGGTCACCGCTGCAGAGGCCCAGGGATGGCAAGGTGACATTCTAGCTGTTCGTTTGTTTCAACAAGGCTAGCCACAGGTCCACCCAGACTCACCTCATTCGGGTCACCTTCCACCTAAACACTGGCAGCAGTTCCCTGACTTAGAGATTAATGGCTGTCACACTTCCCACTTGTTTCCTTCTCTTTCATTTTCTGTTATGAAAAAGGTGCTCGTGTGAAACAGCTCCCAAAAAGCATCTTATGTAAATTCATGCCAAAATACGTGAGAGTCCTCTTGCAAAAGAAAATTGGAATGTGAATTCTGAATTAAAGTAAGATTTCCCTTTCTGACCACTCCATTAAATTCGGCTTTTGTTTGTTTTTTATTTGCAAGTGTTGGTGCATGTTAAGATGAAGGCAGAGCTACACTGCTCCATTCCGAAGAAGCATTTGGCCACTAACTGATAAAAGAGCCAGGATCCATGTATAAATTATTCAGAAATTTGGTAAATAAACATGCAAACTTCTAGCTGGGGCTATTGCTATTGCATTATTCAGCCCAATAAAGAGAATTTAATTTAATGGATTTTCAGCAACATTGTTCAATGATCAACAAAAGGCATACTGTCTTTTACGAATAACTGATTTTCCCGGGGCATTCTGAAGAAAGTGGGTCCTCGTTAACCCTAGAATGGCTAGCTAATGTAATTGAAGCACGACCACCTGGCAGCGAGGTTGCCCGTCAGCTGCCAAGGAAGGCCTGGGCCGGGGAGTACCAGGTGCTCTGCTCTCACTGTCTGATTGTTACAGTGGAATAAACAGCGTGATTGCACAGTATGGCCAGGGGCGAGAATCCAAGACTGCTGCCAACCGGAGCGCGGGCTTTCTTCCCTAGTCTTTGACAAGGGGGGCCAAAAGTGCTTCTATTCAGAGCAGGTAAAGCTGACAAAGCTCCGATGTTGTCTGCACAATTAGGATGAAAAAAAATAAGACTGGCCCAAGAACGAACCAGCAGTAAGCCTCAAGTACCTGTTTCTGTATCGTACAAAGCCTAGGCCTATTTAATACAGGCTGGGAAGTTTAAGCATAAAAACTTAAAATAAATTCAAGAAAAAGAACTTAAATACTCAGTGACCACTGTTTCTTAGAGCAGGTCAGCATTATTAAACTTCCTGTTTTGAAGCATAATTCCAAGTTGTCACCATACAAAAAACTTTATTTTGGCCCGAATTCCATGGCAACCCAAATACCCTGTTTCTTTGATTATACTTCATAAATTCTGGGCCAGGTCATTTTGTTTTCTCTATCTTCCTTTATAAAGCCCTACACACATCTATATTTAACTCACTGAAATAGTCTTCTGTGGTGTTGTTTATTCTCAGTAATTTTTTTTTAAGTGCTGCTGCCCATCCGGAGATATAAAAGAAAATTAGCATTATTTGACTTGTAAAAACTTAATTAAGAAATAGACATTGTGACCTTTCTAAGGGGTTTTGAATGTGAAATGGTTCATTAAGTTTTTGTTAATAGAAAAGTAAAGAGCACTTTCCCCAAACGGCAAGAACAAAATCGCTTTCTCTTAACACAGTGATTTATTTCGTTTGCTAAGCACAGGAGCCGTGAAATGTTTCATCCCAGTGGCGCATTAAATATGTGCCGAAGTAAAATTACAGCTGAACAGCACCTTGTACTTTGTACTCGTGGTGTGTACATTTCAATAGGCTAGGAGGAAAAAACAAACTGTAGAAAGATCATTTTATGAAATTAAATTACCTGTTTTGTATTGCTCTGAATCTCTGCGTGTAGCTGTGGATTCAGAGGGACTTGAACTGTTGCCTGCAGCTTTTCACGGGATAATCCCATCACCCTCCCCAGTCCACCCCCCAGGATCAGTATCTATCATGGGAAAATAGAAATGAGAAAAATGTTCCTGTTGCGTGTTTAGCCTCTCCAGTGGTACCTAACTATAAAAGGTGACCAGGGGCTGGATGTGGTGGCTCAGGCCTATAATCCCAGCACTTGGTGAGGCTGAGGCCAGTGGATTGCTTAAGCTCAGGAGTTCACAACCAGCCTGGGCAACATGATGAAACCCCATCTCTACAAGAAATACAGAAGTTAGCTGGGCGTGGTGGTGTGCACCTGTAGTCCCAGCTACTTGGGAGGCTGAGGTGGGAGGATCACTTGAGCCCAGGAGGTCACGGCTGCAGTGAGTTGAGATCACACCACTGCACCCCAGCCTGGGTGAAAAAGTGAGATCCTGTCTCAAAAAAAAACAAAAAAAAAAAAACCAAAACCAGGATTGCTTAGAAAGATGAATATTAGGTCTGTGGCATCTCTCAGTGTATTGTCAGATGGCAGTCAGGGCACTTAGTAATAAATGGGAAGAGTGACTTGAACCAAGCCAGGTCATGTCTCCTAGCCTCAATTTCCATGCCTGGGGAAAGAGATGGTAAATAAATGCTACGTGAAAAGTAATTAGTACAGGGGCTGCTAGAGACAGTGGCCTAATGAATGTACTTTTCTTCCCCTTTTGCACATTGGGTCTTTCCCAATGGAAGGTGACCCAAGTTTGCTTAGGAGAAACAAGAAGTCAGAAGAACAACACAATTTCATGCCTTGTTTTCTAAAGGATTTATTTCTCGGCCTCCATTTTACATAAATAAGTACTCTGTAAGGATGAAGTAAATATATATGAATTTAGTTGTTTTGATGGGAAATACATGTATATAAATAAGTAGTCTGCCTTTTAGTCTGATAGCTTGAAACTCCATTTTGTTTTCAGTCAAATGTGAGAGTCTTACTGGCAACCCCACCTTGACCCTGTCTTTGGATCTGGAGCTAGAAACCCAGATTGGACAGTGGGCATGTATGCAGTCCTGAGTGCAGTGCCTAGTAGCCCTGGGCCCATGCTGCCTGTGGTCCCTAATGGCTGAGTCACTCTGATCACTGCCTCTGAGGGCTGGACCTTGAACATATCCTGGAACTTAGCAGGGACACCAAAAGGGATAAAGGGAGTCAGTCCCAAAGGCAGTCTCTCAACCTTCTTTGTGCCATGGATGTCTTGCAGAATGTTTATAAATGCAGAACATAAAGCATATAGGATTCCAGAGTACATCAGTTATAGTGAAATGCTTTCTAAATCAAATGCATATATAGTAATATAGGAACACCTTTATTCATGTATTAAATACCAAGCTCTAGTAGTAGGTCCAATAATCAGAATTTTGAAGTGGTAATGAGCAGAATCAATATTTTGAAACACTGGCAACAATATAATGGGACATTAAAATACCTGATTTCTACTGGTGACACAGTCACAGGTGGTATCACTTTGGTTTGTTCCTATTTATAATGGAAAGAAATGCTTCGTTTCAGCCAGAGGATAGGATAGTGAGAATGAAGATGCGTTTTTTTACCATCCAAGTTCATGGACCCCTTGAATTTTGATCATCACCCAGAAGAGCCCCATGGGGTCCATTGACCCATATTAAGAACCACTCTTTGTGGGATTCACAAGAACCAGAGTCAGGCAGGATCTGCCAGAACCACTGCAGCGTTGTTCCTTCAGCCAGCTAGCCTGCAAGAGTGGTTTCTGAGACTGTAGGTATGAGACCTATTCTCTGGGTGCTAGATATGCCACAGTTCCTGCCTGCATGGAGCTTCCATTCCAGGGGAAGGGGCTGACAGCAAGCAATATAGATCATGAAAATGCAGGGAAGTTAGAGCATGGTGAGTACTGAGGAGAAAACTGAAGCCAAGAAAGGGAGAATGAAGGGTCTGGATCGCAGTGCCTCCTGAGAAAAGCTGGCATTTGAGCAAAGACCTGAAGGAGGTCAGGGAGGCAGTCAGACAGGGGTCTTGGAAGAGCATCCCAGGCAGAGGGCACAGCACACACACATTGTGTGTGTGAAGTGTGGGAAGGGGTCCACACTCCACAGAGGTGACAGCAGGGGCAGGCACCCAGTGGGGCCGGGCCTTGACAGCCACACTAAGGACTTCTGCTTTTGCTGTGAGATGGGAGCCATCAGAAGGCTGAACAGAGGAGGGCACCATCCCTGAAAGGCTCGTGCTGCTAGGTACAGAGGCCAGAAGTGGTGGGAGGCCACAGCCATAATCCAGGAACAAAATGACAATGGCGTGACCTGGATGGCAGTGTGTGGTGGTGACAGGTGGTCAGGTTCTGTATTGATGGGGATTTGGGGCCAGGGGATGCAGAGTCATGTGTGCCTCAGTGACCAGGCGGTCTTCAGGATGTTCAGGATAGTTTGTGGTTGCCTGTCTCCTTAATTTCTGCATTTACAGAAGGTGAACTTCTATTTGAATTAATAATGCCAACATTTATTGAGCTAACATTTATGAAATTATACATATTATATATTCACATGTGAACAGATGGTTTGTGTTCAGATGCCATTGTGCAGGGGAGGCCACAGGAACCAGAGAGGATGGGGAACTTGCCAAGGTCCCACCAGCAGCATTCGGAGCTCAGAGCCTCCCATCAGTTAGTTAGCCACGGAGCTTGGTCTCCGTGGTGCGAGTGCCATGATTGCCAATGCACAGGCTCAGATGAGGTGGCGCCCCGGCCACCCGCCTGTGGCAGGGATTAGATCAGGCATGGCGCATGAGTGTGTCTGGCAGGACGAAGTGGGCAGTCAAAATGGCAATTTCCTGCCTCCCTCCCTTCCAGGGGTCTGGGGCTTGACACATCGCCTCTCCCAGAACCCCACTCCCCCGATAAGGCCAGGGTTTTATTTCTTTTTCTATTTAGATTATTCTTCTGCCTCCAACCTTATGGCAACAGAGACAACAGTGTCAACACACTGAAGCCTTTGTGAGCCATCCAGTGTTTGTCTCCCTCCCCAAGGGAAGTGAGATGGCTGCCCTGGGCTGGTGTTCTATGCCTTTGTGTCTTGGCCAGGGCCCAGGGCCAGCTGATGGCAGGGACACTTTGCCATCTTACTCATGTATTGCCATGATACTTCAATACACTTTATCCACCACTACTAGTTTTCTCTTCATGTTAGGGATGGCATTGGAAGAAGGAATGGATAAGTAACATGTTTGAGCAAAGAAAGATCTACCCTATTAAACTGTTTTGTTTGGTAGGGATGGTATTTAAACAGACTGAAATGTTTTTAGAAAACTCAACGCAAAGCACATGTGTAGAAGACTTGATCTGATTTACTTGGAACATGGATGCACTAAGGATTTCGGTAGCTGTCGTTTCTTCGTAGGGTTTTATTTGAAGCGTTCTGGAAACACTATATACTGGAGGCCGCTGTATTTTCTGGGGAGCAAAGTGGCCTGAGAGGGAGAAATGCCCATAGGCAGGGCTGTGATTTAGGCAGATGGGGAGAAACGTCTGCGGCCCAGTGGGCTTTTCCAAGTAATCTGTGACTCTCTGGTGTTAGGGTTAGACCATATGAAATGCTGCTTTTGCAGGTTAAAAATCAGCAATTTTGTATGATTCAACTCAATACATAACTTACCCCATTTTAAAACTTCAGGAGCTACAGTATTTCTGGGATTGTTCATTTAAACAGAACTTAGAGCAATAACTTTCTAAGAATTTGTACTAATCCTGCTCACAGACTAATCTTGATTCTTGTCCGTGTGAGCTCAATCCAGAGCAGTCCCTGAAAGGCCATAGATCTAGTGCAGTCCCTGCCTGTGGCAGTGTCCACAGACACATCCCAGTGTCGGGGTCCCTCGTTCCCTTCGTGAAGAGACCAGAGCCACCTCCTTTCACCACACTGGCACTCCAGGCAGCCTCCCAAGAATCCAGCATTAGCCTGCCTCCTTCTTTGCTAAAAATCACACTGTGCCACATCTCCTTTCTCCTGCCCGCAAATGGACAGACTCACAGGCTCCTCCCACTTTGCTATGGCACAGCACCATCAGCTCTGCAGCAGCCAGCTTTCTAGTAAGGGTGTGACCCTTGTTCCCTACTCCTTCAGATACAATATGATTCTGTATACTTATATTCAAGAGTTCATTCTTTACTGTCCTTTCTTTTTGCTCTGTATTAGCTGCATTTATGTAGATTTCTCTCCTCCAAATGATAGTGCCCTTAACTACAGATGCTGTTATGTATCCTTTTCCTCAGCTGCTCCCAGTCTGCCCAGGGTGGTGAACACCCTCCATCTCTGAAATGTTGCTTCTGCCTCTGCGTCATGGACTTTAGTTCCATATTGTTGCAGCATTCGCCTGTCCCTCCCACTGACTCCCATGACCATTTTCTTCATCCAGGGCTGAGTTTAGAGCCAGGGGATCTGGCATCAACACCCAGGTGACTGTGCAGGGCCTCCTTTGAGGAAAAGGGTCTGCAGTATCCATGACTTTTAGATACTTTGCACCTCCAGCATTGGCAAACATGGAATTCAAGAATTGTAGGTGAAGAACAGAGTCCACTTTGGAGCCGTCTCTCTGTGATGTCCCATCAGCTTCTGGGCTCAGGGTAGAACACAGGAGAATAACTTGTGGAGTTAATGCCTTTCTCTAAAACAAAATTTTTTTGAGGCATGGTCTCACTGTGTTGCCCAGGCTGGAGTGCAGTGGTACAATCACAGTTCACTGCGGCCTTGACCTCCCAGGCTTAAGCGATCCTCCGGCCTCATCCTCCCAAGTAACTGAGACTACAGACGTACACCATCACACCCATCTAGTTTTTGATGTGTTAGTAGAGACGGGGTCTCATCATGTTGTCCAGACTGGCCTCAAACTCCTGGGTTCAAAATACACTCCTGCATCAGCTTCCCAAAGCGCTGGGATTACATGCATGAGCCAGTGCTCCCGGCCTCTAAGAGGAATTTTAATATAGTTATCTACTCAAACAGATGAAAGGCAACGGCAGACTGCTTTAAAATGAACACATCCCATCCAGAACATGGTCCTCTCCTCCTGGTCTTCACTTCTGAGCATTTGGCCATGCTGGTGGCCTCCCTCTGTTTTTAGTGTTAGGATATCAGAGGCTCACCTGCGTCCATTTCTGGTTGTGGCTGAAACAGTCCCCTACAGAGCTCACAGAGGACCGAGAGCATTTCTGCTTGCTTTTAAGATGCTTTTTGCAACCTTTTCCATCTCATATGGCTTTGAACTTACTGATTTTAAAATCCATGGCCTCGTTGCTGACTGTGGGTTTTAGCTCTGCAACTTTCCCGGGACCCCCACAGAGGAACTACTGGCATTTTCCATGAGTTCCCATGAGAGGCCAGTGTATGTGGCTATGAGCAACTTGTTTGGGAGAGACTAGCCATGTGTATTAAAATTTGTTTTGTTTTTGTCTTCATTTTGCTTTTATACACTTTATTCCTCACTGCCGGACTTGCTAAATTACTAGAGCTCGGATTTTTTCAGGGGCTTTTTCAGGCCTCCAGATGAGTAAGTCACGGACACCCCCAGTACATCACCACCCCTTCTGCCTCTTCCTCCCCACTACAGATAGCTTACAACTGCTTGCCATGTCTGAGTACAAAGAACATGGCCAAAACTTTCGTCTACATGGCTGTTAAGTATACTTTACTATATAAAATACACATCATGCCGTGTTTTGTTATTTGATCTACCTTCTGATAAATTTTGGAATTTCACTGATGTATACTGGATTTTGAAGTATTTTAGCATTTGTCTGTTGTGTGGTGAAGCAGAGATGCTAATCCTGGTCCTTCATGAACATTGTCTTCATCTCACAGAAACATCCAGACTATCTCATTTATCAGGTGACCTTGTCTCTGTGGTCCTTTGAGTTTTAAGTAAGAGCTTATTTTAAATGAGCTGAGTAGGTTTGTTTGGGAATACTTACACTTGTTGGACCTCATCTGAGAAACATTTCAGCCTCATGAGATAAGGCAAACTGTCGGTGCAGCTTGCACAGAAAAGTACTGCATTTTTAGGTTGCATTTGTATTTATAGCTTACATCGAAAGGCTTATTCCTGTTTTCTCATAGGCTAGCAGCCTCTGGAAATATCCTGTGCCTGGCTGCAGCTTCTCCAAATTCCCCCAGACCCTTGCAGGGTTTGAGTGCTCCTCCTAATTTCTTTCTCTCACCTCTTTTAAGATATTGTATGAGAGGCCCCTCCCTACCCAACCATTTTTTGGGGCTCTGGCTAAATTATTAGGCGGAACCATATGAAATTGCTAATGTTGGTTTGCCTATGACCTAATCTTGAACTTGGAGCCTTAATTTCTTCAGCTATAAAGTGAGAGTAATAATACTTTATTCATAGGATTTTGTGAGAATTATTCAAAATAATTTGGGCACACTATTGACTGGCACACAGTAGGATTGATAATTATGTACTAATGGACAGACAAATGGATATAAGTGTTACCAGATGTTTGTTGGCATCACGTGAAATGACCCAATGGATTGTCACTAAATTTGCGTAGTCATTCTTAAAATGTAGGCTTTTTAGAATGGGGAGAATTCACTTAGGAGATGCATGGTGCTCACCAGCAAGCCAGATGTGCACTTCTAGACAGCTGGAGCGGCGGCTCTGCCCATGCACCAAGTGCCGCTGGGCCTTCAGATCAAGCAGTCACTTTCACATGGACAACTTGAGGATGGACAATTGCAGAACTGGAGTATTTAATGATAATGATGATCCTCCCTGGTAAAAAGAGGAAGTGGACTAGTTTTTAAAAATATTGAGAAATGAGGCTATTTGGAGAGATTAGAATTTGGTGGGGTTTTTTTGTTTTTTTTTTTGTTTTTTTCAAAATGAATCATTCTAAATAAATAAGTAATTTTTTGTTTTCCCATGTATGTATAGCATGGTGGAATGTATTTTCCAGTGTTTCCCAATGTTGAAATAGTCTGCCATTTAGTCTCTCTCGAAGAATCATGAACTTTACATTCAGATTTTCTAAGGAAATGCTGTGGCTCTTGTTTTTAATTTTCTCCCACTCAGGGGGATTAGGTGGCATTACCAAGTGATTTAAAAATCCAGGTAGGTGCCATTAATTTGTCCTGAAAAAATCCAAAAGCTCATTAAGCGACTTGCTGAAATGAATATATACAGCGCTCACCTTTGAAAAGGTTAGCATTGTCACAAAGCTCAGGGAGCCACTGCTTGGTAATTCTCCACCCTGCCCTTAGCCGTTTAACCCATGGCAATCACTTGGTTTGTGACACCAGGCAGCTCATTATAATCAGTAAAACAGAGCCCTGGCAGCCCTCCACTACAGGCACAATGAAACAGTCACAGTCTTGGATCCATCTCTGTAGAAAATGTACCTAGGTGTTTTATTCCATAGTGGTCGGGTCATCAAGGAAAAATAAACATAGCTTCCTCTCATGAATTCTGACAGTGAAGATGATCACCAGCCCTGGAACAACAGCAGTTCCTATTTCACAGTCCTTAATGTTTCTTGCGCCAAGTGCTTCTTTAAAAAAAATACATGACTTTAATGACCAAAATAGAATTTATTATTAGTTACAAGTTAAGGGATGTATAACCCATTTTGCTCTCCCATTAAGTCTGTGCAAGTAATATTAGTGGATGTTTCTCATTGAAGAGATCCCCTACTTCAACTTTGCATAGAGGAAAAACCTGGGACACAGGCCTATTGTAGAAATTATTGCTGCATGGAGAGGTGCACACATTCTGTAGAAGTGACATTTGGAATTGTCAGATAATAATTGCATATATTTGTGGGGTACAGTGTGATGTTGTGATACATGTGTACATTGCAGGTTGATTAGATCAGGCTAATTAATATAACTATTACTTCGCATACTTAACATTTCTTTGTGGTGAGAACACTTAAAATCTACTCCCTTTGCAATTTTGAAATCTATAATACATTATTATCTATAGTCACCATGCTTAAATTTTTTTGCATATTTCCATCCTCCCATCTCAAGGATAATTTTAGAGTAATTTATTGCCAGTTTGCAAATTGTATCACAAATTTTAAAATTATGTAAAGCATGGTGCATGTTTAAGTTTTAGTTTTCTCTTGCATTTTCCTTAAACCTGTCTGGTCTTTGAAATGTCCTCTACCTGCCTGAGATCCTCTCCCTCTGCCTAGAGCCACTTTCCAAGGCTGTGTCCAGGGCTTTCTATGCAGTGGCACTGTTCCTTCTCCCCTCCAGCCTCATACCTGGCTGCCAGACTCACCACCATGCATTCTCAGCCTACTGTCTACCCTCAGGAGCCTCCTCACTTCCCTAACACTGGTGTCAGTCTAGACTCTGGCCTCTCCCCAGTCCTACGTCTTAAGGAGCCCTGTGTTCCCCAGTTTTCTGGACATGGCTTCTTGGGAAATGCCCCATAATGTTTTCCTCCTGCCTCCCCCATCACTCCCGTTCTGATGTCGATTCCACTCAGTCTCAGAGCTACACTTCAGGGGGACTCGCTCCACCCCAACCACACCAAAAGAGTATAGCCGTTTCCTTCTCATGATACCTTGCACATTTGTTCACACCACCAAGAAGCCCTGGGAAGAGTGTCTAAAAGTCATTCCTCTCATATCAGTAGTATGCTGGGAGAAGATAGGGACCATGAGTTACGTCTTTATGTCCTCCATGAACTCACAAAATAATTACTTCTGATTCAAAATACATAGAGGCATTTAAAAAGTTATCTCGCTCATGTACTGTCCTTAACCTTTGGGGTCTACGTAGAGTACATACTGAGACCGGGTGATCCCGGTGATGTACATATGTGATGTTTGATGAAAACAGTGAGATCTCGTGTCTGCTATCAACATACAGACACAGGGAACTCTGAAAGATAAAGGCAGTAGAGAAATACAAAGGAAATTTCTCAAGTGACATTTTTAATCTTCACTGGAGATAAGTGAAAACAATTGAAACATCAGTCTACAAAGTAAATCACCAGTATACTTGATCAGAATCAGAACCTGCTGTAGGTAGAGGCAATTTTCCATCATGTAAAATGACTACTGTCCTTATCACTGGTCCCTGTGTTTCTGTTTTTAATTGAGCAAAACACTTCTTATAAAATATTCCCCCACCTGTTGGCGGAAGCATTCAGGCCATGGGACAAGGAGGTGATGTGGCCCTTTCCCGTAAAGGGAAAGATCTTGCTGCCCCAGGCCTCCACAGGGCCCAAAACTTTGAACCAGATGCCTGGCCACAGTAGTCAGTAATTGAGGCCTACCCGTGTGTCCCTACTCTGGAATGCCGCGGCTCTACACTCCACGTTGGTCTTTTGCCAGCTGTTCCCTGTTAGGTTCCACTGACTGGGTGCCACTAGGTTCAGCAGCTGCTGCTTTGATCCTGAACAGGCACACCTGTGGCTTCATTCCCCTCACTGCACCATAGTCCCACAGATCAGCCCTGAACCCCTTCTCTCACAGATGAGGGGATGCGGGTTCTGCAGGGCTAACTAGTTGCCTAAGGCCACAGGGCCAGGACTCAGAGGAGTCTGCGTCTGAACTCAGGGCTTTAACTTAAACCCTGCTATCTGTAATGACACATAGAATATCAGGCCTGAATATCTACTTTCTTTTTTGTTCAGAGTCATTGCACCGGTGCTTCTACCCTCTTCAGGATTTTTGAATGACACCAAGTGGCACGTAATTAAAAATAAGGATTTATCAGAAATGTTTCACCCTTAGAAGATAGCAATGAAAGAATGACAGTTCATTCCTGTTCCCTCTCAGTGTTTTGATTGTGGTGCGAAAGGCCCTTACAGTGAGACACTCTGTTGTTCTCCAGTGTTGAAGCATGTCACAACTTCAGAAGCCATATCTGGCACCAAATTCATTCTCTCTTTGAAAATGTCCATTCAAAATAATTAAGAAAACTTTAGAATTTTGCACTGATTGTCTTCAAAATATCACTAGAAATAATCGCAGAAAGATAATTTTTGTGTAAATGAGCTCATTTAAATTTTTCAAATCTTGCTGCATGAAGGATCGAATTAATGTAGTTTATTCCTCTAAATTGTAGCTTCTTATGACAGTTGTACAGATAATAATTTAGCTAGAGAGTCACTATTTATTCCAGATTAGCTGTAAAAATGGCCAGTTTTGTGCTACTTTTGGTTCTGGGGAGAGAAAGAAGAATCTAATTTATCTATCCTTATTCTTCCTGTTAGCACCAAACAACAATGTGGATTAATTTAGCACGGAACATTGCAAACATCTTAAATAAGTTTGAAAGATTAAACTGAGACAGCGTAAGGGAGTAGAAAGAGGCCAGCATGTGTTAACCGATCGGCCTGGGTTTGAGTTTCAGCCCTGCTCATTGCTAACTGGGTGGTCTCAGAGCATCACTTTTGTTGCCTGTTTCTGCTTTATCATATGTGGTTTGAGTTTTGCAGGAGGACCCAGTGGGCTCACAGCTACAAAGAACTTCATGCGTGGCCGCCCATTGCACCAACATTGGGTAGCTTGTTTTTATTTCATAAAGATTGTCTCTTTTATTCTAAGTGAGATATTGCCTCAACAGAACTCAGGCTAATTATAGTGTAATCTCACGAGGATGGGTTTTAGAATCCTCCAATATACTGTAATACTCAGTACAACATTTGAGTATTATAGGATCAAAGATTTAGAAGAGGATTGAGATGCAAGGAAGTACTTTCCTTATGTCTGAGGAGAGAATAATGGACATATAGGAGGCACTTAGTAAATGTCAGATGGAAGGGTTGGTGAGTCGATGAGTGAATAGGTGGGTGAGTGGGTGGATGGATGGATGAGTGGGTGGGTGAATAGATGGGTGGCAGGCACAATAATGGGAAGAAATGAGGGATTGAGAGAAGATGAACCTGGGCTGTCTGATGTGGATGGGCCACCACATTTGGGATCATACGCAGCCTCCTGCCTTGGGAGCAGCGATACAGTTTTGCCTCACATATGAATTGTGAGGATCATCTCCGTTGCTCTTCAAATAAAATACAAAATGGCTCCAAAGGACATTTTCCTCATCTGGGTCATGTCTCATGCCATTAATATGAAACTGCTGATTTAATGGAGCTGCTTTTGATCTATCAAGAAAAGACATACCGAATTTAATTTGGCTATTTTTTTCTAAGAGTAAGTGTCTTAATTTGGAAGAGAATGATTTGATTATAATTTTAAGTAATATTGCAGTTAGATTTTTAGTCACGAAGATGATATCAAGTGACTCTATGAGGCTTAAGTGTGGAAAGTCCCAGAGAATTCTGTGGGTTGGGAATTTTATCTTTAACAGCATAGGGGGCTGTTTCTGTTGTTTGTATATTGTATGAGTTTAGTCAGAATAGATGTTACAAGGAATTTTGCATATAAAATATAAAAGTAGACAGTTTTCATTGAAGAATAAAGTAGAATTATCCCAGAATATAAAGACATAAAAAGTTAAGATAAACACCCATCATTTTTTTCTGAAATTTTCTTTTTAAAACGTGTTATGTTGAGAGAATTTCTAATTCTGATCTCCTGACTGCAGCAGACTTTTTTTCTGAATTCCTTCTGCCTTACTCTTAAAAGTTGAAAAGATTTGGGTACTCAGAGGTACCTGCTGAAATGCAGTAGAAATGTTGAATCTGTTGTTCAAATGTCAGACTCAGGAAGGACCAAATATCTGCTCTGCATTTGATGATACATGTTCTCCAGCCACAAAAGAAAACACTCCTTACAAAAAAAAAAAAAAAGAAATTCTTTTTTTCCCTTACACAATCCATCCTGGGCCAGATATAGTCATAGCTCAATAGAAAATTGCTTTCCTGTTACTGGCAACCTGTGTGGTCACTGGTATGACACTGCCCCATGTCGACTTGCAAGCTGAGGGGCCACTGCAGCAGGCGCATGGTAACGGTGCCCAGGAGCACTGGAGGACTTGAAGGACACACACTGCGCCCAGTGCTGTCCACCCCCACCCAAAATGGGGTGCCAGGACCAGGGGCGGGAAGACAGCAGCCCCTGGGCTAGCCGGTTGGGGAGAGTTCTAATGAAGAGATGAGTGACAGGGAAAGAGACATCTGCATAAATAAGTGCAGGATACAGGGCTGATGTGCTGTGCTGCAGAAGCCCCCACCCCACAAACAGAATGGCACACAGATGGGATTTAGTGAAACTGTCACTCCCGCCCCTGCTCTAACCCACAGGGAATTCTCTCACTGGCTTGTTAGAGCCAAAAATACTTGAAATGCAAGTATTGAGGTTTAATTTGCAGGAGAAAACAGTAAGTTTTCTTTCTCCTGAAGTTGTTGGATAATAGAGTCCCAGCTGGAGAGAGTGGAAGAAGGGCTACAATTTACTCCTTCAGCTTTCTATAAAATCACCAGTGAGTAGATGGAACTCGGCCTTCTGCTAGCTGTGGTCTCACTAGTCTTTTCTCTTGTTGGGAGAATTCTGATCATAAGAGGCAGGGCCGTGATTGAGAGCCAGGCTCTCAAGTCAGGCTGCTGGTAGCATCTGAGAGAGGTGGAACAGAACACTTTTCCTCTCTGCTCTTCAATTTCCTCCTCTGCAAAAAGATTAGGATAGTACAAACCACAGGAGGAAGTTGTGAGGATTAAATGAGATAGATCCTATAAAACTTCAACCCATTAAAAGCACTTGGTCATTTTCATCAGTATCATTATTTAAATGTAACCTTTGGTTGATGCAGCAGCCACAGAGATGCCTGGCCGGAGGCTCACTTATGCTCAGGATATAGTCTGATTCACATGCTGCAGACACCACACCTGAAGGGCTGTCAGAACAGGGACTTTTCCCTTTTGGGTGCATTCGTAAAAGGGCGTCCTATATGCTGTGTGTTGCTGACAGTCTCTGAGAATATGTCAGTGACTATGCCTGAACTTCACACTGAGCCCTATTGCTTCTTAAGCCTTCCTCTAATATCATTACAGTGTTTCTCTTCCTCACCCCTAGGCAGAAGCATCACAGGACTGTATGACACCTTATGGGGTTCTCAGCCCAGTGCCCTTCAGCCGGAGACTCATTAGCAAACAGGTGGCTTCACTACCCCACTCAAACACCTAGACCTTCATCAAGACTCATTATTTTCAGCAGAGCTATGTGTGTATTTTTTTTATTTACACAGCCTAGAATCAGATTAGCAGAAGGTTTAGAACAGTACAATTGAGCCTGTTATGCAACCAGAGTAAGTCATTCCAGCAGCCCCTGGGAATTTTCATGACCAATCTTGACAGCAAACATAAAAATTTCAAACCACACTATATAAGTCACTTATATATACTTCCTGATCATCTTTTTTTTTTTTTTTTTTGTTAACCTAACACCGAATGAAATGCTAGAACAGATGTAAAAGGAGTAAAAGAGGTCCTTTTGCCCTCTGGCTGCTCAAAACTACTTTCCATAATGTCGGTGAGACCCGTATTCTCCATGCTCATCTGGTCATTTTGGTTTGCACAGGACCAGTGTCTGTTGAGGGGCCCACCCAGATGGAGCAGCTCTTCAGAGTGCTGCAGATATAGACGTGCTCCAGGGCCATTTGTTGTGATGGCTCAACCCTTGTGTCCACTTAGTGTAAGCTTCTTCCTAAGTGAGCCGGTTGCATCACATGCTATTACTAATAGCCAGAAATCAGTTGCTTTTAATATTAACTGGCCAACATACTTTTGCTGCTTCTGGTCATGGAGGAGCTTTGTGTTATTAGAATTCCCCCAAATTTCCAGTTAGGTTTCAATAATTGTGGCTTTTTTTTTTGCTCTGATGGGTCTGTGGGGTGTATTGAGTTTCAAGTGTAGGTCAGCAGTAATATTTATCACTCAGGTGTGCTATGCAACCCAGTGTACCACTCAAGCAGTATGAATAGGCCAGAAAGTCCACTTGGCAACCTTCACATCAGCTTCTTTCCTCATTTTGTAAGTCACTTTGATTTGGTAAACCCCTAAGTTTTCTTGGAGTGTCTTCTTGACATCTGATAACTTGGTATCAGATGAATATCTTCCTGGAAAACTGAGATGCCTTTAAGCTATTAAAATTATTTCATAGAAACATAGAAATACTGTTTTCTGCTTCCAGAGGTAGTGATATTTATGATTTTAAAATGCACAGAAGAAAAAACAAACATAGCTAACATTTTGTAAATACCATGAAAAGGAATGATTTCCCCAACATTGCTTTCAGAAATGAAAAATGAAGAAAATCTGTACACAACTTGGTACAAACACTTTGGACCACAAAATTTGGTTGTGTCATGCCTGAGCCTAGTCTGATTTCATGTGGGCCTAAGAGATTGTTTATAGGTAACAGTTAAGAATGTCTCGAAGGAATGCATAACCAGAGTGTCTGCTACAGATGTTTTCTTAAACTTGTCAGTTTCATTTACTTGTTATCTATCATATATCATATATCATCATGATCCTATTTAATTTATAGAATCAACCTAGATATAAACTATTCTGTAGGCCAAATGAAAGTGACTTTTGCCTTCAAAATAGAGTGGTTGAAGAGTAAGCATTGGATAATTCACTTCAAATTGTGTTGCACTAAATAATACCTGTAACGTATTTTATTGAATAATTTTTTTCTCTTAGAGTCAGTGATGACAGAACCAGAGTTTACAATTCATGTGTATTGCTCTTTAATTGTCTACTCTTTTTATACTTGCTACAAACAGGATTTAAGACATTTAGAGACGGTTCTGCATTTCTAATTATTTTCCATTTTGTTGTCACTTCATGGATATTACATGCCCCGAAAATGTCAGCAATGGTCCTTTCTATATTAAGGTTGGGAGTACATTTTTTAGCTTCTAACACATGATATCTTTAGGATGAGTGAAAATCTGTGAAAGAGAAACACAGTTCAAGTGACATTGACTCCCTTCCTTCCAGAAATCAAGGTATTGGCATCAGCATGGCAGAACTCAGGGCTTCTATTGTTCATATTGATTTGTCACTTTTTCAGCCGTTTTCATCATTGAAGTAGCCTGTTGAATCTTTTCTCACTCAATTTGACAGCACTTTCTCTAGACTTGAAATAGGCTGAATGACTAATTTTCTTGTCACTTACATTTTTACTGATGTGAGACTTTGAGCGACGGTGTCACAGGGCATTTTCTCACTTGGTGATTTACAGAAGGTGAGGCGCACTGGGAGAACTGGAGAAGATGGAAATGGAAAATGCTATAATTAAGGATGTGCTCCTTCACAAATCAATCCCCTGGGAAGAACTGATTTGAACATTTCTAATAACAGTATAGTCCAAATCCATTGCATGTGTGGAGCGCCTCAGATTCTAGGAGGGAGACCTTCAGCTCCCTATGCCGGAAGGACATGGGAATATGAGAACAGACCATCTCCAAAAGTCTGTAATTTAATAGCCTGAAGAAAATCTTTTTCTCATTTCCATTTGCTCTTATCATTTCCTCAGAATTATTCTTAAACTTGGTTATATGGTATTTTCTTCTTTTTGAGCAGTAGTGGACTGTTTCTCTCCAGGAGTGTATCATTAGGGTTTGAAACTTAATCTAATATCTTATACCTCCATGTGTTTAATTTCCTTTTCCAAAACATCCATTTTATTTGGTTACATGGTTGAGTAAAATCATCCTCTTTACCCGTTACCAGGCTGTGACATTTACTTTCAGTGATTCATTTATTTGCAGCCTTAAACAGTCCTAGAATTTAAATTTGCATTATATTGAAAGAGAAATAAAATCTTGTGAAAATGTTGTATGGCTTTAGGATGTAACTGGCATCTGTTCCTGTCTTGCTCATTATGGAATTTTATCCATTTGTTTAGTTATTAAATGTGACCTGAGCCCACCTGTGGAGCATGTGCCTTTGAGGCAGGTACCAGGGAAGTGCATGGGAGCTGAGGCTCTGCAGGAACCCTGCTGCTTCTCCTTCCAGATGCTTCTCCCTGGGATCTGGGAAATGGCTGTCTCCCCCTCCCTCCATATCCCTTGACTGCTCTTTCACTTCTGCCTACCCTCTGGTGGGGTGGGGGTGGTTCCCTAGCATTGCATTCTCCCCTTTTCTCCTTCAAGATCATCTCCAAACCCATGACTCAGCTCTTCAGCTCTGGCCCAGGCCTCTCTGCTGAGTCCCAGTCAGCACTTCCCTAAAGTTCTCTCCCAGAAATCCTTTGGGCTCCTCAGACTCCTCCACTCAACCCTGCCTTCCTCCTCAGGTCCCTTTCTGTCCCACCCTCCTGGTCACTTACACCTTAATCCCAGGGTTTTGTCCAGAATCCATCTCCATCTCTTACCGTTGGTGAGCACCCCAAGTCCAAGTGGGTCTGCCCCGCATTGTGCCGCTTCCTCCCCTGCATTGTCCCCCTGCCCTGTTATCTCTCAGGCACAGATCAGGTCCTGCCGTTCATCTATTTTAAAACCTTTGGAGATTCCCAGTTGCCACAGGCTGGTGTTGCTTCTTCCTTTCTGTAACCAGCCCATTGCAGTCTGACCAAGACCTACTCCTCATTCCCGTGAATCGCTCCACCCACCAGCTTCCTAGAACTCACTGTCCACTTGTCTTTCCATGTAAGCTGTGAAGGACAAAACTATGTCTTTTTCATCCTCCAGCTGCTAGAACAGTCCTGGCACATGGTCTGCTGCTCTTACTGTGTCTTCCATGATTAAATGGTTCAGCCACTGTCTGCCTGGAGGGCTTTTGCTCTGCCAGGCCATCCTGCCATTTGTTCTCTCATGTGGTCAGTGAAGATCTTTTTATTAGCAGGCCTTCCTCACAATACATAGTGTGCACTGTGTACCACTAGGCATTTTGGGGGGCATTTTTTTTGAGACAGGGTCTCATTCTGTCGCCCAGACTTCAGTGCAATGGCATAATCAGAACTCACTGCAGCCTCAACTTCCCAGGCTCAAGTGATCCTCTCACCTCAGCCTCCAGACCAGCTGGAACCACAGGCATGTGCCATCACTCCCGGCTAATTTTTTGGTTTTTTGTAGAGACAGGGTCTCACTATGTTGCCCAGGCTAGTCTCAAAGTCCTGGCCCCAAGTGATTTTCCCACCTTAGTCTCCCAAAGTGCTAGGGATTACAGGGGTGAGCCACTGCACCCTGCCTGGGGGCATTTATTTTATTGAGATATAATTCACAGATCATAGCGTTCACCCTTTTAAAATGTATAATACAGTGGTTTTTTTGTATATTCACTGAGTTTTTCAACCATTGCCACTTCCAATTCCACAACATTTTTATCACCCCAAAAAGAAACTGAATACCCATTAACTGTCATGCCACATACTCCCCTCCCTCCGTCCCCAAGCAGCCACTGATTTCCTTTCTGTCTATATTAATTTGCTTATTCTGGACATTTATATAAATGAAGTCCCACCATATATGGACTTTGGCATCTGACTCCTTTCACTTAGCAGAGTGTTTGCAAAGTCCATCCATGTAACAGCCGGTATCAATACTTCATTCCTTTTTATGGCTGAATAATATTTTATTGTATGATATATTACATTTTGTTTATCCGTTCATCAGTTTGCAGGCAAGGGGGTTGTTTCTAGTTTTTGCTGTAAATAATAGTGCTCCTATGAACATTTGTTGGCAAGTTTTTGTGTGAACATGTATTTTCAGTTCTTTTGGGTACTGAACTTCTAGGAGTAGAATTGCTGGATCATCTGTTAACTTTTTGAGGAACTGCCAAACTGTTTTCCACAGTGGCTGCACTTTATTTATTTATTTATTTATTTATTTATTTATTTATTTTTGAGACAGTTTTGCTCTTGTTGCCCAGGCTGGAGTGCAATGGCGCAATCTTGGCTTGCCGCAACCTCCGCCTCCCGGGTTCAAGCAATTCTCCTGCCTCAGCCTCCTGAGTAGCTGGGATTACAGGCATGCGCCATCACGCCCAGCTAATTTTATATTTTTAATAGAGACAGGGTTTCTCCATATTACTCAGGCTGATCTCGAACTCCTGACCTCAGGTCATCCACCCGCCTCAGCCTCCCAAAGTGCTTGGATTACAGGCATGAGCCACCATGCCCGGCCTGTGGCCGCACTTTATATACCTACCAGCAAGGTATGAGGATTCCAATTTCTCCACATCTTCTCCTCGTCCTCACTGGTTATTGTTGTTGCTTGTCCTTTTGATTATAGTCATCCTAGTAGACATGAGGTCGTATCTTATTATGGTTTTCGTTTCCATTTCCCTAATGACTAGTGGTGTTGAGCATCTTTTCATGTGTTTACTGGCCGTTTGCATATCTTCTTTAGATAAATGTCTGTGTACATCCTTTTTCATTTTAAAACTCAGTTGTCTTTAGTGTTGATCTGTGAGAGTTCTTTATATATTTGAGATACAAGATCCTTATCACTTAAATGGTTTGCAGATGTTTTCTCCTATTCTGTATGTTGCCTCTTCACTTTCTTTGGCCACTGTTCAAAACATTGCTCAGAAACGAAAATGTGTCATTTTCTTGTGTATCCTCTATTCCAAAAGCGACCAGTAGTGGGGAGCAGCAGAAGAAATCAGCTAATTAATTTCCTAGTTTTGTAAAATATTCTTAGCCATTCCTTCTCTGAGCTCAGACTCTGCCGCAGTAGGGTCATTTTTTTTACTAGGTTTAAAATGTATCCATGTTTTACACCTTTGAAACAGGGTAAGCTGTTGTTAAGTCATCTCATTTTTGTAAGTTTCTGTGAGCCCAATGTCTGTCCTGTGGGAGGGTCATGCCTGCCTCCTTGTGTGTAGCGCCTCATTCTCTGCCTCATCAGAGAACCTGCTTCTGCTCCATTTCCTCTTCCCTCCATGCCAGGGTATGTGTGTCACCCAACGTTGCCCTCTCTCTGCCATGCCATAGTCCTTCATGGTTATGCTCAAGGCCATTCTCAAAAGTTCTGGTCATTTCAAGCCTGCAAGTCACATTCTTACCTCTTCCACATGCCCAAAAGATGTATGTCATCCACTTCTGAAAAATGCAAAGAATAAGTAAGGTATTGAAATATTTGGACAGGCGCATTGATTGAATGTATAGATGCCAGTCAGCCTTGACCTCTTCCAAACTAGAGGACACTCAGGACCCTCCTTAGTGGTGCAGTTCCTCTAAGGGCAATATAGCAACGTAAGTGACATCATGTTGCTTCCTTGCCTCAAGCCATTCGGGCCTCCTCTGCCCAGGCCCAGCCTGTCTTTCAACTGTACCTCCTGCCACCTTCTTACTACCCCATGGCCCCAGTCTCCTTTCTCCTCCTGAAGCATCCCAAATTCCTTCCCGCTCATGGCATTCTTTGTGCCTGAACTGCTCTTACACTCGTTACCCCACTTCATCCCTGCTTGGTTAGCTGCTTCCCTCCCATCAGAGACTTTGTTGAGCTTATCTCCCTCTTTCCTTCCCGGTACTGATGTAATGACTGTTTGCCTTATTCCCTGGACTTGTCCTTTAACTAGTGTTCGATCTGCCTCCCTGCTAGAATTCAGGCTTGCTGGGGGCAGGAGTGACATCTGTCTTGTTCCCTAATTACATGCCCATTACCTAGCACAGGGGGGCACTCAATACATATCTCTTGAATGGATGAGCGCTTGAATGAAGGTGGATTTGCTTTTTGAAAATAGCACAGCCACTTGAGATCCAGTTCTCTGAGCAGACTAGGATAATGTATAGAAATCTATGCTTAAGCCCATGAATATACGTAGTATTCTGACCATTCTCAGATTCAGCTGGTTTTGTCATTCTTAATGCGTAATAATTCTAACAACAGTAATTTTGTAGAAATGCATTTTTATTTTTTGGAGCATTATCTCCCTCCCCCACAGGTGGCATTCATATCCCTGTTTGATTTGAGCTTTTTGAATCCCTTCTGTCAGAGTTCCCAACAACTTTCTGAAAATTTTGAGCTCTGACATTCTGGTCTACTTCTGGAATGAAATCTCTAAAAATAGTACTGTCTCTTTTCTGCTTTCTCTGTGTCTGAATCAAGTGGACTTCTTTGTAATCATCGTCAACTCTAACACCCAAACACATACCTTTTATATTAGCCTTCGACTTGAAGCTCATTCTATCCTTCTGATGAGTGAGAAAAGATTCATTTGATTAGTGCTTTTTCATTCTGTCCAAATTGCCCATTTTTATTATGAAATATTTATACAGACTAGAAGATGTGTCATTTACATACGTTCAAAGGAACACCAAAACGTGTCCCAATACTGACACCCACTTGCACCAGCCAATATATTTGAGACCCTCCCAGGTACCACCCCTCCACACCCCAGAGGTAATCCCAGGTTATTATTTCCTTGCTCTTCACCATTTTCCTACATATGTGTATGGCCCTAAGCAATATGTTTCACTTAACCTGTTTTTAAAATATATATAGGCCGGTTAAGGTGGCTTAGGCCTGTAATCCCAGCACTTGGGGAGGCTCAGGTGGAAGGATCACTTGAGGCCAGGAATTCAAGACCAGCCTGGGCAACATAGTGAGACCCCATTGCTACAAAATATTTTAAAACGTATCCAGGCATGATGATGTATGTCTGTAGGCCCAGCTACTTGGGAGGCTGAGGTGGGAAGATTGCTTGAGTCCAGGACTTCAAGGTTGCAGTGAGCTATGATGGCTCCACTGCACTCCATACTAGGTGACACAGTGAGACCCTGTCTATAAATAAATAAATAAGTAAATACATAAATAAATAAATGTACAGCAGTAGAATTGCACTCATGTGTCCTTCAGTGACTGGCTTTTTTGGTTGAGCATTATTTTCGTTTTTTTTTTTTTTGAGACGGAGTCTCGCTCTGCCGCCCAGGCTGGAGTGCAGTGGTGCGATCTCGGCTCACTGCAAGCTCCGCCTCCCGGGTTCTCGCCATTCTCCTGCCTCAGCCTCCCGAGTAGCTGGGACTACAGGTGCCCGCCACCTCGCCCGGCTAGTTTTTTGTATTTTTTAGTAGAGATGGGGTTTCACCGTGTTAGCCAGGATGGTCTAGATCTCCTGACCTTGTGATCCACCCGTCTCGGCCTCCCAAAGTGCTGGGATTACAGGCTTGAGCCACCGTGCCCGGCTGAGCATTATTTTCAATTTTATCCTTATTAATACACATGCCTATAGTTCATTAATTTTCACTGCTATATAATATCCCATTGTGTGACTGCATTTATCCATGAATGTTAAAAATAGTTTCCTTTTCCTTTTTGCTGCTGTCTGTAATATGTTATAAACATTCTGAACCAAGCAAATATGTACCAGAGCTCACATATGGAGGAGCGGAATTGCCAGTCCACAAGCACGCACATCTGTTCTTCCTTGGATAAGGTCAGATTGCTCTCCCAAGAAGCCAGGCCAGTTACTTCCCAGCAGCAGGTTCTTGGGGCTCCTGTGCCCCATGTGCTGTCTGACATTTGGCATTATTACATGTTCTGTGTTTGGCCACTCTGGGATATATAAGATGGTATTTTGTTGTGATTCTCATAATCCCTGATCATTAATGATATTGAGCAACTTAATTGCCAGTCATGGTTTATCTCTTGGTTGCCCATCTTTCTAGTAGGTTATTTGACTTTTTCTTACGGATTTGCTAGGCGTTCTTCTTATATTCTGGCACCTATCCCTTGCCAGCTCTCAGTTGCAGATGCTTCCTCCCATATTGTGCCTGGTAGTTCTGCCTTTTTTACAGTATTGTGGTAAACAGGAGTTCTTACTTTGAATGTGATCAGATGTACCAGTCTTCTCCCTGTGGTTCATGTTTTGCTTTCTTAAGAGATCTATCCGTACCCCAAGGTCATAAAGAGTTTGCCCCATACATTATTCTAAAAGTTTTTATCATGCAGTTTTTAAAATCTATGTAGAATTTTACTTCAAATTGAACTCTCTAACCTCTCCTTACAAGTTGCTATTGCCTATAATATATCTAGCTGTCTCATAGCTTAAAACAATGGACATGAATTTCAGGCATTCATTTATCCACACAGTAAATATTATGTGGGGTGCTTTTAAGCTAGGTTGTACGAGTGACATAAAAGAATAAATTTCTGTTGACATAAATTTGATGAACCTGACTCATATGGTGTCCTCAAGGAATTTATTGAAGTAAATGATGGTCCCAAAAAACATATGTCTGTGTCCCAGTTCCTGGAACCTGTGAATGTTAACTATTTGATTCAAGGCTGTGTGCTGATATAAGTAAGTTAAGGATCTTGAAATGAGGAGATCATCCTGGGTTATCCAGGAGAGCAGTAAATCCAGTGAGGAGTGTCCTTTTAAGAGAGACACATAGAATAGGAAAAGGCCATGTAGCCATGGAGGCAAAGAGTGGAGTCAATGCAGCCCCACGAACGCAGACAGCCACCTGGAACTGGAAGAAGCATGAACAAAATCTCTCCTGCAGCCTCTGCTGTCATCTTGATTTTGGACCTGTGATCTCCCAAAACTAGTGAGAGAATAAATTTCTGTTGTTTTAAACCACCCAGTTTGTGGTCATTTCCAGCAGCCACAGAAAACTAGCATAAGGAGGCTTAAGATGGTCATACGTGGTAGCTATTTAGCCAGAAGTTTTCAACCTTTTCCACACCCTAGTGTACTCAAGGGATGGGACAGTGGCAGCAGAACTCGGGAGCACCAGAACTTTTGAGAGGGATACATGGATGGCTGAAGCGTCCCAGATGGTTCTGAAACATGACATTCCCTCTTCTGCAGGTCACTGCTATGGGAGTTAGAGTCTGCAGAGTCATAAGAATGGCTAGCTCCAGGCTTGCTTGTGCCAGTGATAAGAGACTGCATGAGTTCAGAAAGAAAACTGGAGTGGGTATGCAAATTGTTATAGCACACACACACTGATGTCAGGAAGCTGCCTGTGTCCGGGGTCAGTTTGCCAGTCTGAGCATCATGTCCACTCTTGGGAAATTTAGAGAAGGTTCAGGCAAGAAGGGTTTCAAGGGTTGAAAAAATATAGTCTGCAACATAGCCTCTTCCAAACATTTCTCTTTATTTCTTTGATAAAAGAAGCTTGAAAGTGCTAAACAACAGTCAACAAACACATAGCCTGAATAAGCAAAAAGAAATTAAAATGAAATAGTTGTTGTTTTGTTGTATTTTATAAAGACAGCATGGTCTGGGTATAGATGCAGCTTACACATATGCACTCAGGTTTACATTATAGGTTGATTATTGTAGCTCATGTATATTTAAGTCAGTTGATTTGTCTCATTTGGAGTTTAGTTCCCAATCTCACACAAGATCTTGAACTTAACACTATTTATTCTAGAATTCAAGATATTAGATGAAAGCAGTAAAGGTTAGAGGACCTGGGCTCTAGCCTTAATTCCATTACTACGTCGCTGTGATTCAAGAAAATTACTTGAACTCTCAGAGCTCTCATTACCTGAGCAGTAAAATGGAGACCATAGGACTTCCCCACTCATGAGGGTGTAGCCTGAAGGGGGTTTGCTTGCCATGGAGCCTGACATGGAACTCTCCTCTGGCTTACCTACTACATTCTTTCTGCAACAAAACCCTAGGCCCACATGGTAGAGGCAGGGAGCGGTCAATCCAGATTTATCATGCTTTTCTTTTTGTGCTGGAACCCGGGTAGATGCTTCATATATAGGATTCCATTTAATCTTCCCAGCCATCCTGAGAACAGGGGTTGGTGTCCCCATTTTACACGTAAGACAACTGAGGCTGGGAGTTGGAGCGGCTTGCCTTTGCTGTCTCACGTGTAAAATGGGGACATCAACACCTGGCAGGGAAAAGAGCAACTGGGATTCAAACCCTGCCTTCCTTCCGCCAAAATACAAGCTTCTTCCTGACTGTTATGCTGCTGCTGTCATTTCTAAAAATTAAAACAAACAATGAGAGTAAAGTTGGGGGACAGGTTCAGATTCTCAGACTCTTACAGCTCTGCAGATTCAGCAGGGTGTGTCTTGAGAGTCTCAAGAAGTTCTCTTGGAAATTTTTGATAAAATGTAACCAGTAATGGCATATAACCTCTTTAGTAAAGTAGGGGAATAATATTAATTTTTTTTATTTTTTATTCTAGAGACAGAATCTTGCTATGTTGCCCAGGCTGGACTCAAACTCTTGGGCTCAAATGATCCTCCCACCTCAGCCCCTGAGTCACTGGGGCTACACGCCTGTCTCTTAATCAAAATTCTTGGTGAAAATTCGTATGTGAAAATATGAGCAGAATGAGTGGCTAAAGAAACTGAGAAATACCCAGAGGTCAAGATGGGTTTCTGGTCAGTAATTTGAATGTTCCCTGAACTGAGTAATCCAGGGGAAAACTGCTCTTTAAAAAAGTACTTTGTTGTGTGTGACTTTTAATGAGATAATAATTCAGAACAGAATTAAAAGTTACACATTTGTTAGTAGACTTTTTAAGAGAACAAAAGGGCCATGGCTCGTATTGAAACAGGGATCATATTTGTGACCCGGTGCCTCTTTCCGTGAAAGGTCTTTAACCATCCAAGGATGGACATTATTTCAGCATTCACTTCACATTTTAACATGTCTTACATGTGAAAAGCTTACAAGCATTTTGATGTCTAAATTATAAATGCCCTTTGTTATAGAAAGCAACCAGCATTGAAGCCCTAAGGATATTAGGTAAGAAAATGTCAGATGATACTGCTCCAAATTCCCCTTGCTAGTAGTTCTACTAATTAATACAGTTAAGATCCCAGTGCTGTGTTTTTTATGGCTACTAAAGGAAATGATTTTTGGCACCCACAAGCTCCTTGGCTGTTTCTAAATGCCGCCAGAGCTAAGGGGATATTTGTTTACTCTTTGTCAGGGTGTTTACATGCCCTGGCTTGGGCCATGAGCGAAATGTATTTGATGATCTCCTGGTCTCACCCCAGTCCCTAATGGATGTTTGTCTAAATGACAGCACCCAGTTTAGCACTGTTAACACTCCAGTTAGTGGGCGGGAGAGTGTGGGCTGTGTGTGACAGTCGGGGGCATGGATGGCAGGGTCAGGAACCTTCTCTGAAGGAAACACTTCCTCCTCCAGGATCCAGTTCTGGAAGCACCTTTGTGTTTTCTCTGCCTCCTACTGCCTTAAATTAGGAGTCAGACTATAAATATTCATTGAATCAGAGAATCTCACAACTTCATTATTACTCCTCTAAATACAGTGCTGGACTTTCTCTAAGGAGCCCAGATCTCTCAGCCTTGACAGGGACAAGCTTACAACAATTGGATAGTGCCATCCAGGGTAGGGACAGTGGGCTGCCATCTGGGGTCAGTTCATATTGTATTATGCAAAACGTCCCTTTGTAGGTTTGATCATGAGCTTGATTCACATAACCAGCCACTTTCCAGATATGTGGCTTCCATAGAGTAGTTAGCAAAATGCACACGCATTTCCTTTTTGTTCACCATTGTCCCAAGCACTGTATGTGGATGTGTTGGACGCAGTGGAGCCTTTCAGGAAACAGCAGGACGATGCTAGGCAAAGCATGACAGGTCTTTAGAGGGACATGCCTGCTCTAACCCAGGCCCACAAGCAGACGACGCACTGAAAGGGGGAGCCATGAATTGAGCGTTGACAGCGGGCCACGGCGGTCCGAAGGCTCAGGTGGTTGTCAGCCATAAGTTTAGCTCAGCTCTTTGAGTAATTTGTCACGCCTCGCTCAGCCCCTGCTGGGCCAGCACGTGCCAGCTTAGTGTCAGAGTGCCTGTTCGCCAGACGGCCACTCAGGCCTAACGTCCTGCTGTTCCCTGGACCAGCGGCTTGCTGGGGCCATGCACGGAGGGCCGAGCCATGGCGACAGCCAAGTGCTGTGCAGAATAAGTGTGTTCATAATGAGACGTGAATGGCATTAGTGGGTCCCTCTAGAATTGGGCCTGAGCAGGCGCCTCTCGCTGAGGAAGTTTGGCAGCCTGTTCATTAAGGCGAGTCACCAGGAGTTCAGCCCACAGTCGAGAAGCCAGTTCAGGCTCATGCTGCCCAGGCCTTGGGCGGTTGTGCCCATCTATATAAAAGATCATAAATCATTAGAGGGGCCACTTTGGAAATCTTCAAACTTATTTTCCTCGCTTGAGGTTGCATAGAGCAAGCTTATGGAGAAATTCTGGCAGCATGCTCTCCAGTAGTGCTTTCCACGGTGACAGGCATGTCCTATATCTGTGCAATCCAGTATAGAACCCCTAGCCACATGTGGCTATTGAGTGCTTAAAATATATCTAGGTGGGGCGGGGGCGGGGGGGGGGCAAAGCAACTGAATTGTAGCTTTTTATTTTAATTAATTCAGATTTAAAATGATATAGCCACGTGTGGCTCTTGGCTACTGTATGGGATAGCACAGCCCTAGAATGCCTGTGGTCTCCTCATGGTATGAAAATTATCCTCTGAATATAACTGAAGGAGTAGGGAGAGGAAGAGCCTGCATTTAGAGATCGGTGTGCACCCTTTGCCATAAGAAAGTAGAAAAGTATTTGGCCATTTAAAAACACATGGTCTCTTGAAAGCTGATTGAAAGGGCATAATTGTCACCAACTTGTATTTTTAAAGAGGCCATTTTGAAAAGATAGTTTGGAAATGTAGTGAGAAATGCTAGAGTTACTTTTCTTCTTCTCGAGCTGCAAATAATAAACTGATGGTGATCCACATTCCCTGTGTTCCTGGAGAATTAGCATGATTTTTAAAACGACTGAAACATGTCTTTTAGCTTTTGCATTGATAATGAGGAAGGGGGAAATGAGACGTCATGCAGACTTCCCCAAGTGTTAATTCATAACGTCGTATGTGCAGTGCCTCCATCCATTGTCGGGTTGTTCTGACGTTATCCTGTTACTGGAAGTGCATGATTCACCTTCTGAGGAAACAGAAGCCACACACAAAAGGGGAAGATTTGCTTTTTGCCCTGTGAAAGCCTGCCACACGCAGGGGTCCTATTAAGACAGCTGGAAAGTTGCTTCAGTGTGTTACGCTTGTAAGTTTTATTGGTGACTGGTTTTTGATTACACATTTGAATGCTATGTGTTCCAGACTGCAGTTTTAATTAAAAGGCAGTAGTCTTTTTTTTTTAAATTGCACTGTACACTCTTGGTAGATTCTCTCACATAGTAGTTCTTATTTTCCAATGTTCACAGCTTGTCTTGGTTAGAGGGTCTGATGCGCCCTCAGAGTATATCTTCCTAGCCTTCTCTCTTCCCAGTAACTTGCATCTTCTTATTTTTAAGAAGCATCTGCACTGTTGTATTACCAAGTTGCTTGAAGTATCAACTCATGTCAATAGGCTAAGAATGTTTTATCCACTGAAATAGAACGTAAAAGATCTACCATTGTCAGTGGAAAGAGATGCTGTTGCAATCAGTGTCTCCTGTTTTTGTTTAAATCAGCCCTAATGATCTTATGATGTTATTCTGTAACTGTTGCCTTATATGTTTTTTAGTATTACTAGTATTGAATGCAATTAAAGTCTAAGAGAAACTTAGGTCTGAAAACCAGAATTTTGGTATGAATTATGACTAATATTTAATTTTCTGCAAGATGGTAAAGAACCTGCAGGATACTTTTTTACACAGAAAAAAATGCACAACAGTATTAAAAGTGAATTCTGTCACTGCTCTGCATGCCACTTTGCACACGCACTTTTTCCTTAACCGGTTACCGCAGCTATGAAGAGCGAGCTCTGTATCTCGAAGCAATAATTCAGAACCACCGCGAAGTCATGACATTCGAGGATTTCGCAGCCCAAGTCTTTTCTCCCTCTCCCAGCTACTCCCTCAGCGGAACGGGTGAGTGTCTACATTATTCTTCTCTCCCGCGCTTAAGACGCATTCGAGCAGCGGATGTACACCTGTTTTTCACAGATAAATGCTTGCAAATTTAAGAAGAGCATTCTCCCTCTGAATCAACTAATGAATATCAAAAGGAATGATGACATTCATTTTAATTTGTTTTGTATTCGAGCTGTTCACTCAGTTCCTTTCTTCAGCTATCCTGTTAACCTTCAAATCTAGCAAGGTTAATGAACTTTTTCTCAGTAATGTGCTCCGGTTCATTCAGGAGTGTGGGTTTCTTGCTGAGCTGGGAATATGTTGTTTAAAAGCGATGCCCAAATCAGTGCTTACTTATCAAAAAAGAGTTCCTCACAGTGGAAGCCGTTGCTACTAATGCTAAATGGGGATTATGCTGCCGAGATACGAGGGTCAGGGATTAATGCAGGAGACATGGAAGGACAGTGTCCCGGGGTCCATCATTACAGCAATGCAGTGTGCGTGTGTCTCTCTGGAGTGGTCTGTGTCATGTGGACAAGCCGCCGACCGGAGCAGCACCTGGTGTGGAACCCGTTTAG
Organism: Colobus angolensis palliatus; assembly: GCF_000951035.1. Taxonomy (NCBI): domain Eukaryota; kingdom Metazoa; phylum Chordata; class Mammalia; order Primates; family Cercopithecidae; genus Colobus; species Colobus angolensis. Next base: position 6,948,523 of record NW_012112808.1, on the reverse strand, counting down.
AAACTAGCTTACAATAATTTTCATATATTAGGGCCAGTGGAAAATTGTGAAAGTTTCCATAGATTTCCTTGTTTTTAGGTTTTTATTCTTTTTATATTTCCAGCTTGGGGGGAAAAATACATGTACCGCCACTTGAACAGATTATATGATTACTGTGTGTTTCTTTCAAATAATAGAATTATAACTTGTAAATTTCTGTGTATAATTACAGATTAATTGCCTTTCAAAGAGTAAATGGGATATTTAGCCAATGCATGTTGAAATTCTCAGTGAGGAGCTTCCTTCTTCCACTGCTTTAGATGCAACTGTTAGAGTGCTTAATAGATTTCTCACCTGTGTCAATTGTCTCTGAACACTGCCTTACTTCTCCTATTCTGATTCGTTAACAAATATCTTACACACAAAGTGAAAAAAAATTAAATCCAGTGAAATAAATCACTTACAAATAAAATCAGCCATGCATCATTGTTTAACATCGCTGGCCTCAATCCTCGCCTCTCCGAGCTTTGTTGGGAGATAAGAGGGAGAGGCACGCACTTGCGCAGGGAGCCAGGAGCAGCAGGCAGAAGGCTTGGGAGATAAGCAGGCTGGCAGAGGTGCAGGAGCAGCACGATTTGCATAATCACGCCTCTGCTTCCTGGTGAGGCGTCAAGGAACACTGGGATGGCCTCTATTGATCTTTGTTGAACTGGAATACTAAGCAACATGAGAAAAGCTTATAACTTAAAGCTTTGATTAATGTTTCTTACATTAAAAAAGTGGAACAGCTGTGAATTGAATTCTTTTATACACTCTGCCAACATTCTGTCTAAGACAAAAAAAATTCATTTCAAGGGAAATGAAGATTTCATACTCAGTCTGGCTAGAGATTTTAAATTGTTTCTAATTTTTCAGTGCAAGAATATGAGGGATCTGTAGCAAAGCTAATTTTTAAAAGATCTCATTTAGCTTTTTCCCACCCTCATGAGATTATTCCCCTCTTCGTGAGGACTTGACTTTTCAGTGCAGGTTGTTTTTTGTTTCTTGTTTTTTTGTTTGTTTGTTTCTTTTAACTCTTGAGAAAGCTTTTTATTTCTTAAAATTAAACATGTAAATAATAACTAGATGTTTTCATTCCTTAACTGTTACATTCTTAAGATTATTAAGATATTATCAAAATGAATAATGATGGACCTTGTTTTCTATGTATATTTTAGCCTCTGTATAAACTAATTTGATCTTTTCCAAACATTCATAATTATTTAAACCAATTGAAATGGGGGAGATTCTAGGAGCAATTCGAGTTTTTAAGAACTCTACTTGGAGAGGATTGTCAATGGGCTTCTTCAAGAATGTCATATTTTTGAAAATTGCCTACCAGAATAAAGATTCTGACAGCATGTGAGGGTGGGCATTGGAACTTTTCTAAAAGGAACATGAAACCAAACATGGACTATCAAGACAAATGCTACTCCCTCCACTTTTCAAATTATTAACATCAGTATTACATTTCATAGTGTTCATGGTTTAAGGTATTCAGTGTTGAGTGGGAAAATTTTGTATACGTCTATCATACCTATCCTTAAGTGTGATTTTTTAAGTCTAGGCATAATGTTCTGTTTTAATTCTTTGCATATCTCCTCATAACACTGAGCAGGAAGGAAGTAGATATACTCTTGATTTGAACTGAAATGTGGGGCACTACAGTGAGGATGGAGCATTTCAGCACCATAGACAAGCACGTTTTCAGACGCATCTTCTCATTTACATACTGGCTTCGCTTTTGAAGAATCCCTGTCCACTATCTGTTACTACTTCTACAGATGAAAACATTTGTCATTTGTTTACACTGTTATGTTCTCGGGACAAGTGCGATCAAACCCAGATGAGCCAGCCAGCTTAAACTAAGAAATTGAGGTGAAGTCTGTTCTTCCAAGCAACAAGCCAACTGGAAAAATTGACCCTGAGCGGCTTAAGCTCCCACAGTGCACTGAGGACCCAATCAGACCATCTCTGGCCCTCAGTGTCATCAAAGCAAGGCCTTGGGCTTGGGCCCACATGCGTATGCACAGTCTGAGGAATTAGTGGCTCCTAGGTTTTCTTTGTATCCTCACCACAAGGGGCTTTATTATTAATGAAGAGGGAGCGTCACCTGAACACTGCATTCATTCCACACTGTATTGGTAGCAGCAAGCCAGAAAGCAGCATGCAGCTCCCACTTCTAGAGGGAAAGCCCCAATATCAGCCTTTAAGTCTGAAGTGAAAGTGGGAGATGTGCTCAGTGGGAGTGGCCTGTGCCTGAAGGTTCCACTGTTGGAAAATGCCCTCTGCCTCTGACTTCCCCCATCCAGGTGCTGTTTCCCATCCGCCCAACAAGCCCTGTGGGGACGGGGTTGGCCAGGTGAACAGGCTTCCGTTCAGGATGTGCTGTCAACTACACATGGTGATGTAGCTGCTAATATATGAGTGCTCAGCGTTTTTCAAAGAGCTTTCAAAACAAAATCTATTTTCCTAATCAGAAAATATTTTTAAAGACCATCATATCTACCTTGTATCTATTCCATCCATTACTTGTATTGATAACACCTGACATGTAAAGATATTTCAACCGCTTTTTTACCCAGCACTGTAGTTTACCTTCCTTTTTTGACCAGCAATAAATATAAATAATCTAAAAGGTAGCTAGTGTCAAAATATTGGTTACAGTTAACATATATATGTTTTATGTATAAATACATTTATATACACATGTACATTTCTCTCTCTCTCACACACACACATATATTGAGGTGGGGGACTAAATTTGTGTTTCCAATCATATCACCAAGAAAGAGGGACCAGCAGAGAGGCCTTGAAAGGGTTAACTGGAATGGGCACCCTCGACTGCTGGGAGGGACTGATGTAATCACTGCAGCTCACAGCCAAGTGCATCTGTTCACCATGAGGTCATTCTTCTGCATGCTAATGATTTGGAAAATCAAGTCTAGTGTTTGACATTATCAGAAAAGATATAAATAGTGTAAATCTTTACTTTTTGGAAGTTGCTCTTATAAAAGAGAAAAAAGGAACTTTACATTGGACCTGAGATTTTTTTTTCAGAACTGCCTTAAAGATTGTGTCTGGATCTAAAAATCTTGGAGGAATCCACTGTGTCTGCTGATAAATCAATCCCCAGATCACTATTACAGTCACAGCTAGCAATGGTAGCCAAGGGCTACAGGTATGTCTCATTTAATATCTAATTTTAAGAATTTCCAAGTGCCTTTGTCAGAAGTTGATAAAGATAGATTTTTCCCAAAGAATGTTCAAAACCAAGTTAAATGAGTGGTTCTTCTCAGAATACCCAAACTGACTTGTGTTTACTGAAGATGCCAATACTACGTATGGTTCCTTTCTCCTTCAATATTGCTATAGAGAGCCAGCAGAGGGAGCACAGATCTTTGTTTATTTGTTAGCCCTGCATAAACACAGCATTTGATTTCTCCAAGATATGGTCAGAAATACTTCCTCCTTTATGATAGGCTGGATTGTAAAGGCTCCAGGATTTAGAACAAGTGGGAGAAAATTCCTCACTATGCTTCATCAGAGTCTGCCACTTTTAATGTAGGTCGTATTTGGAGCTTAAACCAGATTAGTCTGAGTCGGTCTTAGGATGCCGCTGCCGTTCCTGCTATTGCACAAAACTGCAAACTTTCATCTTTCACACAATTGCTTGGACGCCCTCGTGGAAAGGGTTATTATGCCACTTACCTAATGAAAAAGACTTTTGTAGCTTTTCTTCTACAACACAGTCATTATGTTAAGTTTGCAGAACCTTTACCAGAAGACTCTGCCTGGTGTCACTGAGTCATTTTGGTGGCCAGTAAAATCTTCTCCTAAAACTGCAGATGGAGGCACTTATGTTACACATTTGCCTCAAAGCATATCTATGATGTAGACACTACACGAACTCCTCTTAGAACTTACCAGCCTTTGCCCAGAGAGATACGGCTACACCCAGCTTTTGCTTGGTAAGGCCTCCGCACCATATGCAGTCTTGTCATTCTGCATGCAGTCCTGACAGGTAATCTTCCTTGGCTCTTTCACCGAGCAGTTAATAATCAAGTTAATTCCTAGAAACAGCACCAGTAAATCCTAACCCAAACCCCAAAAAAGAGTGTCCCCGCTCATTGAAAGGATAGTCATGTGACAGACTCGTTCCATTTGTATTCATTCTCTCCCTGTTAAAGTGGTCTTAATACGGTTTTAATCAATAGTACTACTTTTGAATCTTACGTGTTCAACTTCCCCATAACTTTGCTGAAGCCAGCAAAGAACATCACAGAATGCTGAACTAGAAGGGACTTCAGGAAAGATCATGTCTAACCCTGTCACATTAATTTTGAGTGAGCTGAAGACCAACCCATGAAATGACCACCGAAGGTCATGGGCAAGTTGGAATCAGGGCCAACTCAACCTTCACATCCCCATTCCCCATGGAAATGCCAGCCCTGTGCCCACACTATAGTGATAATCCCATAATCAGAGCCATGGCTACCAACTCTATTCATACTAAAGGCCAGAATCGTATTTTACTCTATTCAGATAATCCAGAAGTTTTCCCTTTTGGTCTCACTCTGTCGCCCAGGTCTGGATTGCAGTGGTGTTAGTACAGCCCACTGCATCCTCCCTGTCCCAGGCTCAAGCGATCCTCTAGCCTCAGCCTCCTGAGTAGCTGGAACTACAGGCATAAGCCACCACATCCAGCTAATTTCTGTATTTCTTATAGAGACAGGGGTTCACCGTGTTGCCCAGGCTGGTCTTAAACTCCTGGGCTCAAGCGATCTGCCCACCTCGGCCTCCCAAAGTACTAGGATTACAGGCGTGAGCTACTGCACCCAACCGAGAAGTCTTCCTTAAATACAAGTTATCTTATATCACCATCTATTCAATAACTCAGCCATCCCACTCAGCACCCTCAGCACGCTTGGCTGTAGCTGGCCAAAGTGTTGCCACACGTCTTACAGACAACTGCCTTGTACAGATGTTTCTTCTACCCCCATAATCCCTTCTGGACACAGCCCAAGTCTTCCTTCCCTCATAACTGGCTTGATTTTGACCACTTTTGCTTTGATTTTTTCCAATTTAGGATGTATTCTTCTTGCAAAGATGGAACAACACTTACCAGTTTTTTTAAAAAAAAGTTTTTTTACTAGCTATCATTCCATCACCAAGACCCAGTGGTGCTCACCTCTGGCTGCACGTTGGAATGCCCTGTGAAGCTGTAAAGATACTGATGCTTGAGTCCCTCCCCTAGATTCGGATTTATTGGTCTGGGGTGTGGCTTGAGCGTGGAATTTTAAAAAAGAAAAAAGAAAAAAAAAAAACTGAGGACATTTTAACATGCAGGCAGGACTGAGAACCACTGCCCTAAATCCTCTCTGTAATATTTAGGTCTTAATTTTAGTGCCACCTAACTTGTGATTATGTATATCTTGATTTTCCTTAGCATATATAAGCCTTTATCCTGTGTGTGTGTCTCCTGTCCGTAATGGACTGTAAATTCTTTAGAGAATGGTACATGGGATTTATTTCCTACGTGCAACAGGAGTGAATAGAAAGGAGGACAGAAAGGAATCAGGCTGTTGCTTTAAGTAGCACAGGTGTGTCTCTAGACCGCAGATGGTGGGCCTGATGCAAGATGCAGAGCAAACACTCATAATTATGTTTCATCTGTCCCCTCCTTCCCAGTCTCTTAGTGAAAGTGGGCCACCGACAAGAAATCTGATAAGAAGCCGGTGTGGAAAAAGGCAGGGGAAGTCAGGAGCTGGCGAATCCACAGACTGAGTAGCTGAAACTTGATTCAAGGTGCTTTCGTAGATGGTCTCGAGGGTTTTAAAGGGAATTATCGATCACCCTGTTTAGCACCACTTTAGGCTTCGTGCTTCTTCATCCCTTTGTTCTTTTAAAACTTTTTTACTCTCCTCGGGGTCAGCTCTGGAAGAGATGAGACAAGCATTCTTTTCATTTGCTTGGCTAGAAAAGCGCCGCTGCTACCTGTCAGATGTTACCATCTCTGACGTGGTCCCTGTTGCCCCTGGAGGCTGCCACTGAGCAGGACTGTGCAGGGCACTTCAGGCAACACAAAGTAAAGCTCTGGGAATCTCATGCAGGCCTGTGTCTCTCCTTCCCTTGTGAAGCTTGAAGTCTTATTGGAGAAAAGCAGATACTCATGAGCCACAAGAAATGGCTATTAATAAGCCCAGATAAGTTTCCTCCAAACTATAACCTGTGTCAAAAAGATAGCCAGCCAGTGGTTTAGTCCAGTTGGGTTGAGATTTCCCTGAGATGAGCCATGTCATTTGCCTTGTGAACTTGAGGAGAATGAAAATTTGCCTCGTGTGTGTTAGATATTCTACTAAGCATCCTGCCAGCCGGTTTGGAACTTCCGCACATTGCCTAATGTCTGAGAACTGGAATGCCCATGGACAAAAATAAAAAGATAGAGGATAGGAAATGTGAGAAGAGCAGAGAGAAAGAAACCACATGTTTCAGAGCCACTGCGGGGACAGTGACAACTCCTGACAACTCTGGGGCTGATGCTGGGGCTATTCATGGGTTCCCAGAATAAGAAGTGGCCTGAGATCATTCATTTTGAAGTGTCGATCTTGCACTGAATCTGTTCCTTTGGCAGAACTCTGAAGGTGCAGCTTTTTCTGTGAAGTGCTGCGTTAGGTTCTGGATTCCCAGTCCTTACACGGTTTTAAGTGCAGGTGGCATCTTCCTCCTGCCTGGCTGCTAATTACAGCTCAGGGGATGCTTTAGCAGTTGCCAAGAGATGGCTGGCAGGTACCAGGAATTTTTCTCAGAGACAATTTTTGGAAATAACTCTTAATTAAAGCTTGTTTGAAATAACCTTGAGAATTTGTTTCAGAAGAACCTGGAGCTCCCGACACCCCAGGTTCACATTCCTTGTGAACCGTGACTGTGGCCCTCAAGTCCTCCTGGCTCAGCAGGTGGTGCATGCACAACCTCAGCTGCTGAGGGGCCTCCTAGAAGACTCTGGTTTTGCTCAAATTCCTATTCAGCAACAGCCAAACCAAAGCAGAGGCCAAATGGAACCTCTCTTATTCGCAGTTAAGTCTTCTGACAGAAAGAAGAAAGAATATTTTATACTGTCCTTTTCCAGGAAGATACAGGATAATAACAGGAACTAAACCTGTCAGTAGCACAGGTTTTCTCTATAGAGAAAAGCCGCTTCCTTTTTGCCCATTAGCCTTTAAAGTCCCTCAAAACAGCTGAAGGAATAAAATCCCTTAAAAATGGAAACATGCCCATCTATTTTGAAATAAATAACTTTATGTATTTACAACATTGATGTGGCCAAATTCTCAGTACACAAGAAACCTAGTAGCATCACCGTGGACAATGACGAGAAAGAGTAGGGAGAACCCTGTTTTGTGACCACTTCAAGAATATAAGACAATAGAATCCAGATGCATAGAGGACATGTTCCACCTACCTGTGCCCCCACGCAGAGGCTCCTCTTGCCTTTCCCGCAGCACTCAGCTGTGACCTGTGGTGGGAACCAGTGGCCTTCACCATTCCAGCATCTGTCTTCTCCTGTGTGGGATTGTGTGATCTATGAGATTGCCTGAGGATAAGGAAAAGCAATCACGGGTCTGGCTTGGAAAGGTTCCACTCCCCCATACCCCTAATCTCAGGCAAAACAGGCAGTGCGCACACCTTGCCTTGCCATTGCTGCTGAACGTGTTTGGGCAGACCCTGCAGTCAGCGTGCATCCCAGAGCCCATGCACAGTCATTAGGGAAGCCCTGCTTCCTAGCTACATCCCTAGGGTGCAGAGGAGCAGCTGGAGAAACAGCGCGACTCCAGTTAGCACCACAGCCTCCAGGTAACATCTGAGCATGCAGCTTTGTGAGGCCAGGCGCTTCGGACTGGGGTGACAGTCGCTGACCCAACAGCATCGCACATGAGAGTCCCAGAGGAAATCAATCACCACGGAGAAGGAAGGAGGAGACCAGAAGTGGGAAATCTGCAGCCCGCTAGGCTGACTCGGCTCTTTCTCCCACTTACCCAAACCTAGCAACTTGCTCGAGGCCAAAGTGAGATATTAAAACTCAGGTCCACTCAAGACCTGGGGACACAGAGGGACGCACCTTTGCTACAATTTCAGTAGATGCGAACTGCAGCTTCACTCCTCAGAGCGTCTCATAAAGCCCACAGAAGTGGGTTTTCAGACATTCATCCCATAAATGTTTACCAAACACTGAATATGCCAGTTGCAGAGATGGGCAAGACAGACAGGAGCCCTTCCTCCACTGGAGGCTCACCTTCCAGACTAGGGAGTAGACGATGGTGTCTGCTCTCAGGAGCTGAAGAGTGCTGAGGAGAAAAGACAACAGGGAAAGAGCCTCGGGAATGCTACTGAGAAAAATCCAACACACCTGGGGTGGGGTGCACTTTAAAATAGGGGGTCAGAGAAGGCCTCCCTGGAAAGGCGGCATGTGAGAAATGATGAGGAGGGAGGGGCAGGAAAGAGCAGGTGGAAGGGCCTGAGGCAGGGACTCTCCCGGCACAATCAAGGAACAAGGAGCCCAGCCTACTTAGAGCTGAGCAAGCCCAGGTGGGCAGGAGGAACAGGAAGGTCAGAGTGGCCTTGCGGGCAGAGGACAAGACCTTGGCTCTTGCTCTGTTGAGTTGGGCAGCACACAAAGACTGTGAAGCAGCAGAGTGCTATGATATGACTCTTCTACAAAGGGCAGTCAGGCTTCAGTGGGGAGGAGGCACTATGGCGGGGGACAACTTCCATGACAGTTTACTCGCCATGTATTCCCATCTCCAGACACGCAACAGGCATGTCATATGCGTCTGGTGCCTGAATGGATGTTATGCTCATATAAGAGGTGTTCTGCCTGAACATTCCCTGGGGGGCACTAGCGGGGCCCTCAGCAGTGCCCCCTCACTCTAGCACCACAGAACACAGCCACTATCCTGGATTGCCCAGACAGGCAGAACGTGGAGCTCAGCCACATGTCCCACCCTGCCCTCAAGACCCTGCAGACCCCTGTGAGTTCCAGTTCTTATGAGTACGGGTCGCAGATGGCCACCCCCGCTACACAGAAAGTGACTTCAAGAAACTTTCAACACCTCAGTGACACAGAAGGGGAAGGATGGGAGGCCAAGGCTCCCTAGCTTTTTTTACTCTTACAAAAAAATGGTCTCCAGGACTCTGTGAACTGTAACCATTCTTTATGTATGTGTAGAGATTTGCAGTTTAACTGCACACTTTCCCCAGAGTCCCCCTCCCATGGGGCAAGATTGCTCTGACAGTTGAAGAATGGAGGCAGGCTGGTTGTCCATCACTAGGTGGCTGTTCATGTCCCGACCAGGGCTCGAGCACTTAGGCCTCTTCATTCTCAGGACTCATTGCTCCACCCTACAGCCCCCCTGCCTTTCCGTGTCTGCTGTGGGGGACCCACCCACAGGAATGAACAACCCAGTGGCAGGGAGGAGCCCTTCTTCAGAGGCAATGGCAAAATGTTCCTCCCTGAAGGCAGAAAGGACTGTTTTCTAGAATGTGTGACCTGTACAGTTTTTACAGTGGCAAAGGCACACCCACTTTGGCACAGATAACTGAGAAATTTAACTAAAGGGTTGCCTACTTTACAATTCAAAAGGAGCACCAGAGAAATAATTCACATATAACAAGTATCTTAATTATGGGCCAAAATTCCTTTCTGAGGACAAGACAATTTTTATCAGTGAAACTACCAGACACGTCCATTGCCTCTGCAGTGTTTCCTCAGACACCTCAGACAAATACCTAGAACTCACTGTCCTCCCACAATCACCATGGATGTAACTGCTACATTTTCTTGAGCTGTTGATTATTAGGGAAATTTTTACAATATAGTCCTGAGTGGCGCACACACTCCCAGTGTATCTTGGGACAAATCACACGGTAATCCCACCTCACTGCAGCAGTCACTCCTGAGTTGTTTTAAAACAGATCAATTCAAGTTAGGATAAGCTTGGGAGACCACCTGGAAGGGAAAACAAGTCACTGAAAAGCAGTGTGCCATCGGTGGGGTGGCCCTCTTTGCTTTGAGGGTGGTGCGAGGCTGCGAGGCACAGCAGGAGAGGTGCTGGTGGCATCTGCAGAACTTCATAGCTGCCCTCATTCCCCTGCTTGCCTGGGTGCCCCCGGGGGATTTTTTTCCTGAAATCTCGGAGCCATTTCTGTTGTGTCACTTTTGGAATCATGGAAATAGTAGTGCCACCCAGACCACCTTCTATTCTATTTTGCCATTTTAAAAACAAGCTTGTTGAGATCTAATTTACATATCATGCAGTTCAGCCATATGAAGTATACAAGTCAGTGTTTGTGGTCTATTCATTAGGTTATGCAACCATTACCACAATCAAATTCTATAACATTTCATCCCCCTTTAAACAGCCTGCCGATAGTCAATCCCCCTTCTCCCCGCCCACCCCTCAACTCTATAAACAACCACGAATCCACTTTTTGTGTCTATGGACCTGCCCATTCTGGACATTTCATGTAAATAAAATCATCCCATATGTAGTCTTTGGTGGCTGACTTCTTTCTCTTAGCATATTCTTAAGGTGCCTCCATGTGTAGCCCATATCAGTATTCCATTTATTTTTATTGCCAAATATTCCACTGTACGGATAGACCACATTTTGTTGGTCCATTGATCTGTTGATGGACATTTGAGCTGTTTCCACCTTTGGTCACTGTGAATAATGCTGCTGGGAACGTTCAGGTCCTCTGTGGCCATTCACTCCTGTGACTTCAGTCTGGTAAAGTACACAGACTTCCCATGGCTAAGATGCAGCGGAAATCTCGGTGCTTATGTTCTGTGAGAGTGAGAGAGGGTCTGGAAACATTTCTTTATGATGGCCTAACAAGAAAGTTGACACCAAGATATTAATTTTAAATTTATAATTTAGTTTAATTTAGTAATAGAGCCACACAAGTACATTATAGTCATGGAAGAGAAAGAAAAAAATGGCAGGAAAATTCTTTTACCATTGATCCACCTGCTCACTTAGCCCCGGCACGGGAGCAGCACGTATACAGGCACACGCTTCACGCACTTTTCCTTCTTCCCTCCCTTCCTGCCGGTTCAGCTGTCCCAGCTTTCGGCTTCTGAACCATGGGTGATGGGCAAGACCAACAACCAGAAAGAGGAAGCCAAACCCAGAGTCAGAGCCAGGGCCAGGACACAGCCACTGCTGCTGGATTGGAAATACTGGAAGCCATCCTTGGGCCATTTGGAGATGTTAATTAGGCTGGCTAATTCCCACTGGCCTCGGGTTGCCAGTGTTGAGTGTGTGGGCTTACCCCATCCACTGCCTGCACCTGTTCCCTTCCTCAGAGCCATTCCAAGGGATCTGAATAGCCCAGACAGCTCTCTGATCTCCCACTCTGTCCGCCTTCCTGCTGGTAGGATATTTAGCACTTGCCTAAAGCTGGAGTCCTAGTCCACTCTTTCTCTCCCTCATCCATGCCAGCTCTCAAAATAATTCTCTTTCCTAATTATCTTGAACCAGCTAATCATTTTCCACACTGACTGTTCAGTAACCAGGATCCAGGGACAGGCAGCCGTGTTTCTTGTCTGACCCTGCCCAGCATCATCCCAGGTGGCAGTTCTGGATGACAGCCTTTCCTCAGAGGCAAGAAGCTTGGTTCAGAGCCTTGCTCTCTTGCTATCCCAGTGAGTACAGCTGGAGAAAGCATGCCATAGAAAGGCCCACCAATTCCTGGAGCACCTCTGCTAGGTGGAGCCGCACAGAACACAACACATCTCCAGCCAGCGTCTTGTTTCCTGTCCTGCTTTAAATCCCTGTTGCTATCCAGAGTATCAGAGAAGTCACACGAGGCGGACGAAGCAAGACATCTTTCTTCAGAAGTGACCTCTGGATTCCTCCAGCTCAACTCTGCGCCTGAGCGCCAGTTGGCCACAGTTTGGCCTTTTGGTATCTGAGTTAAACTGTTAAGGGCCGTCCCCGAGGAGTCTTGCTCAACTGCTCTTAGATATGAGTGGGGCTGGCTTCGATTCCCAGCCCCACAAATAGGTAAAAATGACTTCGAATGTAAAACACACATTAATCCTATAACCCAGTGTCACAACTTTTTTTTTTTTCTTTTTTTTTGGGGGGGAGACAGAGTTTCGCTCTGTTGCCCAGAATGTAGTGCAATGGCACTATCTTGGCTTACTGAAACCTCCACCTTCCCAGTTCAAGCAATTCTCCTGCCTCAGCCTCCTAAGTAGCTGGGATTACAGGCGCCCGCCACCACACCCAGCTGATTTTTTAGTATTTTTAGTAGAGACAGGGTTTCACCATGTTGGCCAGGCTGGTCTTGAACTCCCGACCTCAGGTGAGCCACCGAGCCCAGCTGTCACAACCTTTTATCCATTATCACCCCACCGTGGAGCCTTTTGAGACATTTTGGTTTCCTAATTGGTCCCCTCCCCTGAAACAACACAGAAACATTGTGTATCTGCTTACTTACAGTACTTATACCTGTGCTGTACACATATAAAGAGTAGGCTATTTTGCCACCCCAAGGGGTGATATCCCCTCATTAGCCTGCATGCTGTAACTTTTCTCCCAGATCCCCCAAAGGCAGCGGTTTCATCTGCTTTGGTCACCACTGTAACCCAGAGCCGAAAACAGTGCCTGGCACATATCTGCTGCCCATTTGACAAAGGGATAGGACAGTTAGGCTTTGTGTCTCTCCCCTATCCCCGCCAGGCGTCAGATCCCTCCTGGCCTCTTCCCAACCCCCATCTCCAAGCACATTGCCCTCCAGGTGCCCTCCACACTGTCCAGGTTGCTCAGTGCCCTGTGCGTACCCCAGAGATGTATCAAGAAGCTGACAGCTTACTCCTCTGCTCCACGACTGGAACCCCACCCTTTGGGAGCACTGCCGTGTGTCAAGGGCAAGTGACATTTGAGCCCCATGGAATAATCAAGGCAGCCCCCAACTGTCTCTGTCTTTGCATCTCCTTAACTCAACCATGGATTGGCAGTTACTGAGACATTCTTTGTGGTCCAGCACACCACACCAGGCTGCGTCTGGGGACACACAGGAGAGGGGCAACCCAGTCCTCATCAGCAATGACAAACAAGTCCTCCATTGTTAGCTGCGCCATCTGCTTTCTTGGTTTCTACCAATCGGGTGCCTGTACACACAGCATAACCAGGGCTGAGGGGCTGCAGAGGAGTGAGATCAAGGAGCCCCTTCATAAAGAGACCCTTTGCTCACACTGGAGGGTGTCAGTGGCATGGTGCTCTAAAAGCCGAACTTCCTCAACTCAAGGAAGACCCACGCAGATATGCTGTATGTTTGCCCTCTTCCATGAGGGGAAATGGGGGCCCTACAGCACAGTGCACTGGGGGGAATCAGAAATCTAAACCATTAAATCTTCCAGAGGATCCACGGAAAACATTCTAGTCTGTGACCAACAGTCAGCAGCAGCCCAGAGCCTCTTGTGCCCAAAGAGCACAACCAAGGGTGGAGAAGGAACGGTGTTCACGGTGGGTGGGAGTCAGACCGAGTGTGGAGAAGGAACGGTGTTCGCGGTGGGTGGGTGTCAGACTGAGTGTGGAGAAGGAACGGCGTTCATGGTGGGTGGGAGTCAGACCGAGTGTGGAGAAGGAACGGCGTTCGCGGTGGGTGGGAGTCAGACCGAGTGTGGAGAAGGAACGGCGTTCACGGTGGGTGGGAGTCAGACCAAGGATCATACACGAGCCACGATCAGTTATTGATCCAGAATCTCCTAACCCCAAATAATTTTCTTGGGAGAAAGGGACAATTTTCATCAATAGATTGGAAAAGATGTCTCCATAGCAGTGCACATTTCTTTCATGGAGCCTTGGCTAAGAGAATGTTAGTGGTCTCCTCCTGATGGCTGCTGGAGCCACCATCTTAGAAGTTTGCCCCTGTCACTGTGCCAGCCTTGGCAGAGGGGGTCAGCAGAAAATCTATGTTTACAACTGTGGCTGTGCAGAGAATGGTCCATGTCGCTGATAAATGTCCTTTGTCTGGATTTGATGGTTGTCTATTGACACAGAATTCAGGAGAGTAGTGGGGGCTGAGAGTTCAGGAGAAGCTACTGCCTGATGCAGAAAGAGGATGCATTCACCGAGGAAACCCTGCTGTAGAAAATAGGATGGTGTGGAAGGTGTGGAAGAACCTCTCACAAAGCATAGAAAAGCTAAGATCCCCCTCAGTTCTGGGTGACTGCTGAGACCCTGCTGCTCTGTGGGTGAGAGTGACCTTATGGTCCAATTTTCCTGCTCCAGGGTCCCCTCCCAAGCTTTCCTCCGCACAGGATGCTGTGTGTTCCCTCCCTGAGGACTGTCACATTGCAGGTGACACCAGTATTAACACACTGTACGTAACTCAGAAACCTGTAAAATGAAACTGGGAGACATCTAAACTTGCCCACCTAGGGGGTTTCAATTATTTTTTCAGGTCATCCATTGAATTTCAAATGCTTGTCTTGAAAAACACTTTTATCTTTGTATTTTAAACAAAATCGGTCAGGAAAAGTTGGAGAGCAGGAAAAGGATATAGCTGTCAGTGCGGTTCAGCCTCTGTGGGGCTCCTGACAGGGTCTGCATGCATAGACCCTGGGAGTGTTAATGTCTCTCTCATTTCACATCTGCAAACATGACATCGGCTTCTATTTTGTCCTATCCAGTAGCGTTTTCAAGTGAGTTTTCAGTTTTTACTGATTGACAAGGCTGCAGAACTGCTTGGGCAGCTCAGGGATAAATGTATTATTAGCACTGTGTTAATGATCAAGTTGGAGCTGTGGGCTGCTGTGTATGTATTCACTCGATTTTGTGTTCTTTCCCTTCAGATTAAAACACGTAAAGGTCTCATTACAATATTTGAGCAAGGTAAGACAGACACTTCAGTGGATTTGTCCAGCCACCCTGCTTTGGGGAGGGGGTGGGACTTTTCTAACCGGCTGCCCTCGGTAGCGGTAGCGGACCCTGCATCGGTGCTCCTCGCCCTCCTGGGCCTTCCCCTCCCGAGCGGCCCTGCCCGCGCTCCTGCCCCTGCATGTCTGCGCTGCCCGGGGAAGCCCAGCCTTGCCTTTCTTCTGCCCGTGCACTCGGGGAAGAATCCGACACCAACACCTGCCATCCCGGAAAATGTCTTTGTCACCTGCCCTTTTCTGTGTGGGGCTGTAGAGAGCCAGTGGGCACAGGGGCCACCCCCTTTTTTGTTGCCCAGGCCTGGAGGAGCAGGGTCTTGAGATGGGCCGATAAGACACGGCACGTGCTGGGCCGGCCTTTGGCCGCCAGCCTTAATGGAGGCCTCTGAGGCCTCCACGCGGGGAGGGCAGGTGGTGGCGGGGGCTGCTGAATGGAGCAGCTGGGGAAGGAAAAGCAGATAAAAGCTGCGGAGTGCAGAGGGTGGAGACACAGGGATGCGCTGCAGTCTAGGACCCAGAGGATAGGCTGGCCATGGCAGGTGTGACCTTCCAGCCCGCCTTTCCGTCCTGGGTCTGGGGTCCAGGCCCTGCCTGCAGCGCTCTGATGGATGGTAGCTGCCTTGGCAGGGCTGTCTGAAAACCCTGTCCCGTGTGGCCCGGGCTGCACCACCTCCCAGGCTCACAGGTGGAAGGCAAGCAGTTGGTAATGACAAGGATCATGGCAGTGCCGTTCACAGGAGAAAGCAAGTGAGCGAGCTGTCTCGTTCATGAGCCTGTCACCCACAGTGGAATGCAAAGCACAGAACCAGTCACTTTGTCCCAGTAAATATGGAAGTGGGATGTTAGGGTCCAGATTTGTTGGTTTATCCAAACCTTCACCCTCCTCTGCCAGGCAGGGCTGTTGGACCTGCAGGCCAGAGGAGCAGCCGGCGCCACAGCCAGCTGACCCTCCAGCCAGCTGCCCTTTCTCTTCCCGTCACCCATGGCTTAAGCTCAGGCCTGGTATTGTCCCAAACTGGGCTCACTTGTGTCAGCCCCAGCAGGTGACACGAGCCTCAGAGCCCAGGTGCTCATGTCAAGATGGGGCAGAAGAGGGCTGTACAGTCCCCTCTGAGCAGGGCACTTTGCTGCAAAACTGCATTTGCTGAGACCCCCGTGTCCATGCATGTTCTGCTTCTGCCGCCAAAGTCGGGAGGTGAGGTTCGAGTGTCCTGTGAATAAATCCATGGCTTCCATCACCGGGAAGAGGCAGTGCGAGTGGAGCCACAGCTGCGAGTGGACGTGTCATAGGAAGGCAGCCCTACCTTGTGTCCTGCCTACCCGTCCTGCAGCTGCCACCTCCCCACCACAGGGTGCTGTGGCACGAGGGCCCAATGCAGATGACAGTGTCCCAGCGGAAAGCTGGGGACCAGAGGCGTGTGTAGGGCACTGTGGCACTGGCTCCAGCCCAGCTGCAGGGGTGGCTTTGTCCTTTGCCCCTGGCCATGGGATCCCTGCTTTCAGGTGCACAGGCCCCCTTCTCTGCAGAGCTTCCTGCACTTCTCCAGGCTCACTCAGCGGGACAAAGCTGGCGTCCCTCTGTCCATCTGCAGGAACTCGAGGTATACCCTCTTTCCCTCTTTATCCTCCCTGGGTGAGTGGGTGGGGCAGAGGAACTAAAATGTTTTCCTTCGAATCCAGAATTAGCAAAGGTTCGCGCTTCCTCTTTGGATCTCACTTTGTATCTTTCATTTACTTGCTTTTTCTTTTTCTTTTTTTTTTTTCTCCTTTATTCTAATCAATCTAATCACCATAGTGGGCTGGGTTGTTGGAATATTGTCTGGGATTAAATCGAGTCTGTTCTCCCACGCTGCCCCACACGCTGGATGAAATGCCAGTGCCCACCACCAGCTACAAGGGGATGGAGAGATGCCTCGTAACAATCCAGCTTCTCTTGGGATGATGGTCTAGCTGTGCTGCTTTTGTCAGAAGCAGCCTGTTTTTGTGTTCTGGGGTTTTTCTAGTGTGGTGTTTTTTTTGAGACTGGGTCTCACTTTGTCACCTAAGCTGGAGTACAGTGGTGCTATCACTGCAGCCTTGACCTCCCAGGCTCAAAATCCTCTCACCTCAGCCTCCCAAGTAGCTGGGACTACAGGTGTGCACCACCATGCCTGGATACATTTTGCAATGTTTTTGTAGAGCTGGGGTTTCACTATGTTTCCCAGGCTGGTCTGGAACTCCTGGGCTGAAGCGATCCCCCGACTGCGCCCGGCTGCAGCCTGTTTTAAAGATGAGAATAGTGGGCCTTCTCTGTCTGCCCGACCTTACCGAGCCTAGAAGAAGGGAGGCAACAGTGAAGCCCCTGGACTCTGAAAGTACTGAATTTCAGAACGCCCTGAGCCAGGTTACTTCCATAGGTCCAAGCATGTTTGCAAATATTGAAACTCTTCCTAGAAACAATAAGGTAAGTTCAGAGAATGAAAAAAAGATGCTGTCTGTGAATAAAATAACCTACTTAACTTAATTTCAAATGCCACTAATAATAATACTTTCAAAGGCCAAAGCCCTGCAAGTGAATCACGCAGGGAGGAAGATGTGGAAACTCTGCTTTTGAGGTTTGTTCCCAGCAGAGAAAGTCATGCAGGAAACTTGGGGCATAATACAACAGGGTTTAAAAATACACTACAAGGGGAAGGTGATGAAACGATCCCCTCGCTCGCAGAACAGCCCAAGGGGAGACCCAGCTCCACCCGCAACGGTGGCTCGGTGTTGCAGCAGGCCTTCTTGTATTCCTCTGAGCACGCTGACGGCAGCCCTGGGGAAGCGCGGGATGCAGATGCGCAGGTTTTAATTTTATTCCTTTTCCCTCCGGTGCTGAGCAGCTGTATGCTCATCTGGACTCATTCAGACAAGCAATTTAGTCCTGACCTCTAGTCTTAGGCCCTTTGGGGAATAATGGAGTTGTAACTCATTGTGTAGAATATTGATATGTAAACAAGTGGAGATTCCAGGAACACCGCCAGGGATCTGCAGCGCGTCCTCTGAAGTTTCACGGGCTTTTCCGTTGACTCCAGCCACTGCTTCTTCAGTGGCTCTTCCTCCCTTTCACTATGACCAGATGCCTTTTCTCTTCATTCTTTACTTATGAATTGGACAGTAAGTCTGAATTAATTTCACAAGATCCATATCTTCTTTTATGCTGCAGAAAAGCCCAGAGCAAAGAATAAGAAGAAAGACATTCATGTATTTATTCATTCAACAAACATCTTTGCCGGCATAGCGTGGGAGGAGGTCACCAGACCCTTCTCCTGGGAATTTCCCTCCCTTCCGAGTGCCACAGATCCTCCCTGAACTGTGTGGCCGTAGGGCCTCCATTGCCTCCGTGACTCAGCAGTTCTCTGCTTCCTTTGCAGGGGCCCTGGCCTCCAGTCTGAGTGCTGACCTCGAAGAGCCCCTGAGTGAGGAGGAGACAGAACACCCTCTCCTGCCTCTGCCCCGGGCCACTAAACCCAGAATCTCCAGGAAATTTCATTGCTGTACTAGTGCCCTCAGCAGGTCTTCCCATTAGTGGACTTCTGAAGCCCATGGTGAATCCCACTACAGCATCTCAGATGGGACTCAAACTAGGCTGTATCATCTTGTCCTGAAACCTCACAAACCTTGGACTTCCAAAGAAGAAACGAAAAAGTCACCAAAAACCAGGGATGAACCCACTGTCACATGGGCATTGGTGTGGCTGCTCTGGGCAGATCACAGCAGGAAAAGATTCTGCGCTTTCAGGGAGGGGCAGAGGGCAGCTGGCTTCTGCACCTCAAGTTGTTTCTTCTCATTTATGAACCCAAGCGTGATTCACAGAGGGGCTGGCGAAACCATTGTCTGACTGAGGAATTCTATCTGCGTTGATTTTGCTGGTTCCTTTTAAGTTAGGATTTATGGTTTACTCAAAACTTTCATCATCATGGAAATTGGCTTTCCCCAGGGTGTTTCGCCCAGGAGACTTTTACCTCAGTTGTCCAGTGTTTCTCCACCTGGTACTGACGCCCTCTAACTGAGCGAGCTTCTGCTCACCACGCAGAGGCCTTCAGGTCGTGACAGTGATGCCCCTATCTTAGAACACTCAGAAGATTCCAGAAATACAGGGTCCTGTCCTTGCATAAGTTCCTGCAGGACAGGAAGTGTCCCAAGGCTCAAAACAACACAGACCACATCCACACAAAAGGCGCATGCCGGCTTCAGGCGCTAGGCTGAGCCGGGCACCCCCGAATGGCCTTGTGCCTCCAGAAGCCTCACGCTGCAACTTTGCTCCTGTCTGCTGCCCAGAGAGGCCTCAGACAGGCCTCAGAAATGTTTCTTGTCACACAGCCTTTTGGTAGCAGATTCCAAGCAGGGCTGTAATCCTTCTATTTTTGCCCATTTGGCTCCAAGGAAGGCACATTAGACCTGTTCTTTTTTTTATTTTTTTTATTTTTATTTTTTGTCTTTCTTAAAAAAAATGAATGAATTAATTAATGAATGAAAGAAAAGAGAAGCAATGGGAAGCCCTCACCTGCTGCAGGGCACTGGGTGGGCCCTGCCCATCCTGCAGCAGGGAAATCAGTCAGCAGTGAAGAGCTGCTGGCACGGACCCCGGGCTCTGCCCTGGACCTTTGACCTGCCTCAGAGCTAGAGGTTTGCTCCACCCCGCACTTCACTTGGGAAGTAAACCCAAGAAACTCATCAGAGTCAATCCCCACTGCGCAGGCTTTGTTCTCACAGTGGCTGGGGACAGAGCAACGCCCTGCAGTGGGAAGGGAGAGCAGCACGAGAGACGCAGCGCCTAACTCAGGGCGTATGATGGGTGGGCCAGCCCTGGGAAAGGTGGGCCCTGTGCGTGAGGTCTCCCTGCCGTCCTCTGCCCTCTGCCCTTTCACACACTTGTTACCTTCAGGCTGCTTGGCCACCCAGGCCTGAAGAAGCCTTCTGGGGCTCTCACCCCATCAGAGCGGCCATTTTCACTGAGGAGCCAGTTTTTTCCATTAGCTATTGAGCTGGTTTGGCTGGAACCTGGCCTTTGTAGAGAGAACGGGAAGACCCAGGAGCCAGACTCACTCTTGGGACAAATGAGAAAGGGCTGAGCTGGTCGTTCTGTTGGAAGGCCGGGCCTGCTCATCCTGGAGAGAATTTGCTTTTCTGCTTTATAGGGGATTGCAGGTAGCACTTGAGGCCAGGCCACTGACAGGAGCACCTTGAGAATCACCTGAACACAAGAGAATGAGGGTGCCCCAAAGTGGAAGGAAGCTTCCAGCCCCTGGGCTGTTTTGGGAAGGGCCCAGCGCACTCCCGGGGCCTGAAGGGCAATGTGAAGAGTGACTGCAAGTCCTGGCATTTTCTGTGGTGTCAGCAAATGCCCCTTTATTTTAAATGATTCCAGACTCCAGACTTCTGGGCAGTGTCGCTTGGCCACCGTCACTCAGGCTTGATCCTGCTGTTGAGCTGCTCCTGTCTCCTGTTTACCTCACTCCTGTTGGGAAGGCCATCGTATGCTCCTAGGCTCCAGAGTCCCCTGTAGGTCTCTACCAGCAGGTCGCCTCTGGGAGAAATTTCATCTTCAGGCTCTAGAAACTCCTGTTGTGGAATTCCTGGCTGTAGTAGAAAAGATATGTCAGGATTTAGAAATCGTATTTAACTATTCTGGACTTGGGCTCCATGATTTCATTTTGCTTCCACGAACCAGCCATCCCGACCTTGGGGTGGAAAATTCAGCGGTAGGCAGCAAATAACTCAACCTTCCTGTAACCCCTGAGGACCCCATGACCCCAGATGACAGCCAGCAGTTTGGTGAGTGGAGTTTTTTTTGAGCCCGCCGCTCTCAGGAGCAGCTTTGGCCAGAGATTTGGAATGTGGAGCAGGGAATCTGACAGCCACGTTTCTTGTGGTCACATGGACTGGAGTCGTTTTTGTTATTTGGGGTGGAAAATTGCAATGATCAAGTTTCTTTTTTTTTTTTTTTTTTTTACTTAGAAAAGCAAATATTGTGTTTTTGTAATAAATCCCTTTCAGCAAAATTGCGGAGGATCATTCATCCAGTAGGGCCCCACCTGAGGCACAGCGCCGACTCATCACGGTGGTACCAGTGGGTCAGCCATCTGGAAACAGAAGTGGCCCTAATTGGGCCAAAATGTGGTAAGACTCGCTGGCCTCAGGCAGGGCCAGGCCAGCTCCCTCACTTCTCTGCGCACCTGTTCCCAGATTCCATCCAGAGCAAAGTTGATGTTTATAGTCTCATTGTACTTAGGCTTTTGTACTTTAAAAAATTATGACTTTTTAAAAATAATCAAGCCTTCAGCAGACAGAAGTGAAGAAATTTAGCCTGGGTTGCCTCACCAACAAAGTCTGCAGTTCCTAAGAGCCCCATGTTGGGGAAGTGGGGTGACCCAAACTTGGCGACATGGGTTGATTGATCAGACCCTTAGCCTTACAAACAAGAGCTCATGCAGATCCACAGAGCCCTGCACATCCTGTCTTCCTGACCTTCCTCAGGTGGCACCACCTGCGCCCCACGGACCTGCTGTATTGGTGTCATGTGGAGGTCTGATGAATCCTTTAAAACCTAACTGTGATGTCGTAAATGTAGCTGTGCTACCTTTATATCTACTGAAGGGGAATGTCTGCATCCGAGGGAGATTCAACAGGAAACAACCATTGTTTTAGTTGCACTCAGTCTGTCAGTATGACATACACATGAAATGAATGTTTCCCTATGTTTTCAGGTCTACAATGTTTAGTACATGTAAATAAGGAAAAAAATGGATAAATACAGTAAATTAAGTTATAGCGTGTCATTTGATTCTTATTTTGCTGTCTCTTGTTATTTAATTTTCCTAATGCTCCACATCTAGGTTCCTTCCTAGGTGGTAGGAACACCTTGCAGACGTGTGTGCGCCAGGGCACACCACGGCACAGGCAGCCACGGCGAGAAAGCACACCTCTCCGCAGATGGCAGCCACCCGACTCTTCAGTTAACCTCTTTTACTCTTTAATTCTGATTTACTGTGATGATTTCATAAAGTAGAAACACAGCACTTCAGTGCTATATGTTTCTCTCATTCTCATTATAGTTTATAAGAAAATAAAGTTTAACCTGGCATCTAATAAAAAGGTGGTTTTCATTTTTATTGGACAGAATTGTTTGAAAGCATATTTTAACTAAAACCTAAACATGTATCCAAAATGGTAGCTGGTACCAGTGCGGGGAAGCTTACCAACATGTTTATGTAAAATTGACCCCGTTTCCTAACATGGAATGCTGAGATCCAGTCACAGGAGGCTCTGAATCCAAGCATCATGGTTGTAATCTACTTAAATCGCTTTCTCTCTTCATGATTAAAGGGCTGGGTCAGTGTCGCCTGCTACCGCAATATCCAACCGAGCCCACAATGAAATGTGCCCCTTGCTCCATCTTTCCAGGACAGCCCCCTTCTAGCGGTCAGGAGCCCCTGTCCCTGATGAGCAGGAGGCAGCCTTAGAGGTAAGTAAGTGATAGACAGGATGTGATAACGGTCTCCTGTTGGTGTGGCTGAAGCCGGCTGATGCCCCTATCTAAGGACTCCAGCCATCTCATGACAGCCTGGCCGGGTGGCCTCTGCCAGCGTCGCAGGCTACTCATGCGCTAGGCAGCAGTGACCTTTCGGGTCGTTGTATTAGAAGTCTGCAAAAATCATCCATTTGTCCAGTTAGCAAATGTTTTTTGAGTACCTAATACTTACAAAACATGGCTGTGACCTCCTAAATGGTCTAGATGCCTTCTTGGGAGTCAAGCAGACCCTAAAATCAATGTTTAGCTTTTCACTGGTAACAAGAGCTTGCTTAATGGTATGTCCTGCTTCTAATACTTGGTACCTCATCGAATGAAGCTTGATGTGGAGTTTTAGAGCTTTGTGGCCTGGATGCAGTGGGTGCCACCCCGTGCATCCGCAGCGTTGAAGAATCTTCATAAGTCAAATGCGGGTTCCTGACTGCTGCGGACTCTGACCTACCAGGTCTGGGCTAGAACCTCAGCATCTCCACTTTTTAAAGCTACCCAGAGGACCTGCAGGTAGATCTGGGTTGAGGGGCTGGGCCAGCCCCCTCAGGAATGGTCTGGGCAGCACTCATCCCCCACCTGCACTGAGGGAACATCGGAGACCACTCCCTGCAGGACAGCTCTTTGCTCTACAGCTGCTCCTAGGGGCTGCATTTCTGCCGCTCACTAATGACTCGGCGTCATAGGTGATAGGTCAGATGTGGAAATGGTTATTTGAAATTAAAAGGATATTTTTCTCAAAGTCTTAAATGGTTTACTTTTTTATATCTTTGTTTTTGTTTTCACCAAATTGTTTTCTCTACTACACTTTTTAGTTCTGGCAGAATGATGACAGGGTGGGGAGACATTCCAGTCCATCATGCCTCCTGTAAGTGATCAGGTCACCTTAAAAAAGTACTCCTCAAATCTTGGGCCATATTAAGCAAAACCTTCAGCAGAATTCCAAAGAACAATACAACTTCCAGTGCTTCCAAAA
Organism: Colobus angolensis palliatus; assembly: GCF_000951035.1. NCBI lineage: Eukaryota > Metazoa > Chordata > Mammalia > Primates > Cercopithecidae > Colobus > Colobus angolensis. The sequence goes on along the minus strand of NW_012112808.1, from coordinate 6,925,045 downwards.
GGACCATTGCTACAAGGCCCTGATAGGTCTTTTGGGGCTTCTGCTAGGTACCAGAATTGAAAGAAAGAATATTTTTAAGGTACACCTAACCATAGTCTAATTCTCTAAGTGTTCCAGGAAAAAACGCCAGTTATTTATGCCTCCTGCAGTGAAGCGTGTCTTCCAGCGAGAGGCTCACACACTGATAAATTTGTTCACTTCAGTACATACTCAAGCTAGCATTATGGTGCTGTGTATGTGCAGAAACTAAATTGAGGCCACTTTGGTTTATTAAACCGTTTATGTCAAGGGGCACTATTATCATTTGCTCTTTTGTCTATACCTGGAAATGGTTGTAGTTGCATTTCGTTTTTCAAACCAAAAAGTGAAGGCCACGGAAATGAAGCACAAAGTAAACTCTGTCCTTGCATATTTGGTTTACTCAAGGCACAGATCTACAGCTGGAAAGGTCGCCCCCACCCCCTCAATCTGACCACCTTCTTCTACGGGTGTGAAAACCAAGGCCTGAAGACGTTGGCTCACTGAGATTCACAAGGTCAGCAAGTGAGGCTCCAGGCAGGAGATGAGTTTCCTAGTTCCCACTTCTTGACACTCCCATTTAGCAGCAGTCACCGTTCTTCACCAGTGCATGGACTGTTTATTGAAAGTAACGTTTTGGTCACTGTAAAAAGGTCCCCTAATGCCAAGGCTTAGGCCACCCTGACCCTGCTGTCATAGGGACCAGGCCCAACACAGACCAAGGGCTTCGAGTGTGGGAGAACTTGTTTTAACAAGAGACTTACCTACTCTCCCTGCATGCAGACACGGAAACGGTGGAGTTAACTTCTCTCCATGGCTCTAGAAGCCATGGACTGGAACCTCTGGAAAGAAAAGTTGCTCGTCTTCAACTCTGAAAAATAGACTTTGAGGTCAGAGCAGGTAGCCAAAGCAGGGTTTTCATGCTTGGTGTGATGCCCAGGCAGGTGGGCCACGCTCCAGAAGGCCACGGTCTGCTCTCTGCACTCAGACATCTACGTGTTTACCAAGCATTTGCTACAATTAGGCCAAAATCGTCTTGTTTCTCTCCTGAGAATGTTTTCTGTTTTGGGAGTTTGAGGCAAAAGATAATGACATATCAATGTCCTTCCATGCCACAAGAACCACCCTTGAGTGGAGTAGAATGAGACTCGCTTCCCAAACCGAGGTCTGCTCTTAGCCTGCTGCAGATTCAACCCCATTTTTACCCTCAGAGAACATGACAAGACCAGCCAGCAGCCCAGCGAGGCAGGACATTTCAAACAGTAGTGAGACCCTCTCTGCCCTCAAGGTGCTCGCAGATCTGCCCCCAACACACACAAACACAGTGACAAAAACAGGAGGAACTCTCCAAAATGACACTTTCTGAATAATAAGGAAAAAACAGCTGGAATTGGCGACTGCTTCATTTTTGTCATTGTTAGAATTTTAAGTTAAAAGTATTTTAATACCTAAGTGTCCTAAGTTGGATAAGATGGGGGCAGCGAGACATTTATAATAAGCTGTCACATCAGGCAGTATGTGTCTGGAAGATTCTGTGTTTCACAGAATGAGAGTGAGAAAGTAGGTCCCAGCTAGTATCCTCCCTCCATACCATGTCAGACATGGATCAGGCTGATCGGATTGTTGCTGTTTATATCAAGATATTCCAGCCTCAGATATCAGAGCATTATGTATGTGGTCAAAATTCTATTCAAACATTATTTTGGGAAAGAAAGAATAAATGCATAAATTATCTCTGGGACAAGAGGGTACTTTTTATGTGTCCAGGTGTCATTGCTAATCTTCCATTTATGTTCCCCCCGCCCCCGTGAAAATGCTTGTTGAGTTTGACATGGAATATTTTCCATGAAGAGGTCAGAGCCGTCGGCTTCCTCCTTAGCGTGGGGTCCTTAGGGCCTGGAAATTGGAGTGTGCTTCTCACTGAGGGCGTGAAGTGGGAAGGGGCTTGCTATTATAGATCCTGAAAGGATCTTTTTGACTTTAGAAAATAGCCTGGCAAAGAAAAGCTTTTTTCCGTGAATACTCAGGGACTGCATTATGCCCCTCAGATGATAGAGGAGAGTACTTTTGATCAATATTCCCTAAGAAATGGCTGCTGGGCTAAGTGCAGAGGGCCTCAATAGCAGTCTCCCTCCCGCCCGACCTGCAGAGCGTCTGCGGCAAATCTCTCAGAGCAGTGGGAACCAGTAAGGGCGTTACATTAATGGCATCATCTTCTCCTTTTAAAAAAATGTCACCCCATTTTGTCCTCCATGTTGATCGCTGATTAGGGGCCCACTGGAAACAGTTATTTCTATAGCTTTCTTCGGGGAAATCTTGGATCTTCGTTTCAGGCACCAGGAAAAGTGACCCCCTGGAACAGTTTCAACCTAAAGGCGAGAGCAAAATGCTAGTGGAAAACTCATATCAGGAGCTTCTCTTAATCACGGAAGGTTTTTTTTTTTCTTTTTTTACTAATGATCAAGATTTTAATGAAATAGCCAAAGTACAAATGTGTATATTACATCAGGTGTTCTATATTTTTTTCTCCTAAAAACAATGATCTGCCTCTATTCCAACGCCCCCCTCCCTAAGACTGATAAGCAGGTTCTTCAAAACAACGTTCTCAGCTGGGAGCTGTGGCTGACGCCTGAATCCTGCACTTTGGGAGGCTGAGGCGGATGGATCACTTGAGGTCAGGAGTTCGAGACCAGCCTGGCCAACATGGTGAAACTCTCTCTACTAAAAATACAAAAATTAGCAGGGCGTGATGGTGCATGCCTGTAGTCCCAAGTACTTGGGGCGCTGAGGCAGGAGAATCACTCAAACCCGGGAGGCGGAGGTTGTCGTGAGCTGAGACTGTGCCACTGCACTCCAGCCTGGGTGAGACAGTGAAACTCTGTCTCCAAAAAAAGGAGCATTCTCTCCAGATTAATGCAAAGACATAGAAATAGCATCATATAATACACATCATTCTACAAAATCCTTGTTAAACTTTACAATGTCATAGGCACCCCTCTATCTAGTTTATCATTTTTTGCAGCTGCATATTATTCCTTAATACAGATGTACCTTAATTTACTCAGCCCATCTGTGGACATTAAGGTGGCTTCCAGTGTTTGTCATAACAAAGACACCTGTAATAAACACAAGCACACCTATATCCTGACACACTGCTGCTTTTATTTCTGTATGATAAATTTCCAAAAAAAAAATGAAATTACAGAGTCAGAGAGTATATGTCATTGTTATGGACTGAATGTTTGTGTCTTCCCAAAACCCATATGTTGCAGCCCTAACCCCAGTGTTTAATAGGTGGGATCTTTGGGAGGTGACTGGGTTGCAATGAGGTCCTGGGGATGGGGTCTCCATGATGGAATGAGTGCTCTTAGGAGAAGAGAGGCCAGAGCTTCTCTCTCTCTGCCATGTGAGGACACGGGGAGAAGGCTGCTGTCTGCAAGCCAGCAAGCAGGTCTTCACTGGTGACCCAAATCAGACCACACCTTGATCTTAGACTTACCAGCCTCCAGAACTGTGAGAGATAAATTCCTGTTGTTCATGCCATTCCTATTGTTTTAAGTTTAAGCCAGTCAGTCTGTGGTATTTTGTTAAAGCAGCACAAGCTAACTGAGATAGTCATTATAGCCCCAATAGATTGATTATTTGACCACTTTTGAATTCTATAAAGTCAGTTTTGGAGTTATATTTAAAAATTAAGCTAGGACCCATGTCTTCCCATGTTCATATAAGATGACTCAGTAAATTATCCAACAGCTTAAGAAAAGAAAAGAAAAATTTTGACGGGCACCCAGGCAAAAGGCATAATTTTGGCAATGACAAAATGAGGCATTTGTTGACCAAAGCGAGGACTCCCGGTCCACACCGTGTGTCTTTTCATGGTAACGTTCCAAAGGATTTCTCAATTTGGGAGAAATTTTTGAAAATACTAACATAAAATTCATCAAATACACCATAAATTCACCTTTTGGTCATAGATTGGAGAGGAACATGGTCCTGGGAACCAATGTTGGCTTCCGATTCCACCTGCATACACTCTTGAGCAGCCATTCCCTATCTGGCTCCTTTCCTCGCCTGGGACTTGGGGCAATAATACTGACTGCGGTAGCCAGCCTCAAGGATGGCCCCCAGCAATCATCACCTCCTGGAATTCATACCTTTGCATGGTCCTTTACATGCTGATTCAGAGATGACCTGTGGGACCAACAGAACCCAGCACAAGTGATATATCTTTCAAGATTAGTCATAAAGGTATTACAGTTTCCACTTTGGTCTCTTGGGTGGCTTGCTTTGGAGAGAGCCACCATGCTGTCAGGACACTCAGGCAGTGCTATGGAGACCAGCATCCATGTGAGGGAGCCATCTTGGAAATAGAACTTCCAGCCCCAATCAACCCTTCACTTGACTGCAGCCCCAGTGGAAAATCACTAACTTCATGAAGGACCCCAAGCCAGAACCACCAAGCCAGGCTGCTACTGAGTTCCTGACAACACGCGAATAATTAGATATAATAAATCTCTGTTGTTGTAAGCACTCAGTTTTGGGGAGATTTGTTGTTACACAGTCATAGTGCTTGGGACATTGACCTAATGGTTGTTTTTGAGATGAGCTGCAGACAATGTACAGAAGGCATTTACATACAACAGTGCATTCTACTAGTGAACCCAGACTGCATCATTTTGTGGAGGGCTACATCAAGAAGCCAGACACCTGGGTTCTGCTCTCTATGTCTTAGATGAAGAGCCTTCTGATTGAGGGCAAGGCATTCAACATTCAGACATTTTCTTAATATACAAATCAATGAATCATAATCTATACAGGATTGATGTGAAGACCAAATGGAAAAATTCACATGCAGGCCAGGCGTAGTGGCTCACGCATGTAATCCTAACACTTTAGGAGGCCAAAGTGGGAGAATCACCTGAGCCCAGGAGTTCGAGACCAGCCTGGGCAACAAAGTGAGACCCCCCATCACTACAAAAAATGAAACATTAGCTGGGCATGGTGGTATGTACCTGTGGTTCCAGCTATAGGGGAGGCTGAGGTGGGAGGCTTGCTTGAGGCCCAGAGGTCAAGGCTATAGTGAGCCATGTTCATGCCACTGTACTCCAGTCTGGGTGACAGAGTGTAGCAAAAATAAAAATTCACCCTCAAGCAGTCTAAAAGTCAGAGAGCACTGAAAAATATCAGATGTATTCCTGATATCAGTTATATATTGCTAATGAATCAGTAATAAATATCAGTTGTCTATTGCTACATAACAAATCACCCCAAAACTCAGTGGCTAAAAGCAACCACAATCATTTTATTACAGTCTCACACAGTTCTGGGGGTGAGCAGGCCCAGCTGGGCTGTTCCCACCAGGGCTCTCTCATGCAAATGTTAGGGTAGAGAGGGCTGGCATCATCTTAGGGGCTCCCCTGCTCCCCCAAATGTCTGGGGCTTGGTCATTGACTGAGATCTTAGCTCAGCCCCAGTAGAGCACCTAAATGTGTCCTCTGTTTGTAGCTTGAGCTTGGCCTTTTCTAGCTTAGTCTCAGAAGTCACACAGTGTCACTTCTGCTTTTTATTTGAGGAAGCGTCACAAAGGCCCTCTTAGTTTTGTAGGGGGCAGTGAGGGAGGTACAGACTTCACTTCACAATGGGAGGCATGTCAAAGAGCTTGCAGAAGTGATTTTAAACCTACACTAGGTGGCATACAATTTAAAATCAGTGTTCAGCTGGGTGCAGTGGTTCACACCTGTAATCCCAGCACTTTGGGAGGCCAAGGTGGGTGGATTGCCTAAGGTCAGGAGTTCGAGACCAGCTTGGCCAACATAGTGAAACCCCATCTCTACTAAAAATACAAAAAATTAGCTGGGCGTGGTGGTGGGTGTGTGTAATCCCAGCTACTCAGGAGACTAAGGCAGGAGAATCACTAGAACTCGGGAGGCGGGGGGTTGCAGTGAGCCAAATTTGTTCCATTACACTCCAGCCCGAGCAATAAGAGTGAAACTCCACCTCCAAAAAAATAAATTAATAATAAAATCAGAATTCACTCCTGTCCTTGCAAGGATGATGAGTGATTTCTCACCAGCACTTGACCTCAATAACTCATTTAATCTCAACAGTGGCCTTGGGAGACACTTAGTTGCAGACAGCCAAATCCACTTTAGCCTGCTGAAGGAGATAAATAATTTATTAAAGGCTCTTGGCTACCTTGCTTTCTGTCCAGGAGGGCCACACAATCAGGCTTTGGGACTGAAAGATCCAGAAACAACACTCAAATTGCCCTGCTAGGCAAGTCCAGTGGCAGCTCACCTTACAACTCTGGGCATTCACCACAGCCACCTCTGAGAGACAAATGCCTCTACTCTCCCCTCCCTAGCACTGACTGCACCCAGTGCCACCTCTTTCGTGTCTCTCTTCTGGATTTACATCTCATGGACACATTTGATGAGTGGTTAGGCACCTCCAATCCGAGTCAGGGTGACCAGACTCCTTTCTGTTGGACATTGGTCTTAATGAGCAGTGCATTTTCCATTCCCTCACAGCAGAGCCTAGCTGCAAGGGAGGCTGGAAAAGCAAGTTTCTGGATTCTACCTTGAGGAGGCAGAACTCATCGGACCGAGAATTAGCTGAGCATAGGAAGGGTGTTCAAAAGACATGGGGCAAGCAGAAAACGTAATAAATGTCTGCTACAGGTGGGCACTACTCTTTCCTAATTTTATCAATGAGAAAACAGGCAGAGAGGGTTAATCACTTGCCCATGGCCACCCAAAGCTGGTGGAGCTGAAACGATGAAAGAAGGCATTTGTGCTCCAAACCCCTGGCCCCTAATAGCCCCAGCATGCTGGAGGAGGGGCTGGGTCCTTTTGCATGTGAGCACATAAAATCTTACCACGGCAGAAGAGAGAGTGACCTGCTAGGATTATCAAAATCTATCACTGCCAGAAGCTACAACACTGACACTCTCTTTGAGATATGAAATTAAAATTTTAATTTAATCATTTTCTTAAATGTTACTAAACTTTGCGTCTCAGAGTTGGGGTTTGGGTCCGGCCCATTTGAGTCCCTCTGCTGCCATGATGTTAAAAGTGGGCAAGGGAGAGCCTGAAGCCCTGTGCTCAGAGACTTTTCCTTCTGCCACTCATACTGGTTGCCATGGTTCTGGAATGGCCTATTCAGTTGCTTGCAGGTGTAGAAGAGTAAGTGATTTCTACAACCAAGTGCTTTTAGAACCAAAGTGGAAGGTAGAGACCTCAACAGAAAGTGGCCTGGACGCGTGGTGGTGGGCGCATGGTGGCACATGCCTATAATCCCAGCTACTCGGGAGGCTGAGGCAGGAGAATCACTTGAACCGGGGAGGTGGAAGTGGCAGTGAGCCAAGATCAAGCCACTGCACTCCAGCCTGGGTGACAGAGTCTCAAAAAAAAAAAAAAAAAGAAAAAGAAAAAGAAAAAAGAAAAGAAAAAAAAAGAAAGTGGCCCGGGCAAGCTCACTTTCAGCAGTATCCTCACTGTGGTGCTGCTTACAACGCCACCATTCACAGTGAATTCATGCCTCTCTTACAGTTTGCATCTGTAGCACGTTAAAGCAAAGCAAAAAGTGGTGTCAAATCTAGAATCTGCTACGACGCAGATGCCAGTGTGAGCCACAGTTAACATCATGCGGTACTAAATTTACCCAGTTGTCTCGCCAGTACCGTTATTTGTGTTTGCAAGTTGGGTCATGTAGAAATAACAAGTTTCTCCAATGCGTAAGATAAGAAATAACTGGAAACGATGTTACATTTGGCTCCTCACTCTCTCCCAGATGGGATTTTCAGTCCATTATTTTGGAGTCAAATTGCCAAAACACAAATCAGCTGTTTCATGATCTGGGCTGAGAACCATACATGTTCCTGGGCCACTGTATCACGCTCCCTGCTGTAGCAGCCTGTTGACAAGAAGGTGGAACCAAGGCCCCGGCATGTCACCATCCATTTGAATTCTCCCACACTGGAGCAATTGCTGCCTTGGAGGTTTCTCTTTATGAACTTCGTTGATCTCAACTAAATTTCCGCACTTTCAGGCCACGTCATTGCACAGGGCCTTCCATTTCTTCAGATGTTACACAGGGTAATGACCACTCCAACCTCTTGGAGGCATTGTGAGAACTCACTGAGTAATTCATATGCAGTCCTTGGACCAGGCAAAGTTGGTTAGTTAAAGTTGCTGAGTTAAAGTTATCTTTTGTCTGTAACTCAATTTTTAATGAATTGCTACCATGTTAATATGAATTTAGTCTGTTAGTATTGTTACAAACCCATCATTAGTTGGGGTTAGTATCCCTGGGTTGGTACCCAAGCCATCAACCCTTCTGAGGCCAAATTTACTGGGGGTAACAACTGGGAGAACTTACTCTATGACCAAGACCTCAAATTTTAAACCAGTGCCTAAAAACATCAGCGTGCATAGAGATTCCCTGGGGATCCTGTTAAAATACAGATTCTGATTTAGGAGGCCCGAAGCAGGGCTGGCACTTCTGCTCCCAGGGGATGCAGACCTACAGCTCCTTGAGCCACACTTTGAGTGGCAAGGCTCTAAATGGTACATACTACAGAAGTACAACACATTGTCCACCAGCATCGCCGTAACGGAGACGCTTGTGGGACTGGGTCAGAAGCCTGCTTTAGAAAAAAAGTTTCAAGAGGTTGTGAACCTCTAATCAGAGCAGAATTCTCATTGGTGGACACTGATCTATATCCTCCAAATGCTCAAACGCTTGCACAATTAAAAGAGGTCATCAGTTGCCAGGAAGGTGCTTGTTGCTATAAAAGTAACACTATTTTGAAACAAATCAATGCTGAGTTAAAGTTATCTTCTGTCTTTAACTCAATTTTTAAGCTAATGGTTATAAAAATCCTTGAAATGTTGGGTTAAGCAATATAAAATTATTGATAGGAAAGTTTTTACTTTTACTTATAAAAACAGCAATGAGCCGGGTGCTCACACTTGTAATCCCAGCACTTTGGGAGGCTGAGGTGGGCAGATCACTTGAGGCCAGGAGTTGGAGACCAGCCTGGGCAACATAGTAAAACCCC
>NW_012112808.1:6907061-6915126 GCF_000951035.1 Colobus angolensis palliatus | reverse complement strand
AAAAAAAACCCCACAAAAATTAGCTGGATATAGTGGCACACACCTGTAGTCCCAACTACTCAGGAGACTGAGGTGGGAGGGTCTCTTGAGCCAGGGAGGCGAAGGTTTCAGTGAGCCGAGATCGCGTCACTCCAACCTGGACGACCCAGTGAGACTGTCTCAAAAAAAAAAAAAAAAAAATCCAAAAAACAAAAAACATGATACCTTAGGCAGTGACATCTGTAAAAATAGTGATACTAAATTTTGCAATCTTCAAGACTTATGAATGCTGAGTGAGTTTATGACACTCAACACACAACTGAGCAAAGCAGTTTTCATAAGGACCAAATTTCTATCTAATCAAGAGGAGGAATTACTGCACCATTTTATTGTCTATTGCATGATATTATTGTTGGCAAATTTTTTCTATAAAGGGGCGAATAGTAAATATTTTAGACTTTGAGGGCCATGTGGCCCCTCTCATAACTACTAAACTCTGCTGTTGTAGCATGAAAACAGCCATAGAGGCTGAGTATGTGAGTGAGCATGGCTATATGCCAATAAAACTTTATTTACAAAAGCAGGCTGGATTGAGCCAGTAGGCCTTAGTTTACCTGGTCTAGCCTTTTCTGTATTAATAATAATAGAGATTGTGAAATACTGCAATGATGGCAGTAATTCTGGAATCCCAATATAATCTTAGAATGTAAGGTCACATTTACTGCTACAAATAAGTTAAGGTAGATATAATATGCGTTTCATTGTTTTTCGTCCTTTTTAGTCTGAATTACCAAATTTTGAAGATACTGAGGGGAAAACGTGGTTTTCTCTGTGATTAACGGAACAAAACACATAATGTTTCAAAAGACACAGTAAAGATCTATTCCAAGATGTGAGGAAAACAGAATGTGTTCCTTTATGGTATAAAATATTTGATGAAATCTAACATGATTCTGTTCCAATTTGGGCTCCCAGATATGACTGGTTCAGCCCCATTTGTCCCGGACAGTCTCAACCTGACCATTTTCATGCACACTCTTCCTATCGGTTTCTGCCCATCTCCTAATAACAACCTCTTTGTAGCTGTACTTATAAAATGGTAAAGGCTCATTTCACATACTGTAGTAGATAAATAACAATAGAAAAGAACTGCCATCAACTGATGTTACCAGCTTTTAAATGGCAACATCGGACACATGCATTTCTGCCTAACTTCCCCATCCTTTTCTGTTCTTTGTGCTGGGAGGAAACTGTAGCCTGATGTTTTTTCCTCCTGTGGAAAGCGCCCTCCTCTAAAACCCACCCTACCATGCTCTAATGCCTCCTCTGTGTCCTATCAGATTTGACACCTAATAGCCTCTTGGCTCCCTCTCTTCATCCTGTCACCGTCAGGTGTGACTGTCACCTGGCTGTGGTGTTTGAGAAAGGGCTATTGCATCAGGGCCCTGGTCCTGCACAACAGAGACGAAGCAGATGTTGCATTCAAATAAAAAGCCCTTCTTTGATGAGTGAAAGAGAAGAATAATGAATTCAGGTTGACGTTGCCAGCATGATTGTCTCCCCACCGCACAACGCTTGGTCTGCTGGTTCAAACCACAGGGAAGGAGCAGGGAACGCCTGGGTTCTGATGAAGGGGAGGCGGCCCTGGGAAACTAGATGCAAACTGTGTCAACAAGCTTCTCATAGACATTGGGGGAGCTGCAGGGCGTGCACATGGCATGCTGGAAACAGGCTCTCAGTAATCATGCCTTTGAATGTGTCCTGCTGGCAGTAAACATTCTGTAAGTTTCATTTCAAGGTGGTGAATGTTGAATGTTCTGAGGATGGGTTTGTCTCCATGGTGTGGGCTTATGCGAGGAACTAGAGAAAAAACATTAGTGCTGATGCTTTGTGTGGAAATGCCACCAGGAAGACCACACAGGGTAGAAATCTTCAAACAAGACAAACATGAAGGTGATCACCCCAGAACCCATCTGCTCAGCATATACACTGCAGGTCCTGAACATTCCACTTTCCAGATGCAACACAGCAAGCCCACAGTCCAAGTATGCGGGGTACAAATGATGACGGTCGGGGCTTAGGATACGAAGGGGTGTGTTTGGGTTAGTGAAAACGTGTTAACTGACTTCATATCATCTGCTCAAAGGTGCTCTGTGATTCTGAGAAGCATATCAAGCCTTAATAATGACCAAAATGTAGTTGTGATTGGTAAATTTGTAAGCCAGGTTGATTATCTCTTCCAGCTATGGGAAATCAATTCCCTTCACCCCAAAGGTCCATTGCACATCCCTTGCTGGGATGACACTTCTCATGAGGCTCTGTGGCTTTCAAAACCCAATGTGGCCTGTGTAAATTACCTACTGCAGGTCCTCATGGGGCATGTGTCCAAAGGAGCAGGACTCAGTCACCTTCAGAAAATCCTCTTGCCTGGGAAGTTGCTCTGATGACACCAAAACCTGTAGCTGGTTGTTTGCAAAAGGTGAGGGGATATTGAAAAGTATTGATCTGTTTCCTTAGCAGTGTCAGAAGGAGGCTGTAGTTCCCCAGTTCTCCCCAGGAAAAAAAAAATAAAATTCCCAGTCATCGAGATCATTGGACAAGTAGGTGCCATCCATCTCTGGTCTCTTCTTCGTGAGGAGTCAACATACCTGGCCTCACTTGGAAACCTTAGCCGATGAAGGTGCGAGGGGACACGAGGAACTCTAGGCTGCAGCCCAGCAGAGGATGATCTTCCGCTCTGCATGTTTGTGTAGAGTTCTTTATTCTAGGGTCACTGGGCTCTTGTGGGACTTGTGACCAGGTCTCCTTAAGTTATAGAGCCACCTCCCACTGCTGAACTTGTCTTTGTGTTGCTGATGTGCCTGCTAGTGACAACTGCCATATTAGAGCCCAGGAGTCATGAATACACCAGACTTTCCCTATGACTATTGGCCATTTAATGTTGCAGGTGGGCAGTAGAGAAACAATGTTTCTCCAACAGATATGATGGGATGGAACTTGAAGATGCCTTTAGCTGCTCTCTGTCTCACTTTGGGGTTGTGTTGCCAAAAGACCCATGAGATATTTCCATCATTGAAGATGAGAAACCGTCTTTAGGTCAGCACTTTGTGCTCCCCGCTTTGGTGCCTCCTTGACGATCAGATGGAATCAAGATACCTGCCTGTTGCTATTCAGTTGGTTCTTTTCATACCGGTGTGTTTTGCCACCTGTGGGTTTCTCTCCACCACTCAGTTTCCTCTTCCATCTCTAAATTCCATCACTTGTGACTTTAACTACCAGAGCATTACAGGTTCCTTTAGTCTGGCCATCAAAGAACCGTAACTAATTCTAGCTCTGTCAGAAGCTAACTGGGGGACTCATCTTATCCCATACATGATTCTATAGACTTAGCCTTGGGTCTATTTGCCAGAAAATTTCTCTACAAGACCTAAATGTCCGTTCTGCAAAAAGCAAGTTTCGCTCAAAGTAACCCTGCCACAGGCCAGTGAGTTTGTAACGAATCCTCAATGCCATGGAAAATGTCTGGCAAAGAGCAGTGCCCCTGTCTAAGTGAAAAATGCAGGTCCCTCTGGGCTCCTCACTGCCTTTCATCTCCTGGGCTCAGGAGTCTTCCTCAAATGTCCCACAAAGGCTCCAGAGACCCTCAGGGCATCTGCCAGGAGTATTATCTCTGGTTTACAGATGAGGAGACTGAGGCCTTCAGGAAGCCAAGTGATTCAGCTTCACAAAGCCCAACCTTATATGAGGCCCCTTTCTCTTTTGCAAGACAGTTGATACATGAAGAATTCCTGTAGTGTTATCAGGTCACTCAGGGTGGTTAGCTTCTGCTTTGTTTTGAAGACTCTGTGGATGGCTGTGGAGTTCAGCCCAACTAAGGGAGGAGACAGCCACTCACAGAGCAAAGGGAAGCCGATGAGAAATGTCACACCCTCCTCAGCAGCATTTGGGCATGGACATGCCAGGGGCATCCACCTGTGGCTAGTGTTGCCCTGGCCGATGTTGCACACCCAGGTCTCTGCAGGACCCCAACATGCCCACAGGTGCCCTTATGCAGCTGGAGACCAGCCAGCCTCCTGGCTTCATTTCTGTTCTGCAAGATCTGGGTACTCCCAGATCAAACCCAGCGACAGCCCCAGAATCAGCTGAAAGGTGCGATGACTTAGTCCATGGTGCTACACAGAAGGAAGGCGTGCCTCCAAGCACAGGCCTCCGAGTGACTCACCCAAGTCAGACTCTTGCCAGTACAACGTTCCTGCTCCAAGGGCGGCAAGAACCCTAGCGTTTCCAGGCCTCCAGGGAAAAGGCAAAGCAGGCAACAGGGGAACTGCCTCCAGAGGACATTAGTAACTCTGAAGAAAGGGCTCATCCAGCGTGGCATGCAGCTGTTCTAGCCACAGGCTCATTGTGGAACCAAAGGAATGCTGAACAGCCTATTGCTTTTTATTATACCACATTTGTATGGAAGTAGAGAAGGGTGAAGGCACTGGCAAAAATCAAATCTCTTCCTTTATTTCTTTCCTCTTTTAGCTCCTCCCTCCTTAACCTTGCTACTTTTTCTGACCCCCTGGGCCTCTCACCACCAAATCCCTGCTGTGGGATGGTATGGGATTCTCAGGCAGTTTCCATGGATGGCCTTCCCAGCTTGCAGCAGCCCCAGAGCACACGGAATGCCCATAGCCTCCTTCACAGATTTGTTAAAACGTGTGTGCGTTTCAACGTGATGTTCTTGAATGGGAACCTTGTGAACATATTATTCAGGGAGGCAAGAAAAAGGGGAGAGAGGCTGATTCCCTCCCATATTCTGTTAACTTATGTTGTGTTACTATGATAGAAATTGACCAAGTTTGTCTATTTCTACACTGTATCATTGCCTTCAACTCCATTTACTATACAGTTTCATTTAATATCTCACATAGATACTTTGGATTCCATTTTAGAAAAGGTGTATTTGGTCCATTGAAATAAATTTCCACGGGGGATGAAGGGACATGTTTGTGAACAACCAAATTATATTTACCCTCATAAGGGTGGATCTTAGATGAATTCATGTTTTGTGATTATGGACGAGAACCACAGTGAGCCCAATGTAGTTACAAGCTACCATTCCTGCAGATGAGTCTGGACTTGCCATATGCAGCTAATCTTCCAGTTTTTAAGGAAACTTTTTATTGCCAGAGAACGTGAATACTCTGACCCTCAGTTTGGGATATCTTTTAACGTTTGGTGTAACTCAGAGAGAATATTTTCAATGCTCCCATGCTCCCGTATTACTGTTGCAGAAGGGGAGAAGCAGCAGCTATCAGCCCACACATTTGAGTTTTTCTTTGTTTTAGTCAAAGTTTTCAGGATGTTATAAATGCTGCTCTGTCCCTGTGCTTTCCTATTGTACCAGCCCTGAGCTTTTTGTTAGTTTCCAAACTGGTAAAACATGTAGTCATCAGTGATAAAAAGCTACATGCAATTTGTCCTGGAGGCAACGTACCTGTAGAGGTTTCTCCTTCATTGTTATTCGAAGGCTGTTTCCAGGGCCTCACAAAGGGAGGAATATTCCACATTCCTGCTGGCTGAGCCTTTGGCTAAACCCTGTCCCACAGAAAACTTGAGGCTCACAATCTGAAAATCATCTCTTTCCTCAGTTTGTCCTTCCAAGTTCCTCATGGACTGCCCTTCCCAGCCTCATTCCAGCTCCTCTTTGGAGATGTAAATCCTTTTACTGTGCATTTTCTAAAATCTCTTTGGCAGGCAAATGTTAGATTTAGCGGGCCTCAGGGAAAAAAAAAAAAACAACAGCAAAAACACACAAAAGGAAGGGAACACACACATGCACAATTGTGAGGTTTAGCACAGCTCCTTCATCAAATGTTTCCAAGACAGAGGAAAACAACCCAAAATACTCACTGTTGAGAGTCAGAATTGTTCTTCAAAGATCTGAGTGACACGTAACGGAAAACATTGTAATTACCTGTTATTAAATTTAATGCCCCAAACAGATGGTGTTCCATTTTCCCCCCAAACAGACCGCTCACCTGATTGGAAAATTATTTCTAAACCCTTGCCCCCAGTCGCTTAACTTCCCATGGCATCCAAATGTGAATCGGGTTGCTGCCCGTGCTTTGCAAATCTAACGGTAAAGTCACTTCTCCTTTCTTGTAGTCGACTCAGGAACAAAAACTCCCGGCTTTATTTATTTGAGGAATTACTATCACCCTGAGCCCCAAATTTTTGGGAAATGAAGGACTTGCTAAATGAAAGTAGAGTGAAAAGAACAGCTTCTTAGGGACACTGATCTAGATTTCTCTGAAAAGATGCCCAGGGCCTTCATTCTAACCCGCCTCCTGGCACATTATTAAGGACCCCAACGAGGCTTGTTTCAGCCAGCCGCTACCAAGGCTATACCCTCAGGCTGCCAGAAGGGCAGAGTCCCGCAGCTGAGGTTCAGCTCTGAAAACCCACCACCCTGGTGATGGTGGTGGTTCCCTGTTTCCTGATAAAAAATAAAGTTAGTTTTTAAGAGACCATCAGAAGCTCTATTTTAAATTCATCCTGAAAGCATGTGATGCAGAAATCAGGCCACCATACTGTGACTTTGAAAATATTTTATTTGAATAGTAAATAGTTATACAGTTGAAACAGTTCTATTGAAGCTTTCTATAAATAGCTAACAATTAAGAAAATAATGTATGTAGAAAAGAGATTGCATTTAAAAGTAAGAGCTGTCAGTTGTAAGGGCCCTGGGGACCCTCGAAGCAGAATAAATGGTAGGTTGTCTGTCATTCACTCAGATAGGTATAAAAGTTAAAACTTTAAGCAGATCCCTTTAGAAAAAGGCTCTCTTCTAAAACGCACAGTGGAATGTCAAGAGTGGCAGGGTGGGGAGGGGGCAGCGCACCAAAAAAATCTGCAATCAAATAATATCATAATCTTCATAATTAATATAAATAAATAAAGAATAAATAACAATTACTCATAAATCAACATATACATTTAGAGGGAACTGATAGTCCTACCTCAACAAAGATGATCAAACCAAAAAGTCTTACGTGAAACACTGAGGCAGTTACTACAGCATCTTCGGAACACTCCCTCCCTCCCCCCAAAAACAATCCCAGACAACAGTTCAAGGCATTTGTGGCTATACTAAAGAAAACTCTTTTTTAAGCAATTTGATTTGTTCACATACAAAAAGGTAAAGCCAGACTCCAGCAGTTCACAAGCCATAATAAAGCTAATCGTGTGGGAAGTTCAATTTACAGCCTGTGAAATATAAAGGCATTTATTCCTCAAGATTCACCCAAAACAACCCGTACGCTACATACATAGAGAGCAGAGATTGGTAGGCGAGGCGAGAGTAGACCGCATTTCTAGACCATGAACACAGCGAATACTAGCAAGAAAAACAGCTTCTCCCCGCCAAGGGGAGGCTTCCAACCACTAGACAAACGCGTACAGCTTTTCTCCCTTGTACAGAAAGAGACTGACTCCTGTTGCGCCATGGGGGAGGTGGGGGGACACAACGTAAAAGTGGGAGTTCCAAAAGGAGTCAAAACGAGAGGATGGGGTTACCGTCACGCCACACCGAGAGAAGAGGAGACGACACTTTCACTCGGTGGGGGCGGGGGCGAGGCTCCCACAGCGCGGACTGGGGTTCGGGGAGTGCAGGGCGCACTCTCTTTGTGGGTCTCCAAGCGAAGGCACAGTTCGGGGGGCCGGGGTGGAGGGCGCGCTCTAGCAGGCCGGGCGCACAGGCACCTGCAGGAGGATCACCTGTCTGTTTTCGGATGGGTGGCACTTGTTGATGTGCCGCGTAAGGCCAGGCGAGCTGTAGAAGGTGGCCGGGCAGTACTTGCAGGGGAACACCTGGGCGGCGTGCAGCAGGCGCAGGTGGCGCTCCTGGGCGCCCTTGCTGGGGAACGACTCCCCGCACACTGGGCACAGGTGGCACTCGGCGGACGCACTCAGGCCCAGCACGCCTGCTGCCTCGCCGTCGCCGGCCGCCTCCTGGGGCGCCTTCTCGTCGGGCCCGGGGTACAAGGCCAGTAGGTCCTCGGCCGGGGGCGCTGGCGGCGCGCCCTTGGCCTGCAGCGCC
>NW_012112808.1:6886563-6905636 GCF_000951035.1 Colobus angolensis palliatus | reverse complement strand
GGCCCCGCCTCCCTTCACGGTCTGCTGCTTCTCTATGGGGAGGCGCACGTGCCTGGGCTTTGTGTCTCTCCTACGGGGGGCGCGGAGCCGCCAAATGGGCCCGTCCATCAGCGCGACAATGCACGCCCCCCTCCCGCGCGGGGATTACCCGCGGGTCGCGAGCAAAATAGCAACAAAGGAGAAGAATGGCCCCAAATATGTCAGGAGGGTTCAATCCGCGAGCCGGAGCCTAGGGGGAAGTTGTGCACGCTGATTGGGTGGGGGCGGGGGCGCGCCGGGGCGGTGCGTGGGAGAGCGGGGCGTCAGCTATCAGGGCATCCGCGGAGGCGCTGTGGCTCCGCGTGGTGTTTGGGAAATAAACAAGAATCCGAGAGAGCAGCTGGGTCCCGACGGCCAAGAGCCTCCGCCAGGACCTCGGACGGATGGGCTGTTGGACCCAAGAGGCCAAGCAAAAGGCTTCCCCGGCGTTCCGAGTGTCGACAGGGGACCCAGCCTTGTCGCAGTGGCCGAGGGCGATGTTTGTGCTCACAGCCTCCGCGCGCCCACGGGCTGGGAAGGTTTCTTTTTGAGTTTGAGAAGGAATTGACGCGGCCTTCTCAGTCTCCAGAAAGGGCGGGATTGGAGCGCGGTGGGGGGGCTGGGCTGGGTTCCCAAAGGAACGTGAATTTCTGAACTTTTGGGTTCTTGGAGGTTCGGGAATGGCAGCTTTGGCGGGGCCGGGCCCAGGCCGCCCAGAGCCTCCGCGTGGTTCAGGGCTGGGTTAAGCCGGGTGGAGTTGGCCGAAGCCCGAAACGCGCGGTCGGCCTCTTGCGCCCCAATGAAGTTGGTTTCCTCCTCCCCGCGCGGCCTCATGCATTTTCATTCCGAGCGGGTATTTTGTTTGCCGGTTGACATCAGATGCTAAATCAAGGGCTCCAATCAAGGCGCTGCGGAATAAAGGGGCCGCCTGTCTGGGCGCAGCCCCCACGGAGCCGTGCCCCCTTCACCTTTGTGAAGGAAATTAACCTCCCGCTATTGAGCTCCGGTCGCGGCCAATCTGGACGCAAAAGAGACGCGTGCTGGACGGGGGGAGGGGGGGCAATCTGTCCTCTGAGGCAGACTGAGGCCTCGGAGAGGACAAGCCGCCTCCCCTGTGCCACCAGGAAAAGACAACAGCGAAGACTCCCCCCACCCCCACCCCCACCTTCGCTGCCGTTCCGTTTGGACCCAGACTGGGCCGCCTGCCTCTATCCTCTGTCCAGCCCAGCCCCGAGGAAACACAAAAGGCAGAATCTCCGGGGGACAGGGCAGAGAACCCCACGAGTGCGTAGTGACCCTGATCGTCCAACACTGGGGAACAAATAGCCAAGCCATATAAAATGTCATACGCTCTGAGGAAAATGTCACTTTATTGAAAGAGAAGGAAACATTTTTCTGCAAAGCTCTGTATACCAGACAGATTTTGCTGAGTTTTACTTTTGCTTAATTCCACTGAAGGTATTTAATTGTTTTGGATTTTCCCTCTGAAAATACCCTGGCGTAGAAATTAAACATGTAAAAATAGAGTCCACATGAGTCATAAGTTGTGATGGGGACTGTTGTTAGGCTTAGTTAATTCAGGGGTTAATCAAGTTGGTTAATCAAGGGAAAGATATTTGATAATTTTGTTTGTAATATTTTAACCCACACACTGAAAAGGGAAGAATGCATATAGTGAAATATATTTTGACAAGTCTCACCCTAGTTTTAAATATGCTGTGGTGAGTGCTAGTCTCCCCAAAAGTTAGAAATCTTAAAATGAGTTTATCTAAAATTTATAAATATATTTCTATCTTGAAGTAACTGATGTTATTTCCTTGCTCTTTTGAGCGCTGATTAATAGTGCTGATGAAATTAGAAGTGGGAAAAGGATTCCGAGACAGCTTTGGCCAATTTTATTTTCTAATCACGAATCCCATCTGGATTGGAGAATAGTACAGGGCGGGGGCTCGGCCTGCTACATTCGGTCTTGCATATGTAACACTCCTTCTATTCAACAGATAACAGAGAGTTAGTCACCTTGTGAATCCTTTAAAAATAACAACACCCATAATTGTAAATAAGCCGTGGGGATGGGGAACCGGTACCGCTACCAACAACAACAACAAAAAATTCTTGCCTGAGTGAATTCAAACAGGGCTCTGAATTTAGCCAAGGGAATCTATTGAAGGCTACTGAGATACTGAGATTCAATGAATCCGTTTCTTTTTCTTTATTTGTGGCTTCTAGTCTTGCCAGCCTAAATGAAATCTGCTTTCAGACGGGTCAGTCAAAATAAATGGAAACTTGAAAGGTACTAGTATTGAAAACTAATTTCACCACCTGGGGCTGGGAAGGAATTGGGCTGCCCGTGCGCGCAAGCACACACCAGCGACCTCCAAGCAGGTGTAGCCCAGCCTGGGTCGTGGATCGCAGCCGCCTTCTGCGTGATTTTCTGAGAACCTGTGTGCCCTCATGGATGGGAACATCGGGTCGAGATATTTGTCTTCGCTTGAGAAGAGCAAAGCGCCACCACACTGCGCCCCCGACGCCGGCATTAGCGCACGCGAGTCGGAGAGGGGGCCGCGTGAAGTTAAGTTGGGGGAAACAGCGTGGATTTGCCCACCTCCAGGGGGACTTCGCCAAAGTCAGTGAGCATAAGGATCCAAGGCAGATCACCTAAGTGTCCTTCCCGGGCTTTAGGCGACTCCTCCCCTTCCTTCGGGGTCCTGGCCAGCGCTTTGGAAAAATCCGGGGCCTCTGCATTTCTTGCCCTCGCGGACCCCGCGGTGGGTTCTTCCTCTGACCACCGCGGAGCCCGAGGCCACAGGCGCTGCAATTTCTCCTATCCTGGTGTGCGGGGGTGCCGTCGGGGCGCGCGCCGGGTTTCACTGTGACCCTCACCACGGCTGGAAATCAAAGTCAAGGCAACCGGGAGTTTGTAGAAAGCGCGAAGCTTGGAAATAAGAGCAGAAGCAGGGAACTTCTGCGGAGGAGTTGGCTCCTTGGGGTGTCTAGAACAGGCCGCCCTCGCCTTACGGGAGGAGCCGGGCGGGCCCGCATTCTCACCCCACAGAGGGTAGCGCGTTTGGAGACGTCGGCGTTGGGGGGCAGTTGTCAGCGCCCGCCATCCCCACTCTGCTGCAGACTTCTCTTCTGGCTTCACAGAAGCCCCTACTCCCGGCCCTCAGTCCCTGGAGCCACAACCGGGCAGGAACCGTACGTTGCCGCTGCAGTGCCCGCCGCCCGGAGGGACCAGCGCCTCCCTGCGCCTGGCGCGCCGGACCCGAGCCGGTGAGCGGCTTTGTATTTGCAGGAATGAGGGGTTGTTGTGTCAGTCCCAGGGGCACGCGAGAGACACGCGCAGCCCGCCTGCCCGCCACCCCGCCCGGCCCGGCCCCAGGCACCTTCCGGGCCTCCCGCCCGCGGGCCGTTGCCTTTGTTCCGCGCATTAGCATAAAGCTGCCAGGGATCTCCCGTTTAAATAATTCCACACAAAAGGAGAGTGCATGAAAGAGAGCGAACAAGGGACGATCCGCGAGGCTGCGCCGTGCGCCCTCGCGGGGAGGGACCGCGCTCAAGTATTTCCCTCCCCTCGAGTTTCAAGTGCCCGCTGGCAATGTGCTGCGCGCCCATTATTCGGCCGGGGACCGACGGCGTGACTGGCCGCCTCTTTTATCCCCCCGAGAGTACCGTCGGGACCACTGCACGCTCCTTGAAGTGCCCTTAGGGCTGTTTGTTTTTGCCTCGGTGGGACCGTCGGGCTAGGGAGGGAGGAGAGCGGGCAGGAAGGCCCGGGCGGGCGGCGGGAAGGGCGGTGTCGGCGAAAGCTGGCAGAGGCGAAGCCTGGAAGGTGAGAAAGTCATAACCAGGGAATTAGGTCAGGGAGAATCAGGACGGCACTGGACTCATTGGGATTACATTGAACTTGGGGTGCAGGAGGTGACCTCCACCTGTGAGGTGCTGGCGGCAGCTGGTCCGTGCGCCTCGATCTCAAACGGAACTGACAAAACCCAGCGAAACTGACCAGAAAGGCCGCGGCGACCCCGATCCTTTCCCCTTCCTCCCACCCCACTCACACCTGCACCCCACCTCGCCTGCCGTAGGAGGACGAAGAGGCAGCCAGGCTCCTGGGGGCCACAAGGGCATACTTTCTACCTTGGTGTGCGTTTTTGCTCTGGGGTTAGGGGATGCTCCTCCCCCACCACCGCCGTTCCTCTCCCCTCCGCCTTTCCCTCTTCTCCCGTCCCTGCTCTCCTCCCTGGCCCTCCAGTTCCCTCCTTGTGTCATCCGCCTCCTCTCTCTTCTCCTATCCTTCTCTCCCCCTCTGTCTCTTCCCTTCTTTTCTTTCCCCTCCTTTCTTGCTCCCCACGGTCTCACCTCTCCCTCCTCTCTCTCCCCATCCTTTTCACTCCTAGTCCCTCCCCATCTGTGGTCTCCCCCGCCATGACTGGCCCCCTTCCTCTCTCCCAGCTCCTTCTTCCCACTGTCCCTCCCTCCCCATCCAGTTCCCCCAGCCCTTTTTGCTGTCTTTCTGCTCCTCTCTCTCCTCTCGTCCCTCTCTCCTGTGTCTTCCCTTGCTTGTTTCTGTCCTCTCTCCCTCTCTTCCCTCCACCTCTCTCCCAGTCTCCCATTCCTCTCCCCTACTCTCTTTGCTTCTCTCTCTCCCCCCTCCTTCTCTCTCCCCCCACTCTTCTCCTTGCTCTTATTCTCCCCCCACTCCCCACAGGCCAATGTGTGTTATTTTATTTGTCTAGAGAGAGCCTATTTGTTCAGTGATGTGTGGCCTCCTGGTCGCCTGCTTTAATGGGGGACGCGGAGGCTTGGTTTCTGTGAGCATTAGCATACAGCTGCCCGGCTCTGCGCCCCTGCCGGCGCTCACTTTATCCCAGCCTTATCATCACTTCTTCTTTCAACCAGAAAACAATCAACAGCTCCTCGCACTCGGCGACTTTCGAGCCCTGCTCCCTGCTTCTTGGCTAACACTGGCTCACTCGGGTGCGCTCTCTCTCTCTCTCTCTCTCTCTCTCTCTGTCTCCCCTCTCTCTCTCTCCCTCTTGAAAGGGTAAATATTGATTGGCTGGCTTTACATTTTATGCTCCATGCCATATTTCCTTCCCTCCCTTCACTTCATCGTTGATTTTTCTCTTGCCCTCCTGTAATGTTTGAGTGTAATAAAACCGTAAGAAGCCATTTTTTGGAAAGGCGGTGGTTACACTCTTTATTAAAAACCAACACCTGTCGGGAGAGCAATTAGAGGCATCAGAAGGCAGGGTTGTTGCATGTGATTTGGGAGAATAAAACTTTGGAAAATTAACTTTGGTGTTTTTTAATTAATATTCTTTGCTTAAAACTGTAGAATTCCAAAGTCAAGCTTAGAAGCCAAGATGTCCCCAGCTCAGCAGCAAGTGCTGAAATATGTAGAGATGCCAAGCATTCATTCCACTTACAGAATTCATGCCTTGTGCAAGCCAAGTCCAAATATTGGTCTCTTTCAAGCCCTTCCTTTTGCCAGGCTTTATCTTCACCGTTATTTTCCCAAAGCCCTTAGAATAGTCAATTGCAAGTTATAACCAACAACTCTTGAATTCCTCTTTTATTCTTAGGAAACTTGTTCAGTGATAAAGTTTTCAAGTCTGAACAGATATGCTAAGATTCTTAGATTCAGGAAATTATTTAGCATATATGCTAAATATCCTGTAAATTACCCACTTTCTAAGTGTGAGATAAGGATTAAAATAATGTCACCCAATACACTTTGTAGACTAAAATATATTCTAGATATTTTCAAGTCTGCTGTGATACTTATGGAGCTGCAACACTCCTTTTTCAAAAGGCAGCAAAGGAAAACTTAATTGTCGTATTTATGCATGATTTTGTATTGACATTGGCATTTGGGGTCACTTTTATGTGACTAGAGGCTTTTTAATGCTAATACTTGGTCACTGAAGTTATAACTGTTGATCTTCTGAGGTTGTTCTGTTAATCTCCATCCAAGGGTTCCAGGACCTGTCACAGAAACTTACTCCTTTTACTTATGAGTTTGACCCAGGTCCTTTCAGGGGAAAGGGATAGGGGAGGAGAGTTGCTTGAGCCGACTCATTCACCAGCCCCTGAAATATGGTTTCACGTGTGCTGGGTCTGAATTCTGAAGAGTGGACCAGTAGCAATTGTTCCCTATTCAAGTGACACAGTGTGTACCATATGGCCAATGCTGGACCCTCCCCACAGTGACCCATGCATTTGTGGAAAACGCACATATGAAGGAATTAGGAGCATTTATTGCTTGCTTTTGCCTGCCTTGGGAAAATCAAGAGTCCAGCATTCTGGAACAATTTTATTTTGCAGAAATATCAATATCAAATAACTTTGCAGTTCCAACAAGTTGGCACTTTGCAGCAGAGAGTTTGATAATGTGTATATAATACTGTAATGCCAGCTCTGATTTCCCTTCTAATAGTTGTGTATCCCTTATCTTGTGCCAATTTTTGCTCAACATTTACCTGAAATATAACACATGAACAAAAAACTGGAATTGTTCACAAAAACCAATGTTAAGCCCTGCTGTGGAAAACTGTGTCACACTATCTACTAAGACAGACCCAATAAATGAGAACCATCTTATGTGCTGTTGCCCCTCATTCCTGAATCCATGCAGTTTCTAGTGGGCAATTAATTTGCTTTATTTATAAGAAAAAGGGTTTCTGATCCACATTATAGCTGACATGTACTAGGGACCCCCTCACCCTCGCCCCAATGCAAAGCAGCAGTGCTAAGGATCAAAGAAAGTGAACTTAGATGAACTTCCCATTACCACCTTACCACGTTCTAATCTAAAACCTATGCATGAACCCCTTGAGCATCCAACTTTTCTGTGACTTTAGGCTCCTTGTCTGCCATTTGAAACAGAAATACAGCCTCCTCCTTTCCAAAGGTCATGTAAGCTTTCCTACACAATCACTGCTTCTGATGTTGGACTATATAGATTTAATTTCTCATCCTCTGTTTACTAATTTTCCATTCTGGGCACATTTTCTTTTTTATCACCCATAAGTATTGCTGGGTAAACATGTGAAGAACTAACAAGACTGGCAGCAGAAGTTTCCAGGAAATCAAACAGAATCACACCCAAGGTAAAACAAGTTTTACACAGTATGATCTCATTTTATTGCCGAAATGGATTATTCTGCAGAGAAACATGCCTGGGATTTGTAAAGCGAGCCTGCCCCAGAAGAGAGGCACACGGCCATGTGCCACCTACTGGGATGATAGAAAACTACAGGCATAAGTCAGGGAAGGAAAGGAATGAACAAAACCACCAGGGGCCGGCTTCACTGTCATACCAGGCTGCTGAGAACTTTTCTATTTCTACAGAGCAAGTTTCCAGGAACTAAATAAATGAAAACCATAAAGGGGAGACCCTGCCTACAACTAAATGATGCCTGGCCACGCATACATGGGCAGGTGGTAGCGATTATAGCGTAGGTAGTCAAGAGTGCTTCTCTCCACCAGGGTTTTGTAGATGGATTCGTCAAAGACTCTTTTGAGGTATTGCCTGGGCTTCTCAGTCGGGTTTATTTCCTCATCTTGTATCTGATGGGCTAACTGCTCTATGGAAGGAAGGTCTTCCTCCTGTAAAACACAGTCAGAGGCCAGATACAGAAATTAATTGGACCCTGCACAGTTGTAACAGGGCAGTTTCGTGAAAATGAAAACGATAGTAGTCAGCTGTGCAAGGATGGTCACTTTTTTCCTAGCTTTTGAAAATTTAATTGTGGCAAAGTACACAATAACATAAAATGTCTTATTTTAATAATTTTTAGGTGTACACTTCAGTGGCATGAAGTACATTCACATTGCTGTGTAACCCTCACCACTGTCCATCTTCAGGACTTCTTCATCTTCGTCAACTGAAATGCTGTCTCCATTAAACAGCAGCTCCCTACCCTCCCATCCTCCAGGCCCTGGAAACCACCTCTGCCTCTGTGAACGTGACTACACAGGCACCTCATATGAGTGGAACCGTGTAGTATTTATTTTTTGTGACTGGCTTATATCACTTAGCATAATGTCTTTAAGAGTCATCCAGGTTAGTAATTTCAAGCCCTTCATTTTCAGATAAAAATCATCATACTTGTTTTGTTGTCGTTGTTGTTTCTGTTTGTTTTTTGAGAAGGAATTTCGCTGTTGTTGCCCAGGCTGGAGTGCAATGGCGTGATCTGGGCTCACTGCAACCTCCGCTTCCTGGGTTCAAGCGATTCTCCTGCCTCAGCCTCCCGAGTAGCTGGGACTACAGGCGTGGCCCACCACACCTGGCTAATTTTGTATATTTAATAGATACAGGGTCTCTCCATGTTGGTCAGGCTGCTCTGGAACTCCCCACCTCAGGTGATCTGCCCGCCTCAGCCTCCCAAAGTGCTGGGATTACAGGCGTGAGCCACTGTGCCCTGCCCGTTTTAAAAATAATAATAATAATAATAAAAAGGAGTGATTAAACCTTTTTACTTGAAAGGTCCTAGATGGTTTTCTTGGTTATAATTCCCAAGAAATGGGATTTTAAAACCTTAGAATAAATTCACGGTCAAGTCAAATTTTATTGATACATTTGAAGAGATAGGGCTTAGAAAGAATAAAGTTGTTTGAAGTTGAGAATCCTATGCTGTACACAGGTACAGTGTAGTAGAGATTTTCCCAACATTTCATTATAAACATTTTCAGAGACAAGTTGAAGAACTGTCCAGTGGGCACCTGCATGCCCCCGCCTGGACTCCACAGATAACATCTGCTATATTTGCTTCACTGCCGCATATCTGCCCTCCAGAGTAGGGTACTTCTAGAAAGCACGCCCCCCAGGGTTGAGCTGGGTGCTTTCCAAACACCGTGATTCTTGAACATCACCGTAGATCAAGAGTCTGTGGACTCCGATGGTACATTTATTTCAACTTCCAATAATTCCTTCTCTTTTGAACAGAAAAGGCAATTACTTGCAGGGTTTTGTTGGATTATTAACTTACTAGTGATAAGAGCTTATAGATAGAAAAACAGACTCAAGCTATATGGAGGCACAGAGTCACTGCCACTTGGCTAAGCAAGACACAACAAGGTGTTGGAGATTATGCATTGGAAAGAGCAGTCAGTGGGGGTTGCAGGAATTCAGAGTTAAACCAGAGGGATAAAGGCAATGATCGGGAAAAAGCAACTGATTCTCACAACTAAATACTGGAGGTGCTGAAAACTTTGGGTGCCACCAGTAAAGCCTCGTGGATATATTCTGCAATGTATATGAGGTTGGCTCTTTCTTCCTTAATTTTTCTGGAGAACTGTATCAAACCAACCAAAAACAATTACCTTATTAAAATTATACAAGATTTTGAGCTCATATTGTATGCTGCTGTTCTGACACTGGGTTAAATGGTGTAAAATCACTTTTAAAGTTTATTTCAGGCAAATATTGCTCTAGATTATAAACAGATTTTTGGGCACTTGCCTCTTGAAGGATGACCTGTCATACTGTGATCATCTTCTTTCACTGTGTGACCACCTCCCCTCACAGTATGACCACCTCCCCTCAGTGTGACCACTCCCCTCAGTGTGACCACCTCCCCTCAGTAATGACTACCACCCCTCACAGTGTGACCACCTTCCCTCACAGTATAACCACCTCCCCTCAGTGTGACCACTTCCCCTCAATGTGACCACCTCCTCTCAGTGTGATTACCACCCCCCACAGTGTAACCACCTCCCCTCCCAGTATGACCACCTCCCCTTAGTGTGACCACCTCCTCACTCACAGTATGACCACCTCCCCTCAGTGTGACCACTTCCCTCAGTATGACCACCTCCCCTTAGTGTGACTACCACCCCTCACAGTGTGACCACCTCCCCTCACAGTATAACCACCTCCCCTCAGTGTGACTGCCTCCTCACTCACAGTATGACCACCTCCCCTCAGTGTGACCACTTCCCCTCAATGTGACCACCTCCTCTCAGTGTGACTACCACCCCTCACAGTGTGACCACTTCCCCTCCCAGTATGACCACCTCCCCTCCCAGTATGACCACCTCCCCTCAGTGTGACCACCTCCCCTCAGTGTGACCACCTCTTCTCAGTGTGACCACCTCCTCTCACAGTGTGACCACCTCCCCTCAGTGTGACCACTTCCCCTCAATGTGACCACCTCCTCTCAGTGTGACCACTCAGTGTGACCTCACAGTGTGACCACCTCCTCACTCACAATATGACCACCTCCCCTCAGTGTGACCAGCTCTTCTCAGTGTGACCACCTCCCCTCTCAGTGTGACCACCTCTGCTCACAGTGTTACTACCTCCCCTCAGTGTGACCACCTCCCCTCACAGTGTGGCCACCTCCCCTCTCACAGTGTTACCACCTCCCCTCTCACAGTGTGGCCACCTCCCCTCTCACAGTGTGACCACCTCCCCTCACACAGTGTGACCACCTCCCTTCTCACAATGTGACTCCCTCCCCTCAGTGTGACCACCTCCCCTCTCAGTGTGACCATCTCCCCTCACAATGTGATTACTTTTTCTTTCACAGCATGACCACCTCCCCTTAGTGTGACCATCTCCCCTCTCACAGTGTGACCACCTCCCTGACACAGTGGGACCACCTCCCCTCTCAGTGTGACCACCTCCCCTTTCACAGTGTGATTACTTTTTCTCTCAGCATGACCACTCCCCTCAGTGTGACCACCTACCCTCATGCAGTGTGACCACTTTTTCTCTCAGTGTGACCACCTCCCCTTAGTGTGACCACCTCCATTCACACAATATGATCACTTTTTCTCTCATAGTGAGAATACCTCCCCTCTCACAGTGTGACCACCTCCCCTCAGTAGTGTGACCATCTCCCTTCACACAGTGTGACCACCCCTTCCTCCCCTCATTACCCTTATGAATTCAACTTCTTTAGATTCCACATGTAAGTGAGATCATGCAATATTTGTCTTTCTGTACCTGATTTTTTTTTTTTAAGACAAGGTCTCACTCTGTTGCCCAGACTGGAGTGCAACGGTACGACCTCGGCTCACCACAACCTCTGCCTCCTGGGTGCAAGCAATTCTCCTGTCTCAGCCTCCCGAGTAGCTGGGATTACAGGTGCACACCACTACCACCTGGCTAATTTTTGTATTTTTAGTAGAGACGAGGTTTCACCATGTTGACGAGGCTGCTCTTGAACTCCTGACCTCAAATGATCCACCTGCCTCGGCCTCCCAAAGTGCTGGGGTTACAGGCCACCGTGCCCGGCTGTACTTAGCATATTATACTTAGCATAATGTCCTCCAGGTTCATCCATGTTGTTGAAAATGACAGAACAGAACTTCCTTTTTTTTAAGGCTGAATAGTATTTCATTGTGCATATATACCATAATTTCTTTATCCATTCATCTGCTGATGAACACTTAGGTTCAGTTCATGTCCTGGCTATTTTGAATCGGCTGCAATAGGCATAAGAATGCAGATATTTCTTTGATACACTGATTTCATTTGGATACATACCCAAAAGTGAGATTGCTGGATCATATGTAATTCTATTTTTAGTTTTTTGAGGAACCTCCATACTGTTTTCCAAAATGGCTGAACCAATCTATATTACCACCAACAGTGAACAAGAATTCCCTTTTCTCCACATCCTTGCCAACCTTTTATCTATAACAGCCATACTAACAAGGGTGAGGTGGTAGCTCACTGTGGTTTTAATTTGCATTTCACTGATGATACATGAGGTTGATCCTTTTTTAAATATATCTTTTGGTCACAGTAAGTCCTCATAGCATCCTAGAAACTGTAACTTTAAGTGAGATAACATGTATCAAAACAAATTTTACCATAGGTTAATTGATAAGAACAAGAGTGAAGTTCCGACAGCATATTTGTGGTCACAAAAACATCACCAAACTTCTAAATAAAGATCAAAAACACTTCTAATATTAAACACTAAAATAATTGTGGGCTATAATACATTTAAGAAAGATTAACATAAACAAGTAAGGTAATTATTTACCGAATTATTTCAGTTCTGGGTGGTGGGTTGCTTGAGCCTATCCTGGCAGCTCAGGTCACAAAGCGGGAACCCATGATGAACAGGACCCTTCCCATCACGGGGTACATTCCCACCCACATCTGCACCCACACTCATGCACACTGGGACCATTTAGACATGCTAATTAACCTTTTGTGTCTGGCTCTTTTCACTTAGCTTGGTGTTTTGTTTTTTTCTGATCTTTGAACTCCAGTGTACCTGGTGAAAACCCACAATGCACACAGACATGGGCAGAACATGCAAACTCCACAGACAGTGGCCCAGGAATGACTTTCTTTTCCTCATCAATGTTACAACGAAAGGATGTTATTTGAGGGCCTACCGCATGTTTTCTTTTGAGAAGTGTCTATTCAGGTCCTTTGCTTATGTTTATATCAGGCCATTTGTTTTCCTGTCAGTGAGTTGTGTGAGTTCCCTATATATTTTGGATATTAGCTAAAATTGGATATCATACATCAAATCAGATGTATGATTTGGAAATATTTTCTCCCAGTCTGTGAGCTGTCTCTTCACTCTGTTGTTTTCTTTGCTGTGCAGACGCTTTTACATTTGATGCAGACCCACTTGTCTGTTTTTGCTTTTGTTGCCTGTGCTTTTGGTGTCACATCCAAAAAAATCCTTTCTGAGACCAATGTCAAGAACTATTTCTCCTATGTTCTCTTCTAGAAGTTTTACAGTTTCCGGTTTTATGTTTAAGTCTTCACTCCATTTTGAATTGATTTTTGTGTATGGGCTGAGAGAAGAGTCCGATTTCATTCTGCATGTAGATATCCAGTTTTTCTAATACCATTTATTGAAGGGACTGTCCTTTTCCCATTGTGTGTTCTTGGCACTTCTGTCAAAAATCAATTGACTGTAAATGTGTAGGTTTATTTATGACTTTGTATCCTGTCCCACTGGGTACATTTATCTGTTTTTATGGCAGTACCATGCTGATATGGTTTGGCTGTGTGTCCCCACTCAAATCTCATTTCCATTTGTAATCCCCATGTGTCTGTCAAATGACAGAGGTGTTTGGATCATGGGGGCTAACCATGCTGAGAACTATGCTGTTCTCCTGATAGTGAGTGAGTTCTCATGAGATCTGATGGTTATAAGTGTTCGGAAGTTCCTCCTTTGCTCTTCTCATGCTCCTGCCACCTTGTGAAGAAGGTGGTTGCTTCCCCTTCCACCATGATTGTAAGTTTCCTGAGGCTTCCCTGGCCATATGGAATTGTGAGTCAATTAAATCTCTTTCTTTCGTAAATTACTTAGTCTCAGGGAAGTTCTTTATAACAGTGTGAAAATGGACTAATACACATGCTGTTTTGATTACTATAGTTTTGAAATATATTTTGAGATCAGGTAGTGTTATGCCTCCAGTTTTTGTTTGTTTGCTTTTTCTCAAGATTGTATTGGCTATTTGTGGGTCTTTTGTGGTTCCATACGATTTTTAAGATTGTCTTTTCTGTTTCTGTGAAAAATGACATTGGCATTTTGATAGGAATTGCATTGAATCTGCAGATTGCTTTGGGTAGTATGGACATTTTAACAATATGAATTCTTCTAATCTATGAACACATGATATCGTTCCATTTATTTGTGTTGGCTTCAATTTTTTTCATCAATGTTTTATAGCTCTCATTATACAGATCTTTTAACTCCTTGGTTAAAAACTCCTAAGTATTTTTTTTATGCTTTGTAAATGGAATTACTTTCTTAATTTCTTTTTCAGATAGTTTATTGTTAGTGTGTATCAACAGTATTACTATTTTTTTCTAGATGGAGTCTCACTCAGACTGGAGTACAGTGGCATGATTTTGGCTCACTGCAACCTCCGCCTCCTGGGTTCAAGAGATTGTCCTGCCTCAGCCTCCTGAGTAGTTGGGATTACAGGTACCTGCCACCACGTCTGGCTAATTTTTTGTATTTTTAGTAGAGATGGGGTTTCACCATGTTGGCCAAGCTGGTCTTGAACTCCCGACCTCAGGTGATCCGGCTGCCTTGGCCTCCCAAGGTGCTGGGATTACAGGTGTGAGCCACCGCATCTAGCCAACACTACTGACTTTTGTATGTTGGTTTTGTATCCTGCAACTTTACTGAACTCACTTACCAGTTCTACCAGTTTTTTTGTGGAGTCTTTAAGGATTTTATGTATATAAGATCATATCATCAGCAAACAGAGACAATTTCACCTCTTTCTGTCCTAGCTGGATGCTTTTTACTTCTTCTTTTTCCCTAATTGCTCTGGCTAGGACTTCTAGTCCTATGATTAATAGAAGTGGCAAGGGTGGGCATCCTTGTCTTGTTCCTGATCTTAGAGGAAAAGCTTTCAACTTTTCACCACTGAGAATGATGTTAGCTGTAGGCTTGTCATATATGGCCTTTATTGTGTTCAGGAACATTCCTTTTATACCTGATTGTTGAGAGGTTTTTTTTTTTTTAATCATGAAAGGATGCAAGTTTTATCAAATGCTTTTTCTGCCTTCTAGCATAATGTTTTGAGGTTCATGTGCTTTGTATCAGTGCCTCATTTCTCTTCATGGCTGAATACTATTCCATTGTGTGGCTAGACCACATTTGTTTATCCGTTGATATGTTGATGGACATTTGGGTTGTTTCCTCCTTCTGGCTGTTCTAACCAGTGCTGCTTTGAAGATTCTTGTACAAGCAATCATTAGAATACCTCATTCAATTCTTTGTTTGTTTCTTTCGTTTTTTTGAGATGGAGTCTTATTCTGTCACCCAGGTTGGAGTGCAGTGATGTGATCTCAGCTTATTGCAACATCCACCTCCTGGGTTCAAGCAATTCTCCTGCCTCAGCCTCCTGAGTAGCTAGGACTACTGGTGCGCACCACCACGTCCGGCTAAGTTTTGTATTTTTAGTAGAGATGTGGTTTCATTACATTGGCCAGGCTGGTCTTGAACTCCTGACCTCAGATGATCTGCCCACCTCAGCCTCCCAAAGTGCTGGGATTACAGGTGTTAGCCACCACTTCCGGCCTCAGTTCTTTTGGATATATATTTAGAAGTGCAATTGCTGAGTCATATGGTAATTCTGTGTGTAACTTTTTGAGGAACCATCAAAACATTTTCTATAGCAGGTGTAATTTTACATTCCCACCAGCAATTCAGTTCCCATTTTCCCTACATCCTTACTATTTCCCCCCTTGTTTTGTATTATAGCCATCCTAGTGTATGTAAAGTGCTATCTCATTATGGTTCTGATTTGCATTTCCCTAATAATTATTGATGCTGAACATATTTTCATGTAAATAGGTTTACTTCTGGATTCTGAATTTTATCCCATTGATCTGTAGATCTATTCTCATGCAAGTACCACACTGTCTTGGTTACTGTGGCTTTGTAGTAAGAAAATGTGAGTTCTTCAACTTTGTTCCTTTTTTCCTCCAAGATAGTTTTGGCTATTTGGATCCCTTCCATTTCCGTAGGAACTTAGGACCTGCATTTCTTTTTAAAAATGCCCTTGGAATTTTGATAGGATTGTATTGAATTGTAGAATTTTTGGGGTGGTATTGCCATCCTAACAATATAAAGTCTTCAAATGCATGAACACAGATGTTGTCCCATTTATTTAGGTAGTCATTCACTTCTTTCAAAAATGTTTTGTAGTTTTCAGTGTATAAGCCTTGCCCTATTTTGGTTAAATTTATTCCCAAGTATTTTATTCTTTTTAATGCTATTATAATTGTTTTCTTAATTTCATTTTCAAATTACTAACTGCTAATATGGTTTGGATGTTTTGTCCCCTTCAACTCTCATGCTAGAATGGGATCCCCAATGCTGGAAGTGGGATCTGGAGGAGGTGTTTGGGTCCTGGGGAGGATCCCTCATGAATGGCTTGCTGCTGTCCTCGTGGTAATGAGTGAGTTCTCATTCTGAGTTCACGCTAGATCTGGTTGTTTAAAAGAACCTGGCACCACTTCCCTCTCTCTTTTGCTCCCTCTCTTGCCATGTGATACACTGTCTCCCCCTTCACCTTCCATCATGATTGGAAATTTCCTGAGGCCCTCACCAGAAGCAGATGCCAGTACATGTACTTCATGTACAGCCTGCAGAACCATGAGCCAAATCTCTTTTCTTTATAAATTACCCAGTCTCAGGTGTTCTTCTAAAGCAATGCAAACAGATTAATACAACTGCTAATGTAGATAATGGATTATTGTGTGTTGATTTAATATTCTGCCACTTTGCTAATTTCATTTCTTAGCTCTAATAGTTATTTTGTGGATTCTTTAGGATCACACCACCTGAGAATGGAGATAGTTTTACTTCTTCCTTTCCAATGTGGATGTCTTTTATATCTTTTTCTTGCCTGATTGCTCTGGCTAGAACTTCCAAAACCATGCTGAATATAAGTGGTGAAAGCAGGCATCCTTGTCTTATTCCAGATCTCAGGGATAAGAATTCAGGTTTCAGTAATTCATTACTGAGTGTGATGTTATCTGTGGGTTTTTCATAAACATCCTTTATCAGATTGGAGACATTCCCTTCTATTGACAGTTTTTTTGTCAAATGCTTTTTCTGCACCAGTTGAGATGATAGTGGTTTTTTCCCCTTTGTTCTATTTTTTTTTTTTTTTTTTTGATACAGAGTCTCGCTCTATTGCCTAGGCTAGAGTGCAGTGGCACAATCTTGGCTCACTGCAACCTTTACCTCCTGGGTTCAAGAGATTATCCTGCCTCAGCCTTGTGAGTGGCTGAGATTACAGGTGTGTGCCACCATGCTTGGCTAATTTTTTTGTATTTTTACTAGAGACAGGGTTTCATCATGTTGGTCAGGCTGGTCTCAAACTCCTGATCTCAAATGATCTGCTCACCTCGGCCTTCCAAAGTGCTGGGATTATAGGCGTGACCCACTGCGCCCAGCCTCCTCTTTGTTCTATTAAAGTGGTGTATTACATTGATTCCTTTTTATATGTTGAACTACCCTTACATTCCTGGGGTAAATCTCACTAGCTGGGTGTTTAGTCCTTTAATATGCTGCTGGATTTGGTTTGCTAATAATCTGCTGGCTATTTTTGCTTCTAAATTTAAAAGGGATGTTGGTCTGTAAGTTTTCTTTTCTTGCAGTGTCTTTGTCTAGCTTTGGTATCAGGGTAATGCTGATCTCATTGAATAGTTCCAACCTCTTCTGTTTTTTGGAAGAGTTCAAGAGAATTGTTGTTAATTCTTTAAATGTTTGATAGAATTCCCTAGCGAAGCCATCTGGTCTTGGGCTTTTCTTTGTGTGAGGTTTTTGATTATCGATTCAAGGTCTTTATTTATTATAGCTCTGTTGAGATTTTCTATTTCTTCTTGTGTCAGCTTTTAGTTTGTTCATTTCTCTCTTTTTTTTTTTTTTTTTTTTGAGATGGAGTCTTGCTTTGTCGCCCAGGTTGGAGTGCAAAGGCACGAATTTGGCTCACTGAAACCTCCGCCTCCCAGGTTCAAGTGATTTTCCTGCCTTAGCCTCCTGAGTAGCTGGGGTTACAGGCATGTGCCACCATGCTGGGCTAATTTTTGTATTGTTAGTAGAGACGGGGTTTCACCATGTTGGTCAGGTTGGTCTCGAACTCCTGACCTCATGATCAGCCCACCTTGGCTTCCCAAAGTGCTGAAATTACAGGCGTGAGCCACTGCGCCCAGCCTAATTTGTTCATTTCTAATAATTTGTCCATTTCATCTAGGTTATGTAATTGGTTGGCAAATAATTATTCATGGCATTTTCTCATAATCCTTTTTTATTTCTGTAAGGTTGATAGTAACGTCCCCACTTGTACTTCTGACTTTAGTAATCTGAGTCTTTTTTCTTAGTCAGTCTAGCTAAAGGTTTATCAATTTGGTTGATCTTTTCAAAGAACTAACTTTTGGTTTTATTGATTTTCTCTATTTTCTTATTCTCTATTTCATTTATCTCTGGTCTAATCCTTATTATTTATTGTCTTCTGCTGGCATTAGGCTTAGTTTGGTTTTCTTTTCCTAGTTCCTCAAGTTATAAAATCAGGTTCCTGATTTGAGTTCTTTTTATGTAGGCACTTATAGCTTTACATTGTTTTCTTTGGATCTCATAAATGTTGGTATGTTGTATCTTAGTTTTCATTCATCTATAAGCATTTCTAATATCCCTTTTTTATTTCTTTTATGATGCACTGGTTGATTAAGAATGTGTTATTTAACTTCCACAAATTTGTGAATTTTTCCAATCTTCCTTCTGTTACTGATTTCCAGCTTCATTCCATTGTGGTTGGAGAATATATTTTGTATGATTTTAATCTGTTAAAATGTATTGGCACTTGTTTTGTGGCCTAACACATGGCCTATCCTGGAGAATGTTTTGTGTGCACTTGAGAAGAATGTGCATTCTACTGTTGAACAGAGAATTTCATCCATGACTGTTGGGTCCACTTGGCTTATAGTGCTATTGAAGTCATCTATTTCCTTACTGATTTTCTATCTGGTTGTTCTAGTCATTACTGAAAGTAAGATACAGAAGTCTGCATTATTATTTTAGAACTATTTCTTCTTTCAATTCTGCTTTTATTCATATATTTTGGGGTTCTTTTGTTAAGTGAGTATATGGTTATAATTGTTATATCTTTCCTAAAGGATTTTGAAGGATCATTTTGACTGAATAAAATTTCACCTTGGTCACTGATACTATGGCTTTGTCTGCAGCTAAATAATGCAGTGCCAGTGTTCCTCTCTTTACCGCCACAAGAGCATTCACGATATCTTGGAATGAGTTTGCTTTTTAAAAATAAATGTTATATTCTTTTTTTTTTTTTTTTTTTTTGAGACAGGTTTGCTCTTGTCACCCAGGCTGGAGTGCAATGGCACAATCTGGGCTCACTGCAACCTCCACCTCCCAGGTTCAAGCAATTCTCCTGCCTCAGCCTCCCGAGTTGCTGGGACTACAGCCACCTGCCACCATGCCCAGTTAATTTTTGTATTTTTAGTAGAGACGGGGTTTCACCATGTTGGCCAGACTGGTCTCGAACTCCTGACCTCAGGTGATCCACCTGCCTTGGCCTCC
>NW_012112808.1:6801960-6886513 GCF_000951035.1 Colobus angolensis palliatus | reverse complement strand
TTTTCTTTGGATCTCATAAATGTTGGTATGTTGTGTTTTTGCTTTTATTTTATTTTTTTTGGAGATGCAGTCTTGCTCTGTCGCTCAGGCTGGAGTGCAGTGGCGTGATCTCAGCTCACTGCAAGTTCCACCTCCCCCGGGTTCAAGCAATTCTCCTGCCTCAGCCTCCCGAGTTGCTGGGACTACAGCCACCTGCCACCATGCCCAGTTAATTTTTGTATTTTTAGTAGAGACGGGGTTTCACCATGTTGGCCAGACTGGTCTCGAACTCCTGACCTCAGGTGATCCACCTGCCTTGGCCTCCCAAAGTGCTAGGATTACAGGCGTGAGCCATGGAGTTTCACTCTTGTCTCCCAGGCTGGACTGAAGTGGTGCCATCCCAGCACACTGCAACCTCCGCCTCCTGAGTTCAAGAGAGGCTCCTGCCTCAGCCTCCCGAGTAGCTGGGATTATAGGCACCCGCCATCATGCCTGACCAATTTTTTGTATTTTTAGTAGAAATTGGATTTCACCATGTTGGCCAGGCTAGTCTCGAACTGCTGACCTCAGGTGACCCACCTGCCTCATCCTCCCAGAGTGCTTTACACTCTGGGATTACAAGCATGAGCCACTGCACCCGGCCCACATTATAATGATGCTAATCTTCATAACAGATGACTTCTAACAACATTCATAGATAATAGATAGGTAATAGTCTTTTCTTACTTTCTTTACACATGGAAGGAGAAGAAAATTGATATACCAAGCTGTAGGATATCATAGTTAATGGGATTGAACTTCTGTACTTCCCAGAAGACAAGGTAGAAAGTGAAATAAAATGAAAGAAATGAAAGAAAGTGAAAATACATCATTTGAATATTTTTAAAAATTTTAATTTTAATTATTATGAGTACATAATAATTGCATATATTTATGGAGTACATGTGATATTTTGATACAGGCATACAATGTGTAATGATCAAATCAGGGTAAATGGAGTATCCGTCACCTCAAGCATTTATCATTTCTTTGTGTTAGAAACATTCCAATTCCACTCTTTTAGTTATCTTAGAATATAAAATAAATTAGTGTTAACTATAGTCACCCTATTGTGTTACCAAATACTAGATCTTATTCATCCTATCTGACTGTATTTTTGTACTCATTAACCATCCCCACTTTGTCCACCGCCTCTTTGCCACCCTTCACAGCCTCTGGTGCCCGTCATTCTACTATCTCCGAGAGTTCAATTTTTTTTTTAAGCTTCCACACACGTGTGAGAACATACAATATTTGTCTTTCTGTGTCTGGGATATTTTACTTAACATAATATCCTCCAGTTCCATCCATGTTGTTGCAAATGACAGGATTTCCTTATTTTTATGGCTGGGTAATATTCCATTGTGTATATAGACCACATTTTTTTTTATCCATTCATTTGTTGGATGCTTAGGTTAATCCCCTATCTTGGCTATTGTGAGTAGTGCTGCGATAAACATGAGTGTGTAGGTATCCCTTCGATATACTGATTTCCTTTCTTTTGGATACATACCCAGCAGTGGGATTGCTGGGTCGTATGGCAGCTTTATTTTTAGCTTTTTGAGGAACCTCCAAACTGTTCTCCATAGTGGCTGTACTAATTTTCACTCCCACCAACAGTGTGCGGGGGTTCCCTTTTCTCCCCATCCTCGCCGGCATTTGTTATTGCCTGTCTTTTGGATAAAAGCCATTGTAACTGGGGTGAGATGATATCTCGCTGCAGTTTTGAGTTTTATTTCTCTGATGATTAGTGATGTTAAGCATTTTTCATATACCTGTTGGCCATTTGTACCTCATTTCAATATCTGAGAAAAGAAATTACTATTATTCTTTAGCGCAGGCTATTCATTTTATTTTATTTTCCTAGTACCAAACTCTTCGGTGAAATTCGTGCATGTCTGCTCATGTGGCGGTCATTTCCACAGCAGCCTGTCTCCACTGTCACCTCTGCGGCTGCTCACGGTGGCTGGCACTCCCTGGGCCACTCTTCTGTGCCATCGCACATTTCCCCTCTGCTACTCCTCCACAGGTCTCTGAGGTGGGAACAGCTGGCCCCAGTTCTGCAGGAATGGGGGGGATCTGGCTGAGGCCACACTGTGTAGTCCAGCTGAGCTAGGCAGACACCACTCTACGCATCACCACTTCCTGTGGCCTTTCCCACCTGACAAACGAAATGCTGAAGATAAAACAGTCCTCCAGTGGAGGTTTTTTCTTCCAGAGGTTTCATTTTCTGGAAATCTACAAGACCCACAAGAATGGCTGGAGGGCCTTTAGTGTGTATCTTGGGCAAATGTCTGTGGCCACTTCTGATCTGCTGCCTGGGCCTGCTGTCCACACTGAGTTCATTCATAGCAAACGGGTCCACAGCAAATATCTGTACACAGGTAAAAGTTTGAGGGTATCTCAGTGAGTTGTATGAAAAGTGATGGATGCCTTGGGCTTGACAGTTTCCGTGGCCTCCCTTTTAAGCTTTAAGACTAAAACCCCCTGGCTTTGTGCACAATGTTAACTGAAGAGCTCAACTCTGGGGTTAGGAAAGACGGAGGCACAGAGTTTTGATGGGATCACTTGGAAACGAAGGGCCGTTTACTGTAGGGGCAGTTGGAAGCTACAGATGACATTCTGCGAGGAAGGAAGGTGTCTGAGGAGCTGAGCATTCAGTGAGCCCCAGGCTTACAACTCGGGTTCAGGTTTCCACTTAGGCTGGCCTCCTGCAGCCCTGGGTGAAGTGCAGGCCTCCCTGCAGCACCTTTAATGGATTCCATCACCACATGCACGCCGTCAGCAGCCTCTGACCTGGGCATTCAGCCACCCAGCCCTCCACTCCCTCAGTTGCATTTACCTGCTGGATCCCAAGTCACTGCTGTTTGGTTTGAAATTTAAACCTGTGTTTCCCAATCTAAGCCTGCTTCAGATTAGGAAATGATTTACATTTTCCAGCCGGACCCTGGGAGTGAAACTCAAAGTGGGGACACTGAGGAGAATGTCCCAGGATACCCACTTCGGCCCCGTTTATGGTTCAGTAACCATGTTCCCACCTTTGGGGTGAGACACCCTGGAGTGTGAAGCTTGCTGCGTCACCATGGAGCTGATTTAAAATCTCTAAGCTGGTCGGGCGCAGTGGCTCATGCCTGTAATCCCAGCATTTTGGGAGGCTGAGGCGGGTGGATCACCTGAGGTCAGGAGTTCAAGACCAGCCTGGCCAATATGGTGAAACACTGTCTCTCCAAAAATACAAAAATTAGCTGGGCGCGGTGGTGGGTGCCTGTAATCCCAGCTACTTGGGAGGCTGACGCAGGAGAATCGCTTGAACCTGAGAGGCAGAGGTTGCAGTGAGCTGAGATTGTGCCATTGCACTCCAGCCTGCACAACAGAGGGAGACTCTGTCTCAAAAACGAAACAAAACAAACAAACCAAAAAACCCCCAAAAACCCCGCCCCTCTAAACTTCAGTTTCTTCACTGGGAAAGTCAAGATGATAACAGTGGCTCCTCTACCCTCCTTAAATCACAGCAAGAGCTGGGATTAAGTGGGGAGCACATTGGGAACAGGGTGTGTGCTCTCTAGCGCTGCCGTCCGATAAGGCGTGTGGGCGCTCCCAGGTGGAAGTGACAATGGAGACATGGGAGCTGCCCATATAGATGGTAAAAGGAGGTGGAAGCTAACTCAGGCCCCAGCCCTTGGCTGAGTGAAGCAGGGTAGAGCCAGGCTGGAGATTCACCCACGCACTGAGCACAGCTGGTAACGTTCCACAGTTCTGCTAGAGACTCTCGTATTGAAAGAAGTATTTTAACTTAAAGTTTCACAAATACCTCATTATTTATACTGCAGAGTCAAATTTCATGCTGAGCACAGAGCCCTTGGGCTATGCAGCCTGATGTCCAGTTAATTCTGTAGTATTTTGAGAAAGAAGTTCTGGTTATAAAAGGAGTGTGCTTTTGAGGCACACTGGATGGCTTCCCTGTACATCTTTAAAACAACACACATACACATGTTCCGCAAATGGCTGGCAAACACAGGCAGAAACTAAAGGAATGCAACCTTCGTTCTTGAGGGCAAGTAGATGCAATTCAGATTCAGTTTTCTGCCAGCACTCTGAGCTGATCAGAAAAATACAGTTCCTTGTAAAAAGGAAAAAGAAATTTGCCCCCTATAAAAAGATTTAAATAAAATCACTTTCCCTGAAATATCACAGTCTGCATTTACATGCTCCGCAGTTTGCTTATATGAGATACAGTTGTTATAAAAAGTAAAACCATAAAATGGGAATGTAGGGAAAAGTCTAAATGATCAACAGCTATCAGCTGCTTATAATTTGCAAGGAATAATCCACATATCCATTAATCACTCTTACCTCCTTGGAGGCTAAGATTTGGCGTAACTCTTTCCTGAGATCAATAAAACGATCGTGGAACAGGGCCAGGCACCACGGCTCGGTGAAGTAGCTGGTAAGGAAAGAAGAGACTCAGTGAGCTGGCAACCCTCTCATTACCACTAATAAAGTATTTACCTGCTTTTTTGCCTTTATAAATTACAGTTCTGGCCTCATTGCAATCGTTTGCTCATAAAATGTCTTGTGGAACAGCCTGACCAATCAATTTTTTAAATGGATGTTCCTGCTGTAAGGCCAGGTCCCATAATTACATTTAAAGTGGTTTAATTCAGAGCTGGGGCAAGACCCAGTGAAGAATCCTGATTTTATCAGAATTTAAAAGCCTGAAGACTTGTAAAGAACGGTGTCTCCATTATCTGCCCTCGTTTGAGAAAAACAGATTGCAAGATTAACTGCTGCATAAATAAATTAAATTTGGGTAGACAATAACACAAATGTTGTTCATCATTAAGGTTTCTGGATTAATAATGGCCAGAAAAACAGGCTGCCTTGCTGCTGCAACATGCTGTTCGCACGGTCGCATCGATGCTGACTTGAATCTCTTGTAGGAGAGCTGTATGTTTTGGTGTTCAGATTTGCTAACTTTTCACTGAAAGTTGAAATGCTTTCTTATATGGAGAATAATAAGATGATCCTTTATTTAATTGGAAAATTTGATGCATTTTTGGAATAACCAAGAACTCTTATTGGTATTTTAACTCTTACTTTAAGTGTCTTGGAACAGGGAACTTAACTGCTTCAGGGTCAAAGCCATGTCGCTCAGGTGGGCTTTGCTCTCCTCTGGATGTTAGCCAGCTGTCCTTATTACTGTTTATAGATGATGTGTGTGTGCACAGCGGAAGGAAAAACCTGATGCCCCCACGTGGATGGGCACCTTCTGTTTTCCAAGACAAAAAGTTCTTACGGATGGAGGTAAAGTGTCCCAGAGGCCACGGGGGCACTAGAGGACAGACACAACGCCGAGAGTCTGTGTTAGGGACAACCTGGCACTTGGCGGTATAAGGCCTTGCCCCGCACCCCCTTGCTGGACCAGAAGACGGCATCAGTTCCTGATGACTCGCCCACGTTGCTGTTCAGGTGGTATGTTCATTCAGCTGTTAACACACCGTCTTTCCTCAGCAGCTGAAATCCCTCATGTTTGTTTCTGTGGCACCATCAGAGCTCCCACCCCCTTGGTTTTGGGGGTCTACAGCCGCCTCTGTCTGGTGGCGGAACCACCACTGCTTCCCTCACTTCCAGTGCCACCTGTTCCAACAACCCAGGTGCTCTCGGGCCATGCTCCCCGCCCAGCACCTTTACTACTCTGCCCTCTGTGCTGCCCATTGGGGACCCGTCATCGTCTGCATCAGAGAGGGAGTTCTGTGAAGTCCCACTTCCCTTGGG
The DNA here is from genome assembly GCF_000951035.1 of Colobus angolensis palliatus. NCBI lineage: Eukaryota > Metazoa > Chordata > Mammalia > Primates > Cercopithecidae > Colobus > Colobus angolensis. The sequence continues at coordinate 6,880,720 of NW_012112808.1, read as the reverse complement.
AGCCCACTGTGGCCTGTCACGAGCTCTGGCCCTCCATCTAAACACCCAGGTTCCCACAGCCTTGTCATACAGAATAGCGTCACTGCCCTAAAAAGCCCTCTCTGCTCTGCCTACTCACCCTCTCTCCTTGCCTCCCTCTGAACACCTGGCAAATTAATTTTGGAGGAACTTGAATTGTATTAGAGAAAATGGGGGCTGTGTAACAATTTTTATAAAACATTAAAAAAAATCCTAGTGTCCAGGTTTTATTTCAGAAATAGAGTGGTGTTCTCCCAACCACACACCACCACACATCACACTTGCCAGCAACTCTAAAGGGAACGGATTTGCGACTTGAGGCTGTGCGCTCCGGGTGCCCACGATGGCCCAGGGATGGGCCTCGGGGCCCAAAAGCTCCTGGCAGAGACCTGCATGGTGAGGGCAGGGCTCAGGCCTGGCTGCTTTCCTATATCCAAGGACAACTTTAGCACCAGCTACAGGCTCCCAGGTGAGGGTGGCCAGGAGGGGTGAGGGTGTCTGGGATCCTGTGGGCTTCCTAAAATCATCCTACAGCAGCAGCATGGCAGCTTTCATCATTCAAATTGGAAAAGCTCTGAATTTAACCAAACCTATTTTACAATTGATCATAATGTTGAGTCAAATGAAGGTGGTTTCCTTTTGATACAAGAATGTTAGGAGGAAATTCTGCTTTAAGAAAAGTTTTAGGAACCAGGTCATGCCTGCAATCCCAGCACTTTGGGAGGCCAAGGTGGGAGGATCACTTGAGGCCGGGAGTTCAAGATCAGCCTGGACAACATAGTGAGACCTCCATCTCTACAAAAAATAAAAAAATAAAAAAAATTAGCCAGATGTGGTGACACATGCCTGTGGTCCCAGCTACTAGGGAGGCTGAGATTGGAGGATCACTTGAGCCCAGGAGTTTGAGGCTGCAGTGAGCTGTGATCACGCCCCTGCTCTCCAGCCTACTGCACTCCAGCCTAGGTGAAGAGTGAGACCCCGTCTCCAAAAAAATAAAAATAAAAGTTTTAGACCTCCCCCAGGTTGAACGATTTCTATGCTTTAGGCTTCTTCTGTATCCATAGGAAGGAGAGAAACATCTTGGATCCTGGCGAAGCTTAGGGCCAGGTTTCCGCCAGGTACTTATGGTGCCATCAGCATTCATGATGAGCTTTTGGGAAATTTGTATTTCCATGAATATTGTGAATTTTAAAAATGAAAAATATTAACTTTTTTTCTCAATTTATATTCAAAAGGGGAAGACTACTAGGAGCCATGAAGTACCCCACACAGCCTGCCGTCTAGAAATCTTCAGGAGAGAGGGCCAGGTATGCACATGGCCCCAACGTGCTTTTTAAGGGGCTGTGTGCATTTGGGTGTCAATGCCACAAAAATCATTTTTGCACAGCTGTGAGAAAAAAGTTACACCTTTTGAAGACTGAAATAGAAGACCTTACTGTCTCTGTTCATGCTGCCAATGGCCAGCCTGGTTTATTTGGGAGGACTTAAATTCCCCATCACTTCTGCAAATAATACACTTTTCCAGGAAGCCCTGGGAGATTTTGACTTGCGGAACTGAATTAACCATTTCTGATCGATATAGTCCGATCGTTAAGCAATTGACTAAATGTCTCCAGAGGTCATCCTCGCCCGCTCATCCAGGCAGTTTCATCGACAGACTCATAAACAGGGTGGGGATGTGAAGGCCGGTTTGGCCACTGGACACGCTGAAGGCCGAGGAAAGCTGATCAACACGACACACTGGGAGAAGTTGTAGGAAAAAGTCCAACACATCTACGGGGAAAGAGAAGTGGTAAAGGTGTCCCTTAAAGGCCGGGATCTCAACTCCAAGGCCAAGGCCTTCCTGGCCAGCAGGAAAGGAGTGCTGTGACTGCAGGTGTGCCTTTTCCAGCACTGGCATGGCATGGCAGGGCGCGCTGAACTACGCACCAGGTGGCAAAGAGGAGGTGGGTGGCAGGGAAGAAACACACCACTTTTTCCAAGATTTTTTTTGTTTGTTTTTAATAAAAAGCATTCTAATTTTCTCTTGGCATGAAAAAAATAGTTTCTGCTTTTAGAGCTGTTCACAGGCTCCCCAGGCTGCCACTCACGCCTGCAGAGAGGGCTGCTGGAAAGTCAGGAGTCGCTTTTGTCCGGGCAGGCAGCTGCCACCAGGGAGACCTGCGGGTTTCCTTAGAGAATGATGCTCTCGCTTGTACATGTCCTTTCCGGCACGGCGGAGGGCAGACTGTTCTCCTTCTAAGATGCCTGACTGAACGTCAAGCTCAGCCATGAGTCTCAATCTTGTGATACGAGAGGATAGAGCATAGTAGCTAGTGGGGCTTGCCTCTTTATGAAGCAGCCTGTGTCATGTCTCCGTTCGATACACAGAAGGTAGGCAGTGATAAATATCATGGTAGCAAACAGATACCCAAGGCCAGGTATGATATACGATGCATCTACTTTGGCCTGAATAACATTTGGAATTTGGGTTTCAGGCTTTTCTTTGATGAGTCAGATTAGGCAATGCTGCGTCCTCGTTTTTGTGTGGCAGCCATCAGCTCAGTTGCCGAGGATGCCCTCCGTGGTTCGTCCTTGCTTTCCCACCAGCCTGGCCAAAATTGCTCCTCTCCATGCGTCACAGCAGGCATCTGGGTGTGCCAAGCCTGGCAAGAGGTCTGGGTGAGAGGGAGGCAGGATTGCAAACATTTCCTAAAGCCCCTCTGCCCCATGACCTCTTCCATGGTGGGATGTCTGCTAAGAACACTAGAACTATGTCCTAGCTTTCTTTTTTCTTCTATCCATCCATCCATCCATCCATCCATCCATCCACCCATCCATCCATCCATCCATCCATCCTAACAGGTCTAGTGAGGCCTTCCTAAACCCTGTTTCCTTATTTCCAGTGGCTGCTTTCCTCTGGTCCTCTTCCTCTGCTGCATCACTCCACCCTTCAGTGAACATCCCTTCCTTCCCTGTGCTTCCATGTAGACTTTTCTCCCTCTCTTCTCTGTCCCAGGTGTCTTCAGAGCTTCTGACATTAACGGTTGCAAAATGGCAGGGAAGGAGAAGACCTAGGGTTCAATTCTTTGCCATGAATAGAATATGGCCCTCACGCCTGTGTCAAACATGTGACGGGCACTGAGGGTACCATGGTGAGAGAAAGCCCCTGCCCCCAGAAATGCACACATGGTGGGTGGGGGTGGGGAATATCAGAGCGCACATGGTGGGTGTGGGTGGGGAATGTCAGAGCTGCTTATGATGGCCTGGCATGGCAGGGCTGCAGAGGGGTGCATGCTGGGGAGGTGGGGGCTGGAGTGGGCTTGGCGAGGCCTGGCACTGTGGCCTTCTTGAGCTCACTTCTTTGTCCTCTCAGCAGCTTCATCCCTAGGCTACCTCTTGGGCTAGTGTTTGCCAAACTTCAGTCACTTGGGAATCAATCGTTTTCTGTGTCACTACATTACTGAATACTTCCAAATTTTCTTTAAAAATTTTTGTTTAGAGACACAGTTTTGCTTTGTCACCCAGGTTGGAATACAGTGGCACAATCATAGCTCACTGCAGCCTCAAACTCCTGGGCTTAGGTGATCCTCCCGCCTCAGCCTCTCAAACAGCTGGGACTGTAGGTGCACACCATCACACCTGGCTAATTTTCTATTTGGTTTCTTTTAGAAACGGGGCTTTGCCGTGTTGCCCAGGTTGGTCTCAAACTCCTAGCCTCAAGTAATCCTCCCAAGTAGCTAGGATTACAGGCATGAGCCACCAGGCCTGGCCCAAAATTTTCTTTACATTGATTTGTCTTTAAAAAAAACTGAAATAATTACTTTTGTCTTGTCCTAAGTAATGATATCTATGAAATCACAGGTTTGATGTGCTTGTTATGTTTTATTCTAATTCCTGCTGGAATGAATCTATCATTAGTAAGATGTGGCTGTGCTGCCTGAGCTATCCTGCATACTACCTGGTGGGTGCTTACTATACTCTGGGAGGCATCCTGTTCTATTATAGCTTCATGCTGGAGGCACACTTAGATTCATCTGGGGATGCAAACCCACAGACTCTGTTACACACAATTTCTGTGCATTATCTCATTTCATCCTAATTCTAATCCTAGAAAGTGGGACATGTTGGCCCATTTTACAGATGAAGACATAGATTCAGAGAGCTTAAATGAGTTGCCCAAGGTCACAGAATTAACAAGTGGCTGAACTAGGTCCTACCCATAGTTCTGTGTGACCCATGCTCTGAATAACTGTGCAACCAAATCCCATTTCCTTATGCTTTTTCCTGAGTCTCTCTAGCAACTCTCTTAATCACCCCAGTTTCCCAAGTATCCCCTACATTTGCTAGGATCAGATATGATTGAAATTACAGAAAGTTTCAAAGTAACTGTGACTTTCAAAAGGCAGAAGTGTATTTTTTCATGTAATGAAGGTCTAGATGGGGAGTTTAGGGCTGCCAGGGTGGTTCCATGGACATCAGAGCACAGTACATTCATAGGGGCCTTGGCCTCATGATTCAAAATGGCTGCTGAGCTCCAGCCGTCACATGGTTCTGGGATGCAGTATGGGAAAAAAAGGACTCATCTCCTTTCTTCTAAGGAGAGTTCCTGGAAGTTTCACAAAGCACTTCCATTTATATCTCATTGGCCAATGGTTGGTCATATGACTTTCTTGGTTGCATGGGAGGCTGAGAATCAGTCATTTATTTTAGATATGACGTACTTCCCTATAAATCCGTCTCTACAAAAATATAAAAATTAGCAGGGCATGGTGGTGCATGCCTGTAGTCCCAGCTACTTGGGAGGCTGAGGCAGGAGAATTGCTTGAATCCGGGAGGCAGAGGTTGCAGTGAGCTGAGATTGTGCCACTGCTCTCTAGCCTGGGTGACAGAGCAAGACTTTGTTTGTTTGTTTAAAAAAAAAAAAAAAGCTAACATTGCTTAAAACTGGGTGCCTCACACCCTAGACTCCCTTGCCTGGCAGCACTGGTGCTGGCTCTTGCAAGCATAAGTTTTCCTTTACGTCCTTTGGTGTCTATAAGAACATGGAATCTGACCTTCTGTGCCTTCATCAGGTCACATCTGCTCTGGACAGGACCAGAAATTCCCTGCCACCCTTGCACCCAGAGTCTTCGTTTTCAGAAAGTTGAAGAATTACCTGAAGGATCTGTCTGCTGTCCATTTGTTTTTCCGAATCCCAGATACTCAGCCCAGGAACAGCTTAGAAGATGGAATATGTTAATTCATGAATTACAAATCTAGCCAGTGCTCACATTTCTCTCCTTGCTCTGATCTCTAAGGAGTGGGAAGCCATACATGTGGGCTGAGTTGGTGATCCATTCTCAGGATGCGAATTGACTAAACAAAGACCGATGCTTGCGTTGGTGGTCTCTCCATCTCAACTCAGATTCGTGTTGCTGACCCGGCCTCAGTTTCCCATTTACTGTCCTTTTTCTTTTTACCCCAGCTCTGCTTCTTGTCAGCTTGTTAATCTAGAGCTAGTTAGCTTTAGTCTCCCTCAGCCTCAGTCTTCTTTGCTGTAAAATGGGGATAATGATGGCCCTTCATTCCAAGAGTTACTATCAGAATTCAAGGAGACACTCCAGGTAAAAGATTTGGCGTTAATGCCTGGCACAGGGGAGAGGCTCCATATCAATGATTATTACTGTTATTGTTCTTAATTATCCTATTGCATATATTTGTGTAGGCTGCCTCAAATCCTTTCTGGTGTGAATCAGAAACTAAAATATGAAAATACTTTTTTGTTTGCTGCTTAATTCAAAGGAAGTCTTTCTTTGGCATAACTGCAGTTTTTCTCCTCAGGGAATGCTTTTCCTCCATTCAAAAGTACTGCATAAACGACTTTGCCTGCCATTTAATACAGCAGTAAAGGTAAGAGGACATCGTAACTAGCCTTCATGAAGTTTTGTCTTTCACTGAAGAATTATGCGGAAATAGGCCAGGTACAGGGGCTCATGCCTGTAATCCCAGTGCTGTGGGAAGATGAAGTGGGAGGATTGAGGACAGGAGCTTGAGACCAGTCTGGGCAACATAGTGAGACCCTTGTCTCTACAAAAATTAAAAAATAAAAATGAGCTGGATGTGGTGGTACATGCCTGTAGTCCTAGCTATTTGGGAGGCAGAGGCAGGAGGATCACTTGAGCCCAGGAGTTTGAGGCTGTAGTGAGATATGTTCATGCCACAGAACTTAAGCCTGGGCAGCAGAGTGAGACCTTTTTTAATTTAAAAAAGAATTCTGTGGAAACAAATAAAAACTGCATGGAAATTGTTAAACTGAGGCCTTACTTTTTATGTGTCCGAATTGATGAAAATTAAATACAAACTGTCCAAATGGAGTTATTTCTTTGCTGTTTTGCCTGCTTACTATGTTGGGTGAGCCAAGTAAATCAAAACAGTTAAACCAGTTGTTCACTGAACACATTCAGATGGCAGTTGGGAAAAGTGGCCCCGGAATTAAGGCCCAGGCATTCTAAAGCCCAAGCAGACTGAATTTTCTTCTGACCTGTCTGACTTTTGGTCTTACTTGCCAGAGCAACCAGTTTTCTTGTAGAAATAGCATAATGTTTATACACTTAAGAATTTTGTTTCTATTTAAGTTTACCCTGAAAGCATAGCCGTGGGTCATTCACACACTTTGCCATGGTGGGAAGCTGGGTTTGGCAGTGCCTTACAGCAATGTCTGCTGTCAGGGTACAGGGCTGAGACTTAGTGCTCCACCTCTTCCCTTTTATTCCATCTACAGTATTTATTTTCACATTGCTGGTTTCTTAGGGGCTGCACTAATTGAATTTGCACAATAAATCTAGTGCCCTGGAAGTTGGCCAGCTATTTACATTGATTTGTTATATAAGTTCAGCACTAATAGTATGAGGCAAGGTTAGCATTTAATTCTGCAGAAAAGGGGAAGCTCTTAGTGCTTCAGCTTCCCTTCCTGTGCCTGTCTGCTCTCATTCTGCTTCTCTCTTCATAGAGAGCACAACCATTTTCCTTTAATTAGGCTGCAGAGAGCCCAGGCCAGCATTAGGCCAGGCGGCGGCCACTCAGCCTCACTCACAGTCATGCCCATTTCCTATCTATTTTCTGTAGGAAAAGAAAAAAAAAAAAGTGTGTATGTGCACATATAAACCCCCATGAGTCAGGGGGACAAAGGAGCCAGGAGGAACGACCTTTTGTGAGGCTGAGGCTGCAAGAACTAGCAAACCCCATAGAGCAAGATATTTCACTCCCTTATTATTCCTTTGGTTAAAGTAATGGCTCTTTAAATTCTGAAGAAGTGCTTAGTAGAAATATCATTGACCAGGACAGAACAGACACACCATGTCTGAAATGTGTTTAAAATAATTTTTAAAATAATTAATGAATACACGTTAAAAATAATTCTCTTTCAGAAAATAGGCTTTTCTAATTAATGTGTTCCTTTTTTTCTAAAGATTTTACATAGAGAATAAGAAACTACAAACTGTTTCTTTGCTTTTTTTTTTTTTTTTGGTCACTCTTAGGAATTCAGGGTTGTGGTTTCCAAAAATCAAGCATGAAAATTTAACTAACATATTCCTAGTTCGTATCTCACCAAAACACAGTAAAGAGGGTAATGGATTACAACCCACAGAATAGTACAGGAATCCATAAGTCCACACTGCTAAAAATGAATGAATGAGTAAATAAATGGAGGAGAAGGGACAATTCTTCCTTACAATAGGATGCTAAGGAATAAATATATAAGAATTATGGAAGTAGAAAAATCACCATTTGGTGAACAGTGCAGTAATAGTTATTTCAGCCAAGAATTGTCCATAGAGTCTAAAATTAGTGGAAAAAGTTATGAGACATAAGGTATTTATATAGTCTCAAAGTATCACTAATTAGTTATGAAGGTAAGAATACCTGTATAAATCGTCTCAAAGTAGTACCTTTCCAGGGGAAAACCCTGCAGCCTGCATTCTAACCAAGTGATCACAGTTAACAAAACTGCCAGGATCCAGCTCACCAGCTGGTGAAGGATACTTCGCTCTGAGACAGGGCGTTCTCTTGAATTCCTCACAAGGTATCAGAGCCCCATTTTTTTTGGAGCCGGGAGGGATAAGAGATGACAGATTTTGGTGACCTTCTTGTTCTACAGGTAGGAAAACAGAGGCCCACAGCTGCACCTGCTGAAGCCCCCATGGTCCGGTCCAGGAGCCATGAGCTGCCAGTGGCTTCTGAGCACGTAAAATGTGGCTAGTCTGGGCCGGGTGCGGTGGCTCACACCTGTTAATACCAGCACTCTGGGTGACTGAGGCAGGCGGATCATTAAGGTCAGGAGTTCGAGACCAGCCTGTGCAACATGGTGAAACCCTGTCTCTACAAAAAAATGCAAAATTTAGCTGAGTGGGGTGTCACACGCCTGTAATGCCAGCTACCCGGGAGACTGAGGTGGGCAGATCACTGGAGCCTGGGAGGCAGAGGTTGCAGTGAGCTGAGGTCGTGTCATACACTCCAGTCTGGGTGACAGAGTGAGACCCCGTCACAAAACAAACAACAAAAGTGGCTAGCCTGAATTGAGATGTCCCTCCTGCATAAAATACACACTGAATTTTGAAGAGAATGCAACAAAAATGGAAAATAGCTTATTACTGTTTTTGTATTGACTAAGTGTTCAAATGACAAAAGTTTTGGATATACTGGGTTAAACAGATTATTACATTAATTTTCTCTGTTTCTTTTTATGTTTTTAATGTGACCACTAAAAAGGGCAAAATTTTGTATGTGGCTCCTGTTACATTTCCACTGGACATCACTGGTCTAGATAGAAAGGTGAAGAAAGTGAGTTTGTTGAATGCCTCCTGTGAGCATCATTTCAAATGCAAGGATGAACGTGCAGTGCGCCCAGCATCCAGAGGTGCTCTGACAGCAAGAGACGACGGACATGTAAAGAGAACCACACTACTGTACAATCCTGTGGGATGGCCGCACTACAGCAGGCAGGAGCTCCGCCATCACTCACAGGCGCTGTGCACAGAGGCACAGGGAGGATCTACTGAAGCACTGGAGAAGGAGTCGGTGTTTGCCAGGGGTATTTCAGGCCCGGGAAAGCGTAGAGGCACAAAGCAGGCAGGGCCTGCTGGGAACGACAGGTAGTTTGACTGCTCTAGCGTCCAGTCAGACGCAAGGTGGGGGGCAGTGGGTGGGGCCAGACTCTAAATGCTTGTGTATGGGGCTTGGACTTTATCTCCCAAGTGATGGAAAGCCATGGGAAGGCTTTACACAAGTGAGTGCTGTGGACATCCTATTTATGTTTCAGAACAGGTGCGCTGGAAGCTGTGTTGAGGCTACACTGGACAGGGTATGGCCGGAAGCAAAGGGGCCCTGCTAAATGCAGCTGCAATGGCGGCAGATGACTGGAGACACATTTAGGAGGTGAGGGGGAAGCAAGTGATGGGAAAAGGTCTGCAGATATTCCCAGGTCCTGGCTCAGAGGCGCAGGAAAGCAGGAGCACAGGACAGAGAAGTGAACAGGGGCAAATGACAAGGAATGAGTCCATTCTTTTTAAAAGTGAAGTAGAGACAGAAGTGCCTGCAGAAGTCCCAAGTGGGAACGTCCAGTTGGCCAGACTGACCCTAGCACAGACAGAGCTGGACAAGGGCCCCAAGAGACAGGTTTGGTTCAAGGAAGAGATGACAAGACAGTTGATGGCAATCCCAGGGAAATCTCAGTATTTCCTGAGGGGTGGTGGGATCAGGGGAGCAGTGGGAGACACTTGAGTAAAGTGTCAGCAGAAGAAGTGACAAGAAACACAGGAGAGGGATCAAAAGGTTGCTTCCTACCAGCCAAAAGTCACCAGGAACCTGGCATGTAAACAAAGTCAGGTTTATTCAGCTGACTGCAGTAGGAAGAGCAAGGTCCCAAGGGATGTCTTGATAAGAAGGAGTTGAGAGGATCTTGAGACAGGATTTGGGCTGGTGCCCAACCTCCACACCCTCACAACGCTTGTTAGCACCTATATTTCAGAGAACAGCCATCCTATTGGGTATGAGGTGACATCTCATTCCGATTTTGATTTGCAATTCCCCGTTAAGTAGTCATGTCTGACACCTTTTCATGTACTTCCCAGCCACCTATATGTCTTCTTTGAAAAATTGTCTATTTGGGTCTTTGGCCCATTTTTAATTGGGTTATTTATTTATTTTTTCTATTGAGTTATATGAGTTCATTATATATTTTGGATATTAACCCCCATTAGAAATATGGTTTGCAAATACTTCCTCTCATTTCATAGGTTGCCTTTTTTTTAAAAAAATTATTTCCTTTGTTGTGCATCTTTTTGTTCAATGCAGACCCACTTGCTTATTTCTGCTTTTGTTCCCTGTGCTTTTGGTTTCATATCACAAAAGTCAAGGCCAAGGCCAACATCAAGGAGCTTTTCCTCTCTGTCTTCTTCTAGGAGTTTGGCCTTATTAAGTTGGAGAGTCAAGTAAGCAGTTGAAAATATCACCAGAGCTTAGAAGCAAGTCTTGCACACACTGCCGCTAAAATACATCTGAAATCTGACCATCCAAACTACCATCTCTCACCTGGGATATGGCTGTGGTTCCCTAACAGCTCCATTCCCCATACAGCAGCTATGGGGAATGTTTAAAACATGAATTGGCATGTTGCTGCCCTTCATGCTTTGAAACAAGGATCCCAAGTCCAAACCTCCACTTATAGGATCTACATGATCCAGCTCTTCGGACCTTCTCTCCCTCTGCTACAGCCACGCTGGGCTTCTTTATTCCTCAAACATCCTATACTTATTTACTTATCAAAGTGAAGCAGCACTGAAACCAGCCTGCATGACCACAGCTGGGGCTCCAGCATGGATTCTGACTGGAGAGAAGGGCAGTGCCTGAAAGCAAGGGGTGTTAACGCCCAAGACTGTGGGTGCTCACCAGTGGCAGATGAGCGCTGACATCATTATGAGTGACCACCCGGCAATTCATGTTACTCATAGATATGATCTACCGGGAAGAAAGATTTGTAAGAAATCCTGTGATAGGGACTTTGAGGGACTTCAAATGCCTCCTGTTTCTTCTATTTTTTTTTTTTTTTCGAGACAGGATCTTGCTCTGTTGCCCAGGCTGGAGTGCATTTCTTTTCTTCCAGGAAATTACCTTCTCTAGGATTGGGCAGATAGCTACACTTCTTCCTGGGGAAGGTCTTGATTATGTCGTAACGTAAACATAACTAAAATAATGTTTCTCTTACCTAGGGCTGAAGGTAATGGCAGTCCAAAGATATAAACATGTGACCTTAGCCCAAAGAGAGTCTCTTAAAGTCAAAATGAGAGTTCATGCCAGCCATTTTGGAAACATATTACATAATGTGAGTTACATTTATATTTTTTAGAGACATTTCAGTTTAATTTTTCTGAGGGAAGAAAGATAATAAGAAGGTAAATTAATGTTCCCTGACCCTAATTCATGAAATATGCACTGGCCTTCAAAGTCCCTGATTTAGTTTCTCTTTAAAAAATTATTTGTTCATTGTCTCTTTCCCACAAAAGGCAAGAAGAGGACAAGGGTGGGCACTATCTCCACTACTATTTAATATTGTACATGTAATTATAGGCAATTCAATAAAATAAGAAAAATAAACAGAAAGTAGAAGTATTGGAGAAAAAAAGGTGCTGTTATTGCAACTGATAATCATCTGTCAAAGAAATTCCAAGATAATCTAATAAAATCTGCTTAAACAGAAAGAGACTTCAACACAAGAGCAACATACAAAACCAACATCTTTCCCAACTACCAATATTTTTTTTTAAATCAGAAAATGTAATGAGACAACAACATTCCATCTACAGCAGCAACAAAACTATAAAAAATGCTAAAATAAACCTGAATATAAATGTGCAAGCTCTATGAAAAAAAACCTATCAGAGTTTACGGAAGAAAATTTAAAAAGACCTGAATGGTAATATTCCATTGTATAAATGTACCCCAAATTAACCTGTAACTTCAATTCAGACTCAGTTAAAATTCTAAAAATAATTTTTATAAAGTTGGACACGATAATACATTCAGAAAAGTATAAGAATAGCTAGAAGACTACACATTAAAGATATCAAGTCAGCTTATAATGTCTCAATCACTACAACAGCATGGAAGAGTACAGAAACAGACAAAATGGAGCAAAGAAACAGGGTAGTAATTTCAGAAACTGAATTATCTGTAGAAAAGATTTTGGCTCAGTGTACGATAATGGTAGTATTTCAATTACGTAGGAAAAAACATGAATTATTTAGAAAGAGTTGTTGGGAAAATTATCTCTACATTTGGAAAAGGTAAAATTAAATTCTTATATTCCATTGCACACAAGCACACACACAGTTTTCCAGATGAGTTAAAGATGTCAATGTAAAACAAAGCTATGAAAGTGATAGAAAATAGGAGCATATTTTACAATTTCCAGGTGGAGAAATTTTCCTAAGTAGGAGACAGAATTCAAAAGAATAATTTTGTTATTCTTCTTTGTTAGAGAAGTTTTAATTATGTAAAAATTCAAACCTTTATATAAAAAAAGATATTGAAAACAAATGAAAAAGTGAATAAAAAGACAAGCCACAAACTGGGAGAAAATCTTTTCAAAACACATATCCAATAAAGGAACAGTAAACAAAATACACAAAGAGCTCTTAAAACTCAACAGTAGGAAAACAAACATCCCAATTTAAAAATGAGCAAAGGAGGTGGACACGTCACCAAAGAAGACATAGAGATAGCGAGCAAGCATTTGAGCTGGGCATGACAGAATGTTCCTGTAATCCCAGCCACACAGGAGGATGGCTTGAGCCCAGTAGTTTGAGACCAGCATAGACAACATAGTGAGACCTGTTAAATATATATATACATTTTAAATTTATTGATCCCAAATTGGTCAATATGGTAAGTCACTAGGGAATTTCAAATTAAAAACAACGATGGGTATGGCTAAAATCTAAAACATTAACAACACTAAATGCTGACATGGATATGGAACAACAGGAACTCTCATTCATTGCTGGTGAAACTGCAAAATGGTATAGCTACTTTGGCAGACAGTTTGGTGAGTTCTTACAAAAACTAAACACTCTTACCACATCATCCAAAATTGTGTTCCTTAGTATAGTCCCAAAAGAGTTGAAAACTTATGTCCACAAAAAAACTTGTACATGTTATAGCAGTTTTATTCATAATTGCCAAAACTTGGAACCACCAATAGATATTTTAGTAGGTGAACAGGTAAATAAACTGTGCTACATCCAGACAATGGAATATTATTCAGTGCCAAAAAGACATGGAGGAACCTTAAAAGCATAGTGAAAAAAGCCAGTCTAAAAGGACTACATACTGTATGATTCCAACATATGATATTCTGGGAAAAGGTAAAACTATGAAGACAGTAATTAAAAAGAGTGGTTGCCAGAAGCTTATAGGGGAGGCAAGAGGAAGGCATGAGCAGGCATAGCACAGAGGATTTCCAGTGGGAAGCCATTCTGTTTCACATTGTAATGGTGGGTACATGTCAGTATACATTTGTCAAGATTAACAGAATGTCCAACATCAAGAATGAACCCTAATGTAAACTATGAACTTTAGTTAATAATAATGTATCAGTATTGTTTTATCAGTTCTATCAAATGTACCACACTAAAGATGTAAATAATAGTAGAAACTGTGTAAGTGGCTGGGGGTGGAGGAGGGTACGTGGGAGCTCTGTACTTTCTTCTTATAGACAGGAGGTCTTGCTATGTTGCCCAGGCTGGTCTCAAACTCCTGGCCTTAAAGGAACTCTTTATTTTCTGATCATTTTCTTCTGTAAACCTAGAACTGCCCTAAAAATGTCTATTAATTTTAAAGACAGACTGTAAAATATTTGCAATGTACATAATAAGGATTACTAGTCTTTAAAAAGAATAAATTCTGATAAATAAAAAAGAAACAGGCAAACTAATTAAAATGGGCAAAGAATAACACGTAATTCACAGAAGAATAAATACAAATGACTAATAAACCTATGAAAAGATTCAAAGGACATTGAAAGAAATGCAAGTTGAAAGTACAATGAGAGATACACTTTTTACTCTTTCTTCCTCCTGCAGATAGACAAACAATAAAACATGAAATATATCCAATGTTTATGAGGATGGGGAGAAACAAGCCCTCTTCTATCCTGCTAGTGGGAATAACCTTTTTTGAAGATAACAAAATGATATCTTGATCAAAATTTAAATGTATATACCCACTGATCCGGACATCCCATACATGCACACAGAGATACATGTTCAGTGGAAACATTACATACAATGCCAGGACAAAACTGAAAATAACCTTAGTAGAAAAATCACTAAGCAAATTGGGATTTAGCTATTCCATGAAAGATAAAAAAGCCATTAAAAAGAGTGAGAACGATGTGTACTGACATGGAAAGAACTTTATATTTATACATATTCTTAAGTGAAAAAACTAGAAGAAAACATGTACAGTATAATCCCATTTGAGAAACATATTCACAAACTGAGACTGCGGTCAGTGTTGGCCAGAGGAGTGGGACTGAGGAGGGAGAAAAGCTCAGTTGGGTGGTGGTAATCTTTTTTTTTTAACAGCCATGTACAATTTTCTATCTTTCCTACTTAATTTTAAGCCCTGTGAAGGAAGAGAGCATGTCTCAATGGCTGTGTTTCAAGTATGCAGCACACTGATGTTCAACAAAAATACATTGAATGCATAAGAACTGAGAATACTAAAACAATTTTAATGGAAATAATCAAGGATATGCCAAAAAGAGGTATCACTCTGAAGGTTTATTGCAGGGTTAATTATGAAAACAAAAAGGTAAGAGCAACCCAGTTAATTAAGTAAGGCACGTTGGTATGGTAGAACTCTATCCAGTTGTTAAAAAATCACACCATTAAAATAGAATCTCAAGACACGGGAACATGTTCAGAATATGCTGAGAAGCTAAAATAGCAAGCTGCAAATCAGCACGTGAAATATTGTTTATGTATACATTTTATATTTAGAGAAAAATTTGAAAGGACATACACCAAAAAATTAACGATAATCACCTGTGAGTGATTGCTTCTGGGTAACTGTTTCTTTGCAATTCTCTCTTTCATACCCCGCCCCCCAGATCCCCTGTATTGGGCTCTGCAATGATCACGTACTACTTTTATAAATAGAAAACAAGGCTTTATTTTAAAAAATCTCTAGAAATTTAGCTCTGCAGTTTAGATTTTTATATGGCTTCTTTCTAGGTGCCTTCAGATACAGCCCTCAGCTTTTGGATACTGGCTCTGTGCATTCCATTCGTTATTAATACAATTTGTCTGTTTACATCTTAGCCATCAATACTCTTCAACTTCTGTCTATCTGTTGAACTGAGACTTTCACGTGCTAAAACTAATAAAGAATATTCTGAGCAATCATATATTAACTCTTTGGGAAGAGAATTCTCTTTTTTAAGAGATGGGTCTATTATTTGGTTTCTGGGCATTTGAATTCCATACTTGTTTTTAGGAACAAATTGTGTTTGAAGGTAGGGGACTGTCTGTATTTCTTACTCTCTTTTGAGCTCCTGAAAATTTAGGGTTATTTGTTGTCCTTTTTTAGAAAAATCGGAGACAAAGGCTGAATAACTTCTGCAGTTCCTTTCATGCCTATGCTGAATGAGATCCATTTATTCCGTGGGGCCCTCTTTAAAAGTATACTGGCTCAAACCAGAATCCTCGCCTAGCTGAGGCTTCGGCAGGAAGAAGTTGAAGTCGAGGCAGAGTAGTTCACAGGTATGGGGCTAGGCCCCAGGGCAGCAGCACTTTGTCAAGAACAGTGATCACAAAGTCAGAGCTGCATAATCTCATCATGAAGGGCCATCTGACATTATTGAAAACAAAGTCATTATTACGATAACTTTAACAGTCTCAAGCCTGGAAACCACTCACAGTCTAATTCAATAAATAAGCTACTTAAGTATAGAAAGTCACAAGGAAGAACAGATTTTGTGTCATATTAGTAAATCTGATTTTCATTAATGCAAGATGAATGTCTTCTATGAAACACTTTCCTATCATATTAATAACATCATAGCAAACAGCATTCACAGGTTGCTAGGCAACACGAGGACCCGCTAATGGTCTCCTCTGTTCTCGAGAGGCCACAGAAGGAAGATGCCAGAACTCTGAAGGTAGTTCCCATTTCTCGGCAACTGTTTCTGCTGGAAGACCACCATGGGGCAGGAAGGGAAGGGAGTTAACGTTTCCATTTACCATGGCAAATATATACCACTTCCCTCTTTCCTCTCTTGCACTGCCTTACGATGTGGGAGAACAAGAATTGAGAAGGGGGCTTAGATACAGGAGGTCAAGAGTTCTCAGTCCATACCTCCTTTCCTGCACCCAGGTAGGCAACAGGCTGCTGTGAAATCAGGCTAGGAAATGGAGTGGGGGCCTTGAGGTTGTTTGCTGAGCCTCGTTTGTTGGAACCTGCTCAATCCCCTGCCATCCCTCTCTCTTTGTGGGGGTAGGCCCCCAGCAGTCATGCTGGGACTTCATGCCAGGAAACAGGGAATGTAATTTGATCCAAGCATTTCAGTTATGGATTAATGTGCAACAACCACTCCAAAACTCAGTAGCATAGAGCAACAGCCATTTTATTATGCTCACGATCACTTGGCTCTGCTCCATGATGACAGGGGTATCAGATGGAACAATGAGTGACTGAGAGCCACTCAGATGACTGGGGCTGAAGCCATCTGGAAGCTTCCTCACTCACATGTCTGGCACCTGGGTTGGGATGACTTGAAGGCTTGGCTCAGCTGGGACACTTTGCTAGAATGTCCTGTTTGGCCTGTCCACGTGGCTTGGGCTTCCTCACAGCATGGCGGTCTGAGGATAGTTAGACTTCTTACATGTCAGGCCAGGAAATTCAGAGGGAATATTCTAGCAAAAAAGTTGGACACTGCATGCACTTCTATAAGCCAGTCCCAGAAGTCACATGGTCTCATTCTGCCAAACTCTATTGGTAAAAGCAAGCAGTCATAAGCTTGCCTAGGTTCAAGGGCAGGGGACATACACCTGACACTCTTTCTGGGAGGAGGGCCAAATGGTTTGCAGTCATAGTTTGAAACTGTCCCACCAAGCCATACCTATCAATCACTCTCCAAGGTGCATCTGGATAATTTCTATGTGTTTTGGGGCTTATAACGTAAACATGGGAGCTGTGGGGGAAAGCAGAGAAAGTCAGTCTGCAAGAGAAAGAAGCAGCCACTGCATGGCCTCTCGTCTCCCTGCCTTGTCTGCCCTGCTGTGGTTCCTTCCCCAAACCCAGTCTTATCTCTGCCCTTTGTCCTGTTAGATACAACCATGAATCTTCACAATGGATTTTCCTTTTTACCTTAAATCTATAGCATTGGTTGATTTCTGTTTCTTGCAACCAGAGTGTTAAGTAATTCAGAGATTATCAGATACTTTTTCAATGATTGTTGATATATATGTGATTACTTATATAACCTACTATCGCCTATCACCCAGTTTCAACAGTTAATGACTCATGGCCCATGTCATGTCATTGCTAGCTCCTCCTACTCTTCTCTCTCCTGGGTTATTTTGAAGAGAAACACCAGACCCTTCTCATTTATTAACTTTCGGCATAGCTATTGACACCTTGCTATGATAAAGGAAGTTTTAACTTTTTAAACACAAACCCTCACTTCTCTCTCTCCCAATTTCCCAAATAGTTTGTATCACAGTTTTTTGGTTAAATTTGAATTCTGTGATTACATTATTTTAACAACGCAAATATTAATCACAGGCCTTTCTCGTATAACTTTTACCTTTTCTTAGAATTAATAACTGCTCTATTTTTCTTAGTTTTCAATGTATCTAGTACAATTTTTTTTTCAAAATGTTCCAGCAGCTCTGTAAAGCACCCTTCAAAATTATTTTCCATGTAAACATATCAAACAATCCAAGTAATTAATTGTGCCCAGGACCCCTCCCTCCTCTCCTCTCTGGCCCACTTGGCTGTCCTCCTGGCAGCTGGGACTGCTCTGCATTGCCCCTCAGTGCCACAGCCCCCGCCTTACTCCTTCTTAGTTTACAACTTCGGTTGCTTCTCAAAAATAACTCCCTATTATGAGAATTTTAAATTATGTTTAAGTTCAAAATATACCTAAAATGAGCTCCCATGATCCATTACCCAATTAAAACAGTTATCAGCTCATGGGCAGTCTTGGGTCATCTCTAGTTCCTTCTACCATTCTCCCTCCTGGGTTATTTTGAAGCAAGTCTCCAGACACTTCAGTATGTATCTCTAAAAGATAATGGTTCTGTTTTTAAATATATATATATGTATCTGAAATACCATCTTTACAGCTAAAAAAATTAATCATAATTCCTTATCATCGTTAACTCTCCAGGTTTCAAATTTCCAATCACCTCATAAATGGCATAGATTTTTGTTTTACAGCTTATCTGAATCAGGCTCCAAATAGGTTGATATGTTTTTAAAATCTATTCCAATTCATAGGCCCCGCCCCCCACCATTGCAAGTTTTATTTCTTGCAATTTATTTGTTGAGGGAATCAGGCTGTTTGTCACATAGTTTCCCACTCTGAATTTAATATACTGCACCTCTGTGCTTTACATGTTTCACACGTTCATTTATCCTCTCTTTTCTACATATTGGTGGTAGATCAACAGTCCTGGTCAGACTCAGGTTCAATTTGGCTTGTTTTTCACAAGTGGTGTGTTTTCCCACCAAGGAGTGCATACGGTCTGCCTGTCTCCTTTTCTGTGTCAGCAGCCACTGATGCTCCATACCCATGTCCATGATTCCCTAGGCGTTTCTGGAAAATGATGATATTCTAGTCGTACCATTTCTCCTTCATTTATGAACACTGATAGTCCTATCCCATTGGTTCTTACTTGATGGATGGTAATTGTATTAGTCCATTCTTGCACTGCTATAAAGAAAGACCTGAAACTGGGCAATTTATAAAGAAAAGAGGTTGAGTTGGCTCACAGTTGCACAGGCTGTACAGGAAGCATGTCTAGGGAGGCCTCAGGAAACCTTCAGTCATAGTGGAAGGCAAGCAGGCATGTCTTACCTGGCCAGAACAGGAGGAAGAGAGACGAAAGGGAGGTGCCATGCACTTTTAAACAAGCACATCTTGTGCTCGCTTCGGCAGCACATATACTAAACAAGCACATCTCATGAGAACTCACTAACTACTACAAGAACAGCAAGGGGAAAATCCGCCCCCATGATCCAATCACCTCCCACCAGGCGCCTCTTCCAACAATGGGGATTGCAATTCAACATGAGATTTGGGTGGGGACACGAATCCAAACCATGTCAGTAATAGAATTATTGTTTGGAATTATTTCCTTTCAGAACTTTGAAGACACTGCCTCATTCTCTCTTAAGTTCTGAGGTTGCTATTCAAAAATCTGATACCAGTTTGATTCTAGTTCCTTTTTAATTGACCCGCTTTACTCACTGGAAGCTTTTAGGAGCTTCTCATTATTCCTGGAAGATGGGGAGCAATGCAGAACTATGTATTATGGGCAGGCCACTGCTTCATGCTAGGGGAATTCACTCAGCCATGAGGGATAACTTAGGACAGGCTGTATGAAGAATCCGGGTCTTGGGACAGCCAATGGGAGGCAGAGAAAGGGGCTTTGTCTTCTCTGGCCCCTTCCTATCCGCAGAGAATTACACCGTGCATTTCTGCACTGCATCATGTGGCCTCTTGGGAGCCCGATCTTATGACCTGTGGTGTAGAATTTTATCCAAGTCCAGAAGTGGAAGGAAGATCTAGAACCACTCAGGGAATCCAGCGAGGCTGAAAGTCTGTGGATACATCCAGTAAGTAACTGATGTTTAAGGAAAGCTTTTTGTCTGCCCAGGATCCCTCCTGACCCCCAAGCATTCTTGCCCCCTGGCCTCAGGGCTGGGACATGGCCATGCTGATGGTCTAAGTGGCCAGACACACCATGGGAGCCAGACTCTTTGGAGTCCTTCCGCAGGAACTTTTCAAGGTGGCACTAGGCAAGAGAGGGTGCTCTATCCTCTAAATAGCAAGCTGTAAGATGCATGAGCCTGGGACTCCCCATGATTTCTACCATCAGGGGAGGCCAATCCCAGAGAAGGAAGCAGGGACAAAGGGCCAACGGTGTTTCAAATCCTGCCTCCAGCGCCAGCCCTGCACTCCTCGGTTTAGCTGCGAGAGACATGAAAGTCTCCTCCCAGTGTCCACTGGCTTCAGCTGGTCTTCTGTCACTTGAAGACAAAGTTCCTGACTAACGCTTATGACCAAGAAAAATATAAATAAAACCTTTAAAAATGCTTTATCCAGTAACTTCTTGAAAGGAATGATTTTTTAAAAAACTCTGAAATTAAAAATGCTTCTCTGCTTCGTATCTCTTCCTCCTTAGTGTGCTGCAGATTGAGCTGTTGCAATGCAGGCCTAAGTTGGCACTTCAATCCAGCACATAATTGGAAAAAGAGAGTGGGGTCACATTCATTCATGTGTCAAATCCTCCCCAGGACTCCAGCAGCCTTGGAGGCACCCTGCATAAGGTCCACTTGCAGATCTGTCCTGAGGGCAACGATTGACCCAAGAAGGGACGTCCTTCCTGGTACGAAAGATGGTTTGAGTTGGGGGCCTGAAAAGCCCAGCAGATCCCTGGTAGCCAGTCCATGTGAGTATCCTGAATGAATTCTAGCATTGGTCAATTATCACATGCAGAAAGCCTATAGCTTGCAGGCGCCGTTTGTCAGCTGGGGCTGCTAGTAGCTGGGAACTAATCATTAAGTCTGCCAAGGAGCAGAGAAGCCTTTCTCCCAGCAGCCTCACGGCCTCCAGCGTGATGTACATTTTCCTATTTCACTTGGATTTGCGCCTAATGATTGAACTATAGATTATTAATGCTGTGAAGCTCTGGGATCCCAGCGTGACTGTGCTGGGCTCTATTCTGCCCTCAGAGCCTTCAGCACGTATCCTGGCCTGGCAGACAGTGCCCCAGCAGCTGTCAGAGCCGCTGGGTCCAAGAAGGTACCGTGGGATCCAAAGAGTGGCTCCTATTAGCAGCTGCAGGGGCATCGTTGGTGGCATTTAGTGCTCTCTTCTCCCCAAATTACTAGATAGAATGAATAATAAGTCACAAAACACAACTTAAAGTTTGCAAAGAGGGTGACGAAAAGTATCTTTTTAAAAGAGAAGCGAAAATGGCTGAGGCCATGCTGGGGCTCTGCCATCTGTCACTGTGCACAGCTGTCTGGGTGTGTGCTGGGGACACCGCTGAGCAGCACACACAGAGCCAGGTTGAAGACGTTTGGGGCCTGCAGCAGTGCAATCCCAGGGCAGAGAGAGGAGCTGTGCAGCCCAGCAACTGTGGAACAGTCCCTCCAGGGGTGACTCTGATCTGAAAGCTTGTCCTTTAGTTTTCAAAGACACTCCAGGGAATAATTATAAGGCCCCTTTTACAGACAAGGGAAACAAGGCTTAGAGGAATTAAGAGACTTGCATAAGAGGCTGGGCACAGTGGTTCATGCCTATAATCCCAGCACTCTGGGAGGAGGCAGGCAGATCACTTGAGGTCACGAGTTCGAGACCAGCCTGACCAACATGGTGAAACCCCATCTCTACTAAAAATACAAAAATTAGCCAGGCATGCTGGCTTGAGCCTGTAATCCCAGCTACTCAGGAGGCTGGGGCATGAGAATCGCTTGAACCTGGGAGGTGGAGGTTGCAGTGAGCCAAGATCATGCCACTGCATGCACTCCAGCCTGGGTGACAGAGTGAGCCTCTGTCTAAAAAAAAAAAAAGGCTTGTACAAGAAAGCATCACTCAGCAAATACTGAAGGACCCCACTGCTATGGTTTTTTGCGATGGGGTCTCACTCACTCTGTCACCCAGGCTGGGGAGTGCAGTGGTGCAATCTTGGCTCAATGCAGCCTCTGCCTCCCAGGTTCGAGCGATCCTCTCACCTCAGCCACTCGAGTAGCTAGGAGTACATGCACCAAGACACTCTGCTAATTTTTTTTTTTTGTAGAGATGGGGTCTCACTATGTTGCCCAGGCTCCTCTTGAATGCCTAGGCTCAAGTGATCCTCCCCCTTCATCTCCCAAAGTGCTGAAATTACAGGCATGAGCCATCACACTCGCTCTCATGTTGAAATTTGATCCCTAATGTGGCAGTGTTGGGAGGTGGGGCCCAGTGGGAAGTGTGTGGGTAGTGGGGGCAGATGCCTCATGAATAGCTGGTGCCATTCTTATGGTAGTGCGTGAGCACTTGCTCTGGAGAAACTGAATTGGTTCTCGCAGGAATGGATTCCTTCTCTCAAGAGCAGTTTGTTTTAAAGCCAGAGTGCCCCTTGGCACTGTCTTTGCAGGTCTCCATTTCCCCTTTGACCTTCCCCACCATGTTATGATGTAAAATAGCAGAGAAGCTCTCACCAGAAGCCAGGGTCATGCTGCTGTTGAACTCCCCAGCTTTGCAGAACTGTGAGCTAAATAAACCTCTTGTCTCTACAAATCACCCAGTCTCAGGTGTTCTGCTATAGCAACACAAAACAGACAAAGACACCCACGGTGTGCTCTCTCCTTTTCACTCATGTTATTCGGTTTGGTGAGAATTAGGACACTCCCTTTATGCCCAGAGAATGAACTTAAGGCTGTTGTAATGTCAGAACCAGGGACTGGATCCAGGTTCTGACATGGATGCCATTCCCATCATTGCTACACAGAAGTGTCCAGTGGGTACCATGGGCCTTGGACAGAAGGACCATCTGCTGTTGGAAAGAGCAAAACACCCTCTGTTTGCCTGCATCGCAGCCTACTGAATTGTGGGGATACAAAGAAGCAACAAACTTGGGGTGTAAATCTCTTAGCCTGCTCAGACTGATATAACAAAATGCTATAGATTGGGTGGCTTAAACAACAGAAATGTATTTCTCACTGTTCTGGAGGCTGAAAGTCCAAGATCAATGTGATAACATGGTTAAGTTCTGGTGAGGGCTCTCTTTCTAGTGTGTAGATGGCCACCTTCCTGCTGTGTCCTCACATGACACAGAGATAGAGAGAGAGAGTCAGAGAGAGAGAGAGAGAGAGAGAGGGAGAGAGTGACATCTGTCTCTTCCTCTCCTAAGAGTCCCATCCTTATGATCTCATGAAATCTTAATTACCTCCTAAAGACCGTATGTCCAGATACAGTCACATAAGGGGTTAGGGCTTCAACATATACATTTGGTGAGGGGACATAATTCAGTCCACAGTGTTGGGGCTATAAGTAAGGTTATCAGTTGGAAGACAGGCAATAGAGAAGTTAAACAGACTAATGAGATACAGAATAACTCAAGAAATGTTGGTTGGCATGGGTAGGATGGTGTATGTAATATGGGGACTGTGCCATGTATTATTAGTCTGGAGCTGTTATATAATATATAATAAATACATACTAAAATTTGGAATAAAAATGGTACTTTAACAATGTTGCTCCACTGTTTTCTGGCTTGCATTGTTTCTGATGAAGAATCTGTTGTCACTTTCATCTTATTCCTCTGTAAAGAATATGCCCGTGTCTCTTGCTGCTTTTGACTTTCTCTTTATCATGGGTTTTGAGTAATTTGATTACGATATGCTTTGGTGTAGTTTTCTTCATTTTTTTTATGCTTGAGATTCATTGAGCTTCTCAGATTTGTGGGTTTTCATCAAATTTGGAAAAATTTTGGTCATTATTTCTTTAGGCCACTTGAAGCTGTCCCATTCCTCACTGACACCCTGTTCGGTTTTATATTCTTTTTTCTCTGTGTGTTTTATTTTGGGCAGTTTCAACTATGTCTTCAAGTTCACTTACCCTTTTCCCAGCAAGGTCTAATCTGCAACTAGTGTAGTTCTCATCTCAGACATTGTAGTTTTCATCTCTAAAAGTTTGATTTGGGTCTTTTCTATGTTTTCCACATCTGAACTTTTTAATCATGTGGAATGCAGTTATACTAACAGTTATAACAGCTGTTTCAACATGCTTGTCTGCTCATTCTAACATCTGCGTCAGTTCCGCGTTGGTTTTGTTGACTCATTTTTCTCCTCATTATGGGTTGTATTTTCTCATTTCTTTGCCTTCCCAGTAATTTTTTGATTAGGTGTCAGAAAGTGTATCATTTTGTTACGTGTGGAAATTTTCAGTATTCCTATAAACATTCTTAAACTTGTTTTCAGATATAGATAAGTTACTTGGAAAGCATTTGATGCATTCATGTCTTGCTGTCAAGATTTATTAAGTGGGACTGCAGCAATGTTTGGTTTAGGACTTATTCCCTGCTACTGAGATGAGTCCCTTTTGTGTACCCTACTCATTGCCTCATTAATCTTAAAGTTCTCAAGTCTGGCTGGTGGGAACAAGCAGCGTTCCCAGCCTTGTGTGAGCATTAGTCACCGTCATGCTTTTTCTAATCCTTTTGAGTGGTCCTTTCCTCTGTCTTGGGCAGTTTCCTCGCCACATGGACTGATCAGTTCTCAACTGAATGCTTCCAGGGGAGGCTTCTGTACATCTCCAAGCTTCTCTCTGTCTGCAACCTTCTCCTCTCCAGTACTCTGTCCTGACAATTCCACCTGCCTTGGTCTACCCAGACTCTCAGCTCCCTCTCCTCAACTCAGGGCTCTGCTTGGGCTCCACTTCCCTTTGCCTGGGAACTCTCTCAAGGCCGTTAGCTGGATCAACCATAGGGTTCACCTTTTTTGTTTCCCATCTCTCAAAGATCACTGTCCTTCATTGCCTGATGTCTAATATCTTTTTAAAAAATTGTTTCTGGCCGGGCACGGTGGCTCAAGCCTGTAATCCCAGCACTTTGGGAGGCCGAGACGGGCGGATCACGAGGTCAGGAGATTGAGACCATCCTGGCTAAAACGGTGAAACCCCGTCTCTACTAAAAAAATACAAAAAAACTAGCCGGGCGTGGTGGCAGGCGCCTGTAGTCCCAGTTACTCGGGAGGCTGAGGCAGGAGAATGGCGTAAACCTGGGAGGCGGAGCTTGCAGTGAGCTGAGATCCGGCCACTGCACTCCAGCCCGGGCTACAGAGCGAGACTCCAGTCTCAAAAAAAATAAAAATAAAAATAAAAATAAATAAAAAAAATAAAAAATTGTTTCTTACATTTTGGCAGCTATTTAGTTGTTTCATGTGGGAGGGTAAGTCTGGTTCCCCCCAAAAATTGAAAAAAGTTATTGAATTCCACAACATCTGCTCCTAAGATTTTGGATAAGGGTTTTATGGACCCGTATATTGTTAGAACCATCGTCCTCACTGGTAGTAGATATAAATACAAACTCCAAAGAGTCTTCTTGATAGTTTTGTATTTTGGGGGGCTGACTTCTGATCAAGGTTGATTAGTTAGCTATGAGAGATATTATAGACTGTTTCAGCCAGCCACACTCAAGATACCGTGTAGCATGATTTAGCCAAAATATCACAGGCCGGGAAGTGAAAGACTACAATTTCCAGACTCATGTCCAGTGTAGGTTCTACATGGGACTGAGTTTCATCCAAAGAGATGGCCCAGTGCAGGACTTGGACGATGGACATGAACACCATGAGGTGGAGATTCTGCCTCCACTCTGTTAAACACCCTGAGGAGGAGACTCTGCCTCCACCCCGTGAAACAACCTGAGGAGGTGGTTCCACTGCATTTCTTGCTTTTGCTGGCAAGCCTGGCTGTGGCAGTATTTGGTGTCAGCTGTAGCAGAATCCCATGGGGGCAGAAATCAGGGTTTAGTGTACCCATTTTGCTGGTGTGGATTATGCCAGAGAGGATTGGTCGTAGAGCTGGCAACTGTTGTGGCAGTTTTTCAGTTCCACGAATTCCTCACTGTGGCAGAGACTGGCTAGGCCTGCGGGGCCATTTTCTGAATTTTTCGTGGAAGGCAGGCTGAAGCCTGCTCCTCCAGCCCATTCAAGGAATTGTATAAAGCACCCATAACTGGCAGTACATTGCTTTCTGTTGAAAGTAGCTAGAGAGGATTTTGCTGTCTGCAATGGAATTCTAGCGGAGAGACAAACCATGGTACTCACTCACAGTGTGGCTGAGGAAGAGGAGATGATCTGGCCCTGCCCTTTCCTGGTTAATGTGTGCCTGCTTTGCCAGGCTTTGCAATCTGTAGTTTCTTTTGAACAATCCATTAAATGCTCATGTCGATTTTGTGGGGGGTTAGTTTAGTTAAAACCAGAACCAGATACACAAAAGCTGCAGTAGCTTCCAAAGTTAACTAATAAGGGCTGGGTGTGGTGGCTCCTGCCTGTAGTCCCAGCACTCTGGGAGGCCGAGGCAGGTGGATCACCTGAGGTCAGGAGTTTGAGACCAGCCTGGGCAACATGGTGAAACCCCGTCTCTACTAAAAATACAAAAATTAGCAGGGCATGGTAGCGCATGCCTGCAATCCCAGCTACTCAGGAGACTGAGGCAGGAGAATCACTTGAACCTGGCAGGCAGAGGTTGCAGTGAGCCAAGATTGTGTCACTGTGCTCCAGCCTGGGTGACAGAGTGAGACTCTGTCTCAAAAACAAAAGCAAAAACAAAGTTAATTAATAAAGTTGACCCCTCCAAGCTGTGACACTGTCCCATTATGGTATGTTGAGGCCATGTAGCATGCACAGCTGTCTTCCATCTGGCTCAAGAGGGCACCCATGTGTGTGCTTTGAATACTAATAAAACACGATTTCTTTTTTTTTTAAAGATACAATTATAAATAGAAGTTGTAATATTTTCTTCCTCCACACATGAATTATCCTGGGCATCTTCTGAGGTATTTTATCAGAGAAGCAAAATTATTCTCATGTCCCAAACATTATTATTATTATTATTGCCAATCATCTTATATAGGTAAATGATGAGTCAAACACAACGACTGCTTTTTCTAAAGAATGGTCATTGCATGATGGAAAACCTACTCCTATTTGTCCTGTATGAAGGAAATTTGACAGAAAGTCAGGAAACTGGTTCTGGTCCTATTGGTGCCACTGTCTTGGTTGTAGCACGTGGCAAGCCCGGCCACTCTGGTTCTCTCTTGCCTCACCTGTACGAGACAAGTGTGCGGGGCTGCAGTTAGGGTTTGCCTGGCACCTGGGTTCCCAGGAAGGAGAGCTGTGCTGTCTGCAAGCTTGCTGCAGGTCTTATTTCTAGGAGCAAATAACAGTTCCCCTTCAATTCTTTTCATCTCATAGTGCAATCATCTAAAATAGTTACTGGGTAGTGGGATTAGGTATAGATTTTATATTCTACTCGGCATTTGAAATATTTTTCTGCATTCTCTGTAATAGACACACATTGCTTTTGTAGTGGAAAAATTTAAAAATTAAACAAATACGCTTAATTAAATAGCCCTCAAAAAGAAACCTACAAAGACTCAGGTGTAGGAGGGAAAGAAGGAGAATGCTGCACCTGTGACTCCCAACTGCTCAGGTGGCTTCAAAGCATCTCTTTGCAATTGTTAGTTTGCCATAAAAAATTGAGGCAGGCAGGCCAGTTCCTTCTCATGGCTCAGTAGACTGAGAACAGGATTTCTGAAATGCATTTATTTTCACAGTTCTAACAACAGTAAAACAACTCCGTTGTTTCTTGGAGTTTGGCAAAGAGGTATTTATATTAAAGCAGCTTAGTAGCCTTAAAGATAACCATGGCTCATCAGCTATTATTTTAAACTCATAAATAATCACCTTCAACCATATGCTGCCAGATGGGTATGTAATGAAATGGAGGAAGAAAATCTATAAAGGACTTTAACTCCTGCTGTACAAGTTTGAAAAGAACGGCGATTTTTCGAAGATGTGCAGAGGGACAGAAGTCAGTTCTGAACATACCAGTCAGCGTTCCTAAACCCCAAATCAAGACTTGGGCTCTGACAACAAGACAGGATGTTAGTAATCAAGGTAGTCTTGATAACTCTGGCAGGGAAGTGCCAGGCTGCCTGGGGTTGGCCAGCTGAGCCTGAAACAAGTATAAGGATAGGGTGAGATGGAATTTTTATCTCACTCAGCAAGGCCGAGTGTCCCTTGTAAGGCCTGCAGAGTGACCAGGTGCCCCAGAAAGCTTACCTGTTCCACCCCTTCTCCCACATCAGCCCCCTCCCCACCTGTACATCTTTGGTACATGATCTGGAGAGAATGTTTTCATAGTGACCCCACAAAAGCAGGCACAGAGGGAAATTACTTCCTCTGTCTCCACTGGGCCTTCACTGAGCACACATCTGTTAGCTTCCACATCGGCAGGTCAGAAACTCGGATCCAAATGGGGCTGGCGATTAGCATTTTAGGGAACAATTGTTCATAGATGCTGTGTCCAACACACCCACTCCAAATTCCATGGATGCAACTGGCCTACAGCAGCACCATCCAACACAGCTTTCCACAACAATGGAAATGCTCTCTTCTCCGCTGTCCGGTATGGTCGCCACTTGTCACATGCGGCAGTTGACTATCATAGTGGACACTGCAGGTCTAAAGTATTAGTGATTATTGACAATGCATGAAACAACGTTCCAAAGCAACTTTTAAAACTATATGACATTAGATTCTAGACACACTTTACAGCTCAAACAGCTCATAATTTTACACTTTAAATGATATTAAGAACGTCTTTGGCTGCTTTGGGTGCCCAGTGGTTTGAAATGAAATCATTTTTAAGTGAAGCTTATATGGAATCATCTGATCCATCCCTTTGCTATAAAGTGCCCTGGGAGGTACATTATTGACTCTCATCTTAGCACATTTATTCTAAGTAAAGCACCAGATTTCTCACTTATTTAATTATTGATAATGACCTCTCTCTAAATAAATTTTCTTAGAGCATGACTCTGGAAACAAGCATGTTCAATGTCATATGTAATCCTATATAGACACTTTTAAAAATAAGATATAGCAAGCACATACACGAATGCAATTTTAAAACATTTGCTCATTTAGATTATTAAAAGAAGCACTGCATTTTCTTAAATTTGTAAATTTTGGAGGGGGAGGGAATACTGCATAGAAGGCTGGAAGGGTTTCTTTCTCTCCTTAAAGGCTAATATTGACATACAGCGAACATGAACACACGCGCTAAGGTCATTACAAAGCTCTGCCTTTGTACAGCACTTTACATGCTTTTAGAAAACTTTTTGCACTTGTACTTTACTTTCCATCAACATACACTGTTATCCCATGATGTGGGAAGAGTTATCATGGATTACATCTCCATTTAATGGGTGAGGAAACTGATGCTCAATGAGATTAAATGGCTTGTTCCAGTTCACAAAGCTGATAAGCAAGAAGTCAGGAATTTGACCCCACTGTTGGTCTTAGTCTAGTGTCCTTTCCACGCTAAGGAAAGTGAGGATTTGCTTTCACCGACTGTAGGAGTTTCAAACTAAATTCTCTTAGGATATATACCAAGTGTGCACAGGGGCAAAGGGGGTGGTCGGGGTGGCAGCTAAGAAGACAAGGGCGGGGGCTATGGATAACTGGGAGGTGGCAGTGGTGGGCTCACCATACGGTATTTCTTCGTTTTTATAAAGCTTGGTGAAGAGTTCAGTTTTTTTTCGTAATATTGCAGACATGAGTCAACAGACGTGTGTGAATTGTGTCTCACACTACATGATTTGTCTCATGCATGGCTCACATTTCAGCAAGGTCTTCCGGGATGCAGGGCCATCCCTGTGCTGAAATTGTCTCCCCTGAGTATTAATATGTGATTTAAATATACATATTTCCTTTCAAATACTGAAACACTAGTTTTCTTGTATAGCCAGGGAGAATGCCAGCGCCTTCCTCTGCCTGCCTGGAAAGGGCGAGGTAAGGACTGTGGGAGTGCACGCTGACTAAGTGGGGTGGGGAATCCTGGTGGAGAGTTACCTGTTAATAGACACTGGCTCCCGCCCTCACCCCCAACTTCAGATTGATGTTAACCGGGGCTCAATTTCCTCCCTCATTTCTTACATTCTCATTAATAAAAGTCTTAAACATAAAACGAAATCTTGGCTATTAGAGGGGATACTCATGTTTCTTTCATTCATTCATGGGCACTATCCTTCAGGCAAAGATTCTTACTAACACTAGTGAGACTGAGGCACTTGAAATCAGAATTTATACACTCCTGATACCTCAAAACCATAAAAAAATCTCAATCCGAGCCTTTCTAATAAGTCCTAACATGATATGCCAAGTGATATTTTCATGGTAAATGAGGTAAATGTTTAAAAGTTCACACTTCATGCAGAATTTCATGTGTTCATTCCTCTGAACATTCATTTTGGACTATGCAAATGGGTGAGTCTACTTTTCTTCCACACTATCATCTTTGGCATGAGTATCTGAGAAGGGACATGTGCTGGCTATAATTTCAGGGCAGTTCAAACATGGTCTCACCTTTCATCCCAGGAAAGGTTAGTTCCACACAAATGCCATAATGGAAAGATGTGAGGAGGTGACATATGCTAAAAAAGACCCCTAGTTTTCATTTGTTTTTTTTTTTTTTTTTTGAGACGGAGTCTCGCTCTGTCCCCCAGGCTGGAGTGCAGTGGCTGGATCTCAGCTCACTGCAAGCTCCGCCTCCCAGGTTCACGCCGTTCTCCTGCTTCAGCCTCCCAAGTAGCTGGGACTACAGGCGCCCGCTACCTCGCCCGGCTAGTTTTTGTATTTTTTTAGTAGAGATGGGGTTTCACCGTGTTAGCCAGGATGGTCTCGATCTCCTGACCTCATGATCCGCCCGTCTAGGCCTCCCAAAGTGCTGGGATTACAGGCTTGAGCCACCGCGCCCGGCCCGACCCCTAGTTTTCATCAGAGCAGGATTGCCAATAAAAACGGACACATGTTGTGTCCAGTGGACTTGGGCCTCCTCCTTGGTCTATGCTTCCAGATCTAAGATTGACCATCTTGGGAACAAGTAAGGTTCAAAAATTTGAGTTTGGTCTCATGGCCTGTGGAATAGTAGCAGAAACATCTCTGGGTATGGATCTGCCTGTTGGAGTAAGAAGGCCAAGGCATGATCAATGAGGAATCCCCAGAGTATGTGAGCACACTACCTCGATTGCCTTTTATGAAGGCAGAGAAATAGCCTGTAATTGAACGAGTGGGAAGCAAAAGGGAGAGAATGGATTTTGATTTTTAGCAAATCATTTGGGAAGGATTCTTTGCGAGGCTGGTCACACAGAACTGGCACGATCTGAAGTGAAACAGATGGGCAGGAACCCTTACAGAGTCTACAGAGAGCAGGTTAGTGGCCTGGCGCAGAGCCACAGGGAAGCGCATGAGGGATGAGGTGGATACTGGGAGAATTACCATCCACCACCTTTCAGGTATGGACCAAAAAACTGAGAAACTGGAGTGGGCAGTCATCATTCAAGAAGACTTTGATAAATCTGAAAAAACAGGTACCTGGAATGTAGTGTACAATTTACCACTGAACATAGCAAAAGGCTGCTGAATACAGAAGCACAGAAAAACATTTCAAAGTCATGATTAAATGATTCCAACTGGAGTCAAATCAATAAATGAGGGGGCCACATGGGCTGGCAGCATCCTGCTTTGCAGCTCCAAAGACAGATAACACAAGGTGGCTTTCCTGAGGGAAGAACTTCTGGAGCCTCACAGTTCAAAAAGGTAGTGGCAGCCTTTTAAAGGGCTGCTCAAATCCCATTTAGAACATTGTGCACAGCAACACTTAGCCACTAAATGTAGGCCACTGGAGTGTGTGGGGATGTGTGGAGGCGGCGGTGGCGCGGGCGCGAGGACCGGGCTGTCTGAGGGCAGTCTTTGAGAGCTGAGCATGTTAAGATGTGAAAAGAGGTTTAATCAAGGTTTATGAGTATCTGTTGGGCTCATACAAAGAAGCTAGGGCAAGACCTATTTACACCACGAGGATAAAGGATGCACAGGCTGCTAATTAAGGTGAAGAAGGGAGAGATTCTGTAGGCGAGACCTCTCTTTTGCAGGGTCATCGATAAGTGGGGGTAAAAGAAAATGAAGTAGAGTCAAGAAAGCCGGGAAGACACGGGACAGGGTTGTTCAAGTCCCTGACAGGCAGCATCTCAGGAAGCCACCTGAGTCTCCACTCTCCTCTCCACCCACAGCTGCCATTTCCCCACTTCTCCACACCCTCACTGAAGTTCCTTTCACCCCCAGTGTTCTGAAGGGAGGAGCATTTTCAGCAGGGCAGAAGGTGCTGCCATTCTAAATACTGCCAAGGGACTTGGCAGGCGGGGACACTGTGAGGTTTTGGAGAGGTGGGTGCAGGTGTGTGTGAGCGTGTGACTGGGCGTGTGAGTGAGTGTACATTATGAGTGCTGTGTGAATGTGCATGAGTGTGTGCACACGTGTGAGTGTACATGAGTGGGGCCTGTGGGGGCATAAATGCTTTTAAGGGGAAGATTGGGAAAAGGAAGATTTTTAGTAACATATTTGTGTGACTTTAAATGTTGGTTGGTTCAGAAAGCAACAAACAATATAAAATTGGCTCTATTCTTTTTCGAAAGTAGTAAATCAATCAACTGATCAAATTCTCTCTCTCTCTCTCTCTCTCACACACACACACACACACACACACAAAACACGCACACACACAGAGTCACCAATGGATTAGTTCTCTCACTCTATTCAGTGCCAATGGTTTGTACTGGCACTCAGAGATAAAAACAAAGAATAAAATATAGGTGGAATCCAAGCCAGCCTGGGCCGCAGACCCTTTGCTTACCGTGGTCCCGTGACAGCTGTCTGCCTGTGCATCATGGCGGCTGACGGCTCGGCCGCCACCTTGTGTCCCCATATGGTTCCAAGTGAGCCCCTCGCAGGCAGCCAGGGTCTGCCCGGGAGGCCTCGGCTACCACAGCAACATCTGACCCGCAGGGCTGCCACCGTTCCCATTGGCACAGCTAGTGCCTGCGCTGTTTTGGCCCTCGATGGAGTGAGAATAGATAGGGGGAAGAGGAGAGGAGGGATCCGATGGATTTCTCTGAATGTGGAGAGGAACTGATACTGAAGTCATGCCTGACTTGCAGAACAACAATACGGCTGGTTAACCGTCAGCCCTCCCGGCAGCAGCGAGCACTGAGGAAGGTGCCCCAGCCGTGGTGGATGGAAGTGCGCAAATGAAACGTGCCTGGTCTGAACAAGAGAGGTTGCTGCTACTGCCAAGGTCAGGAAAACAATCGGTAATCATATCGCGGCCAAAATCAGCTCAACCATTCACCCTGCTTGGAAAGAGCCTTGCCAGTCGATCTGACAACAGACAGGGCAGGAGTGCTGGTCCAAAAATTAGCACTAGGACCTGGCAGCATTTCATGGCACTTGAAAAGAATGTGGCCGCAGCTGCACGTACCCGCTAACACCCGCCTGGAGTGACTGACAAGGCACAGCGGTGCTCTCAGAACCTTACTTAGAAATGACGGGCGGCCATCTTCCTGTCCTTGCTCCTTTCTGAAAGATGTCCATTGGCCCTTCCTGATAGCCGGTGTCACCCCGTCTTGCCATCCCAAACACTCGTCACAAATCAAATTAACTTTTGAAATTATTACTCTTGTCAGTTAACAGTGGCACTCCCTGTAATAGTCTCAAACTCACCAAGTCTGTTTCAGAATCACCTTCTATTTAGGGAGAAACAAAATAGGTAGGGCTTTGAATATGGTCAAATGTGAAATTTTTTTTTTTTTCCCAGAAAGTCTTAGCATATCATTCCCCACCAACCAAAATCTTTCTGTAACAAACAACTGATTCTCCCCTAACTCAAATATTTTGGGCAAGGTTTACCACGATAATAAAATCCTATATATAAGTGAAGGAGCAAATGAATTCATTTTAAAAATACTTGTGGTTTTCATTATTAAAAATAAGTATTGGAGCAAGCCTACAAGGAGGAGGGAAAGCTCATGATTTTAAATTTTGATACTTATCAAAATGTAGGTTATATTTGAAAGCATTAGGAAGACATCCTTACACGTAAAACGTTTCAGGGACTAAGTACTCTTTCTGAAAAATAAAAATAAAAATCCATTCATGATAAGAACGCTTAGAAAACCAGTAATCAAAAGGAACTTTCTTAATCTGATAAAGGACATCTATAAAAATATACATATGACAACTATTAAACACTTAATTTTGAACCCTTTCCCTTTCAGATTAAGAATGGGGCAAGGGCATCATCCCTCGCTACTCCTACTTTTTATTTTTAGTTTTAGTTTTGAGACACAAATTCACTCTGTTGCCCAGGTTGGAGTGCAGTGGAACCATCTCGGCTCACTGCAACCTCCGCCTCCCAGGTTCAAGTGATTCTCATGCCTCAACCTCTCAGACAGCTGGGATTACAAATGTGAGCCACTACGTCTGGCTAATTTTCATATTTTTAGTAGAGACAGGGTTTCCCCATGTTGGCCAGGCTAGTCTCAAACTCCTGATCTCAGGTGATCTGCACGCCTCGGCCTCCCAAAGTGCTGGGATTACAGGTGTGAGCCACCTCACCCGGCCAATCTTTTAATTACAAATCTTAGTCAGTGCAGTAAGGCAAGAAAGGAAATAAATATTATAAAAGTTGGAAAAGAAGAAACAAAGCTGTCACTATTTGCGGATGACATAATTTTTCTACTTGGAAAATCTAAAAATCTACAGGTAAATTGTTCAAAACTTTCAGAATACAGAACCATACTAAAGTTAGTTCATCTCTATACACAAGCATCAATTCATAAAAAATGACATTTATAACAGAAAGAACAATATAAAGCATCTTGGATCATATCCAACAAAAGTTGCACAAGCCATTCATGGATAAAATGATAAACCTTTATTGAAAGACATTAAAGAATACCTAAATTGAGAGCTATACTATGTTATAATATTGGACTCAATATCAAAGATGTCGATTCCTGCCTAATTGATCTAAGATTTAATGCATTTCCTATCAAATCCAATGGGGCTTTTCATGGATCTTGACAAGTTGATTATAAAACTATTAGAAGAATGAAAGGACAAAAATACCCAAGACGCTCTTGAAGAAGACAAGAATTCTATTAAATTAGGAATATTGTTGACATCATAAAGAAAGTAAAAAGACAAGCCTCAAAGTTGGTTAAAAATATATAACCAACACAAGTTTGTATCCCGTTTGTTGATAAATAACTTCTGTGAAGTAATAATGAGAAGACACCCCCGCTCCATGGACAAATATCATGAATTGGAATTTCACAGAAACTACCACAAATGGCCCATGAACAAATGAAAAGGCAGCTAACTGCATCATTAAGTGGGGAAAAGCACATTAAAGCCCTAGGAGGATACCTTTGTATGCTACTGGACTGGCCAAATTTAAAAGTCTAACAGTACCAAGGCTTGGCAGATCTGTGGAGCAAGAGGTGCTCTCTCATTCACTGCTGGGGGAAATTTAAATAAATATGACAGCCATGTGTCACTCAACGACGGGAATAGGTCCTGAGAAACACATTGCTGGCAACCATCCTAGAGTGCACTTACACAAACATGGACAGTCTAGTCTACTACTACACACCTGGCCTATATGCCCCTGTTGCTCCTAGGTTACAAACTTCTACAGGTTTCTATACCGAATACTGTAGGCAATTGTAACTCCATAGTAAGTGTTTGTGTATCTAAACATAGAAAAGTGAAATATGGCATAAAACATTTAAAAAGGGTATACCTGTATAGGGTACTTCCCGTGAATGGAGCTTACAGGACTGGAAGTTGCTCTAGGGCAGTTAGTGAGCTACTGGTGAGTGAGTGTGAAGGCCTGGGACATTACCATACAATACTGAGTCTACACTAAATTTATAGAAACAAGTTTCTCAATCTTTATTATTCTTTAATAATAAGTTAACCTTTGCTTACCCTTTTTACCTTATAATCTTATTTCATTTCAACTTTTTGACTCTTTTATAATAATAACATTTAGCTTAAAACACAAGCATGGCCAGGCACGGTGGCTCACGCCTGTAATCCCAGCACTTTGGGAGGCTGAGGCAGGTGGATCACAAGGTCAGGAGATCAAGACCATCCTGGCTAACACAGTGAAACTCCGTCTCTACTAAAAATACAAAAAATTAGCTGGGCATGGTGGTGGGCACCTGTAGTCCCAGCTACTTGGGAGGCTGAGGCAGGAGAATGGCGTGAACCTGAGAGGCGGAGCTTGCAGTAAGCCGAGATTACACACTCCAGCCTGGGCGACAGAGCAAGACTCCATCTCAAAAAACAAACAAACAAACAAACAAACAACAACAACAAAAACACAAGCACAAGGCCAGGCATGGTGGCTCACGCCTGTAATCCCAGCATTTTGGGAGGCCAAGGCAGGTGGATCACCTGAGGTTGGGAATTCGAGACCAGCCTGGCCAACATGGTGCAACCCTGTATCTACTAAAAATGCAAAAATAAACTGGGTGCAGTAGCACATGCCTGTAATCCCAGCTACTTGGGAGGTTGAGGTAGGGGAATTGCTTGAACCTGGGAGGCATAGGCTTCAGTGAGCCAAGGTCATGCCACTGCACTCCAGCCTGGGCAACAGAGAGAGACTCCATCTCAAAAAAAAGAAGAAGAAGAAAAAAGGAACCCCATAAGCACACTGTATAGCTATATGCAAATATTTCTCTATGTCCTTATTTACAAAATTTTTTATTTTATTTTTTACTATTTAAACTTTTTGTTAAAAACCAAGACACAAACACACACATTAGCCTAGGCCTGCAGGGTCAGGATCATCAATATCACTGTCTTCCACTTCTGCCTCTTGTCCCACTGGAAGGGCTTCAGGGCAATAACACACATGGAGCTGCCATCTCCTGGGACAATAATGCCTTCTGAATACCCCCCGAAGGACCTGTCTGAGACTGATTTAGAGTTAACTTTTTTTCATAAGTAGAAGGCATACACTCAAAAATAATGATAAAATGTATAGTATAGTAAATACACAAGCCTGTAACATGGTCATTTATTATCATCAGTGAGTATTCTGCACTGGACATAACTGTGTGCTATACTTTTATACCAACTGGGTAGCACAGTAAGTTTGTTGACCCAGCATCCCCACAAACACGTGAGTCATGTGTTGTGCTAGGTGACAGGAATGTGGCCCTTGGAGATGGAAATTTTTCAGCTTCGTTAATATCTTATGGCACTACAATTACACGTGTGACCCACTGTTCACTGGAACGTCTTTATGCGGCACGTGACCGTACTTGGGAAACATTTGGGCATCAACTAGTAAAGTTGAAGATATGCATGTCCTGTGACCCAGTGGTTCTAGGGCTGGGATATCTCAGAGAGATTCTGCACATGACATACGTCCACAGTGTCCACAACGTCCGCTTGTAATGGTCCTGAACTGGAACCAGTGTAAATACAGTCAACAGGAAAAGCCATGACTGAATCGTGACCATTATATGATGGAACACCACACAGCAGGGAGAACAATCAAACCACAGCTACGGACATCATCCTGGATGCTTCTTACAAACACCGTGCTAAGCAGAATGCTCGCTTTCTTTGGTATGCCATAAACCTGAGTCAGAAGTAGGCACGGCAAATTAATATATTATTTAGGAAATCACATGTGTCTATGTACACGTCTTTAAAACAAGGGTTGACAAACTATGACTATGGGCAAATCCAGCCCAATGCCCATTTTGGTGAATGAAGCTTTCTTGGGATGCAGCTGTGTCCATTTGTTTACACATCATCATGGCTTCTTTCTCACTACAAGGGCTGGGTTGAGTACTTGCAACTGAGGCTATATCTGCCCCTTATAGAAGAAGTTCACTGATCCTTGCTTTATAGGCAACAGAATGACAAACTCAAACTTCAGGACAGTGGCTACCTCCAAGAAGATGGGGGAGGGCTGTAATCAGAGAGGGACTTCCTGACTGCTAATGTAAGGAATTATTTCTTAACATACGCAGTGGGCCCATAGATTTCCAGTACTTTTAAGTGTCCATACATATTTCACATACTTTTTTGTTTGTATGATGCATTCTACAATTTAAAAAATTTTTAAGAGGCAAGAGAGATTGATGGCAATCCTGGCAGTTGCTTCTATGGGTGTCAAGAACACTGAAACTGCATGGTTTTCATTCCACATCGTCTCTGGTGCTGGCTCTGCATCACCGTGCTTTGTGAATAGGGAAAGTCTCCTAACTTTGCTAAGCAGCAAGCTACATTCAGAAGGAGCTTTCCACCTGGAACTTCCATTCCTTCCTAATGGATAGAATGAAGTGTGTCTTCAGAGTTTGAAATGACAAAGGTTTCAAGTCTAACCCACCTGTCAGTGTGGGAATTCCCTTACCAATACGCTGGACAAATGGCCGCTCTGAGCCTGCCTGAACACATGGCATGAGGAGGAAGGCTAGGGTCACAAACACCTGTCCCATGATCATGGAGTCCCATCAGGATCAGACCCTTCCACATGCTGTTCCCAAATCAACCTCCTACATTTCTGACCACTGCTCTTAGCAGTCCTGTGTGGGAAGGGACTTGAATATCATCTCCTCCAAGCCTGTTCATGGTGGGCTTGGTTGCACCTGGGGTCCAGGCCCTGGTATGGCCATGGGGGCCATGTGTGGACACACCCCGTGACTCTCTGCTCCCCAGTCCACATGAACGTCAGGTGTTCTTCTTCAGAACGAAATCTGCCACTCAGCTTCTCTCCGGGATTCCTGTTTCGCTCTCGGATGCATCACAACACACGTCCCTCATTCCCAAGACATTATATATATTTGTATTTTCCTGTAGTCAAATGCAATGTCCGACTTACCTATAGAGATCTGTGATCAGGTTTTCATCGTACCGAGCACACAGGTTGTTGAGGAGTTGCTCGTGCTGGCCAAACAAGCAGATGTAGTTGGAGGCGGGGAAGGGCTCCCTAGAAAGGCACGTGATGGTTTCCACCATTTTATACTCGTTAATATGAATTCGGAAGTAAGTCCCATTTTTCGCACTGCCGGTTACTATTTCTAAACCCTGGAGGAGAGATGTGGACCAGAAAAGCAACATTAGAAACATTTCTGGATTTTGGGAAGTTTATCATAGCAATTTATTTTTCAAATATAACAGACAGGTTATATCTTATCCCTTGTTGCAAATAACAGTAATAGATACTGACTAAACACGGCAGAAGGTAACAGTGTGTCAGAAATCACATACTTGGACTCAGTGACTAAATGTTCCTCGGGATATTTTAAACTGTGATTGCCTTGTTCCGTGTTTCTAAACTAGTTGCTAGGTTACAACCAATCCTTTACTAACACTGTACGCCCAGCTAATAAGTGGAACTGGGTTTCTTCTCTCCTCTGAGGTGTTTTAACCCTGTTAAATTTCTTTGCTTTCACAGCATCATTTTGAGAAAAACCTCCTAGTCAAAACTGACCAGAAATAATGTCAGTTATTTTCAAGATTACTTGAACAAAAGAAAGAAGTAAAAGGCCATGCCTGATGGCGGGGATTGGGCAGGGTCAGTCGTTTGAAAAGGTCTGTTCCCAGGAAGAAGGTTCAAGGCTATGGGAGATGCACATACACATTCTGCAGGTGGCTTTCTAGTTTATACATTGTTAAAGGTGTGGATTTGTGACTTTCTGCCCTGTAGAAACCAGCTCCAACTGCCACATGAGCCCAAGTGACAAGGATAGATGCTGCTCCAATTCCATGCCACAATGACTTTTTCTATTTCAGCTGCAGATGCCTCCCCACTGGCTCAGGCAGTGGGAAGATTCTGTGGACAAACATGAGTTTTGTCGGGGTGGGTGGGGGCGGGAACGGAACCTTCCCTTTGGCCCTAGACTCTGACCTTAGTACACAGTAACGCTCAATAAATGTTCTTTGAGTGCATATAGATTTAAGCTTCTCTTCTGAACTTGAATGTGGCATTTAGAAATCCAAGGCAATTTGAACTGCCTGGATCCCAAACATTTACTTAGTCCTGGACATCACCTGGGGATTTTGTCTAAACAAGGACAGTTCAACTTTTAAATAAATACAGGCAACTGGTGGGTGTTTGGGTATCACACGGCAAAGTCCTGAGGGGACTCAGCCAACTATAAAGGTACAAGGTGAGATATACAGGAGGCACGACAGGTGAGTTCTGGGCCACCCCCAGGTGTGTGTGTGAGAGGTTGGGCATTTGGGGGTGCGGAAGGAGCAAATGGGGTTGGGGGATGGTGTTTCAAGGGAGATGGAAGTGGTCCTTTGTTTATAGAAATGGATGGATAGATGGGAAATCTACCACCATAACAAAGTACTTCAAAAATCCAAACTTATTAAGATATTATCCAAAAAACAATGGCCTGCCCACAATGGAGGGCAATGCATTAAAAAAGAACAGTGTTGAAATACATTTCATAACAGGGAGAGATATGTTCACAGTACGTTTTATACTTTAGAAGCAGTTCACAAAAATGCACAGCACCATTTCATTTGTTTTGTGTCAACATTTTCACAAAATGTTAATGGTCACTTTCTGTGGTTGGGAGACTGGGTAATTTTTATTGTTTATCCTTATAGTCATTTGACTATATGCAGTTTCTAATTTTTTGAAAATGATCATTACTTCTAAAATGAGGGAAAATTATTTTCAAATAATCAGGCTGTGGCATGGCAAGGAACTAGACTTTTTGATGAACGAATTGAGGGAGGGAGGGAGGAAGGAAGGAAGGGAGAAAGGAAGGAAGGAAGGAGGGAGGGAGGAATAAAGGAAGGAAGGAGGGAAGGAGGGAGGGAAGGAAGGAAGGGAAGGAAGGGAGAAATGAAGAAAGGAAGGAGGGAGGGAGGAAGAGAGGAAGGAAAGAAGGAAGGAAGGGAAGGAAGGGAAGGAAGGGAGAAATGAAGAAAGGAAGGAGGGAGGGAGGAAGAGAGGAAGGAAAGAAGGAGGGAGGGAAGGAGGAAGGGTAAGTAAAGAAGGAAGGGAGGAAGGAAGGAGGGAGGGAGGGAAGAAGAAAGAAGAGAGGGAGGGAAGGAGGAAGGGAAGGAAGGATGGAGGGAAGGAGGAAGGAAGGAAAGATGTAAAGAAGGGAGGGAGGAAGGGAAGGGAAGAAAGGAAGGAGGGAGGGAGGGAGGAAGGGAAGGCGGGAAGGCAGGAAGGCAGGAAGGAAGGAAGGAAGGAAGGAAGAAAGCAGGCCGACTCCAGGCAGGAGTTGGTGTGGAAGGGCAGGTTCCTCTGGAGAAGAGTTTGGAAAAAGCCAGGACTGAGCCTCTGGCTGCAGGGGCCTGGTCTCCCCTGCCCATCCCTTGCCCTCAGCTCTTGCCATAGGCATCTCTCTAGGCCTGGATGCCTCATGGGCTTTGCTCATTCCTGGGTGTTTCCTCAAGTCCCGACTTTGCAATCTGAGCAATGACTCACACCATTGCATGGGGTGGGGGTGGGGGCACTTGACCTCACAGAATAACCTCTGGTGTCAACTTTAACTGATGGTCCAGGATATTCAGCAGTATTTCAGAATTAAAATATATGTAGATCTATAGACAGTGAAGAATGTGACCTCCACATGTATTTCTAAATTAAACACAAGACTTGAAAGACCATTTGAGTTTGGAAACAGCAGCTTTAGGTTTGGCTTCTGGAACCCAGGGGTACATGTCCCCATCACAGTAAGGGATGATTGGTGAAAAAGCTGGAAAATCGCAGGTAAATTCTGAGGAGGGGCGGCTCCTGCACCATGGCAGTAAGGCTGGCGTCTGGGAGAGGAGGCACCACAGACTCTGGCAGTTTTATCTGCTAGGCTTTCCCAAGCCTCCTCCTCCTTTTAGGTTGAATTGTTTGAAGTGTTTAAAAAAGGGGGCCCTGGTGTCAAAGGGGCACACCTTGACATCCACCCATGTGGTTAACAAATCTTGACTTCACCAATAGTCTTACTAAATCCCCCACCTTCACCTTACAAGGACTTCTTTGTGTTTAGGAGGGCTGACTTGGATTCCACGTACGTGGCCGAGGCTGTGCACCTCAAGATGAGGGTCACAGTCACTTAGTTGGCAGTGACTTGACAAGCCCTCGAGGAGCCCTGCAGGCTGCAGACTGACAGCAGTGAGAATCTGAGCATCTTGCGCCCTTAAATGTCATCCTGTTCCTTGAGAGTCTATCTTCAGCATCATTTTTAATGATTTTTTTGTTATGGACTTGTTGCATTTTTTGGTCTTATTTTGAAATGTAAAGACTGCATTATCATCTTTTGGCCTCCTCCATAAGTTTTGTCTGCATAATCCTAGCAGACATACGGTGCCTTACAGAAATTACGGCTTAGAGTCCAGAAGCAGCTACACTAGAGAAAGTGATGAGGAGGTTGCACTGATGGCTGATCTTAACTTTGGAAGGAACAGTGTCCATTTGAAAGAGATCTGGCACTACGTTAGCCTCACTGGAGGGTCCATCTGGGAACTGACAGTCCATCAAAATATGCTGTATTCATGTTCAATACGATTCACTCATACAGGGGTTTCTCAGACACAAATTACCCTTGTAGTGCAGGCCATTCCTCTTCACAGTCGCTGACAGAACGGGACAACCCAGTGAAGCCCAGAACTCTTCCTGTAATTGCTCATAGAAAGCTGCTCCACTAAGTGATGCCGTAGGGCACCTCCCAGCCCTGCCCACATGGTGCAGGGTTCTGGGGTCAGGACGATTACTTCACAACCTTCCAATTTGGTAGGGTATGTGTCGCGTCTTCCCCTATTTTAAGCATATGAGTACATTGTTTAAAAATTTGGATATTAAATTTAAGATTTTGATGGAGTCACTGATTTTGATATGGCTTTTCTTCTTCTTTTTTCCCTGAATACAATTATCCTTTGGAGTTCCTTTATGAATTTGACAAAGGTTGGAAAATGGCTCTGGAATTCATGCCAAATGGAAGACACAGGACTAATCAGACGTGGTGTTCGAGAAATCAAGTTCCCAGCTCTCACGATGAACACACAATTTTAAATTTGATGGTATCCAAGGCAGAATTTGTTGTGACAAATTTCTTTATTCCGTGGTATATACGCCAACAAAGCATGTGGACTGGAATCTGTAAATTAGTTTATTATGTAGACGACTTGGGGTCCCCTTTCTTCCTTTTGTCAGGTTACCTCTCAAAGAGCTCATGAATTACTACAGTATCTTCCGACTTAAATATTCTAATTAGTGAGCACCATAAAAATCTGATAAGATTTGTCTGTGCTACATCTAGTGTATGAATAGTAATTCAGTTTCTCTGGTGAAATATTGTTCAATGGGCTCCATTCTTGATCAATTGGCTATATTTAGGTGACTGCCTGACCATTTTGGCAACAATTTCACTTAATCAAATTAATTCCAATCCCAAAAGATTGCCATGGAGCCATCCTACATTTTTTCTTTCTTGGATAATAAAATGGAAAAAAAAATCTGTTTAGATCTTCTGTACTAATTAAAAAGGAGGCCCACCTGGCAAAATGGTTAATTAAAGTCAGGGGTCCTGTTCACATACTGTCATAGCACCAGCCAAAGAATCTATTTAAGTTGCACTCTTATTAAAACTCTCATTATCTAAAAACCCCTTTTGGCTCCTCCTCTGACTTTATTTAGAGAGAGCCAGTGGCTCATAAATAAACGATGCCGCATGCAGGAAATCATGCACTGTCCTTGAAGAAGAATCTGGTTCTGGCTGGAACCAAGTCCAATATGTTCTAGCTCTTGTGCATATCAGACTCGAGTTATTTATCTGTGATGATCAAAGTGCTTAGCCTGTGAATACTCTGGGCTTTATCCTATTTACCTCATGCCCCACCTCATTGGTGGCAGACTGTACTTTCCAAAGATGGCCATGACAGTCTCCCCATCCCACACACTGTCCTGCAATATGACCTTGACACTGTCTGTCTTGAGAGATGGATTCTCTATCCCCCACTCCTTGAATCTCGGTGGTTGTTGTGACTGCTCCAACAGAGAGGGTGGGAGAAGTGAGGCTGTGTGACTTTTGAGGGTGGGTCATAGAAGGCAATGCAACTTCCAACTTGCTAGTACCAACACTTGCACTTGGAGCCCAGAGCCACCACGTGAGCAGTCTGGCTACTCTGAGGCCACCATACTGTGAGGAAGCCCAGGCACTTGAGGACAGCCCAGGTCGGGAGGCCGTGGTGAGCACTTCCGGTCCTTGAGTCATCCCAGCCCAGCTGAATAACAAGCCTTCAGATTTAATAAACGAGCCTTCAGATGATCCGGATCATTGATCTAACCCTCTAGTCTTCCCATCTAAGGCTCTGGATAGTGTGAAGCAGAGACAAGCTGTGCCCACTGTGCCCTGTCCAAATTCCTGACTCACAGGATCTGTGAGCAGGATCAAATGGCTGCTCCATGCCACTAAGTGTTTTTTATACAGCAGTAGAAA
The DNA here is from genome assembly GCF_000951035.1 of Colobus angolensis palliatus. Classification (NCBI taxonomy): domain Eukaryota; kingdom Metazoa; phylum Chordata; class Mammalia; order Primates; family Cercopithecidae; genus Colobus; species Colobus angolensis. The sequence continues at coordinate 6,836,357 of NW_012112808.1, read as the reverse complement.
CTGGAACACTATTATGATCTTATGGTTTCCTGTATTATAAGAAAATTTTGCATCAGATCATGTGTACAGGACAACTAAAAGAATCTGGGAAAGGGCAAAGGGAAATAAGTTTTAAACATACAGCATCTACCCTTTTCCTGGAAGAACTGGGTTTCATTATTTATCTGGAATAATGATTAAAACAGCCATCTACATCACTTACTGGCTGCCTGTTTTGTTCCAGACAATGTTACTTTATATATGCTCCCCAGAAATGCAGAGACGTTGAAGAACTTGTTCAAGGTCCATGGGAAGGAAATGGAATAGCTGGGATTGAGACTTCCTGAAGGGTGAAGAGCCCGTAGCCTGTGCCATTTGAGTAGGCCCCCATTTAAGGAATTTTCCAAGAGCTTCTACTTGCATCTCATTGGTCAGAACCTGCCACATGGCTGACCCTGTCCTTGAGGAAATGTGGGAAATGTGTTTAATTTAGGTTGGTCATATTGTTTACCCTCAAAAATATCCAGGAGAAGAAAATGGGAATGGAAATTAAGTAGACAGCTTCCAGTCTGCCTCATTGACTAAAAATCAAATGTGACATATCCAAAAGGAAGCCCCTAGATGACAACACACACTGGGCTGGGACCACGGGTCAGAGAATCTCATTAGAGGAGCTCTTCAACTGACCAACCACCTGTGTCCTTTAAACAGGGGAATTCCCAGCTGCACAGCTTCTGTTTTTCCTGGAGGGGAGGAAAACAGTGGGGTCTCCATGGCCATTCCAGATGCTAAGCAATCTACCTGCTCCATTGACATGAAAGTGGATATTTCAGTTATCTATCGATGCATCAGAGGTTGCCTCAAAACGTAGAGGCTTAACGTCCTTCAGTAGGTGAATGGATAAATAAACCGATACATCCAGACAACAGAGGATCATTCAGTGCCAAAAAGAGACAAGCTATGAAGCCATGAAAAGATACAGAGGAAGCTTAAATGGATAGTGCTAAGTGAAAGAAGCCAACCTGAAAAGACTATAGGCTGTATGATTCCAACTATATGACATTCTGGAAAAGACAAAGTGACTGAGACAGTAAAAAGATCAGTAGTTGCCAGGCCTTAGGACAGAGGAAGGGACAAACAGGCAGTGCACAGGGGGTTCTTAGGGCAGTGAAGCTGCTCTGTATGATCCTGTAATGGTGGATATGTGTCATTATACATTTGTCCAAACCCACAGAATGTACAAAACCAAGAGTGAACCCTAATGTCAACTGTGGGCTCTGGTTGATAATAATGTGTCAGTGTAGGTTTATTAATTGTAAGAAATATATCACTGGTGGGGGATGTTGATAGTGGGGGAGGCTATATGTCTGTTGAAGCATTGGGGTTATATGGGAAATCTTTCTACCTCTGCTCAGTTTTGTTATGAAACCAAAATAGCTCTAAAAAATAAAGTCTATTTAAAAAAGTAATGGTGTAAAACAACAGTACATTTTTATCTTCTCACGGTCTCTGGGAGTCAGAAGCTGAAAGTGGCTTGGCTAGGGGATTCTGGCTCAAGGTCTTTCATAAGTTTTCAGTCAAGATGTTGGCTGGGGCTGCAGTCACCTGAAGGCGTGAATGAGGCTGGAGGATCCACTTCCAAGGTGGCACGCTCATCTGCCTGGCAAACTGATCATGGCTGGTGCAGGAACCCTCAATTCCTTGCCACGTGGACCTCTCTAAACGGGTCCCCACAGCATGGCAGCAAGTCATCTAGAAGTGTGCAAGCTGGAAGCTGTAGTATCTTTCTTGATCTGACCTGACCTTGGAAGTCACAGAGTCATTTCCCCAGTATCCTCTTGGCTACACAGGTCAGCCCCTACTCAGTGCGGGAGGGGCCACACAAGGACATGAAGACCAAGTCACGAGAGTCACTGAGGGCCATCTAGGGGGACGATTACCCCAATGGACTTCTGATGCGTGAACCAACACATTACAGTAAAGACTCCAAGTAAAGAATTTCATCCTCTTATAAACCAAGTTTTGTATTTGAAAGTAAAATGAAATTCAGAAATAATACTTACATAATTAGGCTGTGCCATTTGTACCTCCAAGGGAACAGGAATGGCAGGCTTGGCAACATGCAGATAGTGGTAAGACCCAGGAAGAATGCCCCCTAGAAGAGATGGCAAATTTTCCATTTCAAATGAATTGTTAATGAGGTGAGTAACAGAGCTCACATTTTCATCACAGGACAAACAGATGCCTGCAGTGGTGTATGCTCCTCAAACTTTCACACTAAAGTATCGCCAACAGCAAGGAACTCCCAGGGGTGGCTGACATTTATTTAACCAAATTGATGTGAATGTGACATGATATATCATAATGTAGCCACCAATGCTCCAGGACATGCCAAGCCGATCTTGTGTATCCTGTGATTATCCGTAGCTCCCCGCCCTCTAATCTGTATCTGCCAAAACCAGATCAAGACCTTTAGAAGCTTTAAATTGTTGCAAATAGCATTCCTGTTCCTCATCACTTCTCCAAAATATTAAAAAATTGAATTTAATTAGGACAATCAACAAAGTTCTTTGTTCAATGTTTTAGAAACTGTCATTATCGAATTCTTAATATGTTGGCTTGTCCCTGAGGTCTGGACCTATGCCAGCTCTGGTTCTGACAGCCCTCCCTTCTCTTGCCTGCCCACAGCCACCACCTTCCCTCAGGTCTTATCCAGAGAGAGAAGCAGAGCAAGACCTTGTGGGGCTGCCTAGTTAGGAAGAGGAAGTCAAGGATGGAATGTGGGGCTTTCATTTCTGTAATCTGACATTCCATTGACTGGACTGGGTTTCATGGACACCCTGAGGATCTATGTACAGCTTTGTGGGTTTATCCATAAACCTCCAGGAAGTGAACACGGAATTCTGTAAATATGTGCATTTTTCTGGTAAAAGGTCCACAACATTCAGAAACACCATTTTCAAAGGTATTTCTCATACCCTAATAGTGAAGGAATCCTGCATTACTCATGAAGTCATCTTCTCCCTAGGGGCCAAAAAGGTTTACGGGATAAAAGTGCACTGCTTTACAGCTGCAAATGGTTAAGCTTATCCATACCAGAGCAGGCTGAGGCCTGGCTGCCTGGAAGAGTCTCCTTATCTCTGAACTTACAGTGAGAATGGAAGTTTTGGGTAAGATGTCAGGGAAAACCATCACTTTCCAGCTGTGAGATATCCAGACAAGTTAATAATCATTCCCTTGTCTGTTTTCTTATCTGTAAAATGGGAACCCCATTTAGGATGTGGTCCATAATAAATGTTCAAATGCAAGGAATCATAATAACAATAATTCTGGGTTTGTAATAAATGCTTTAGAAATTAGATAGACCCTTTCTCTGTCTCTGTGGCAACCCACTGAGATATAGAGGAGCCTTTTCCCCAAGCCTAAGAGAAACCTGGAGGGCTGGCCTGACTGCTGACCCCTACCTAATCGGTGGCTTCATCAAGGAGAAGGAAGCCTACTCGTATACCTTGAATCTTGGCTCCCTTGTACATGGGGATGAGCCGGTCAAGATCAGCTGGCGGCTCGGTCACAGGCTCAAGGGTTGGATCAAAGAGATGTAGCATAGCTGCTGCCAGCTGAAAGCCAATTTCTTTGGAACTGAAGTTGCTGTGAGTCCACTCATTTGAGTAGTATCTATTGGAGAATTTGGTGAGGGAGCCAGCAGCTCTGATGGCTTTGTCATTGGTATGGAAGTTGATATCAATCACAAGTCGACCATCATACACAAGACATGTATCATTGAGGGCTTTAAACGTTTCATAATCCACATTCTTCTCACAGAAGCTGAAGAACATCTACGAAGTGAACAATTACAGCAATATTCAGTTATCACTCTTCGTTTTACCTTCCCAAGAGTGTGACGAGTCTCCAGGGCATTTTATTATTTGGGGCACAAAAATACATATACTAAAAGTTTGTTATCATGTTGTTTGTGTGTGTATGAGAGATAGATTATCTTGGGTATGAAGAACACATTAAGATCCCCAAATGTCACTCTTATTCACTCGATTTTGACATCCAGTGGAGAGAATGATGCCAGGTGATGAAATACCTCCCACAAGTGTGAGTGGTTTTCCACGTAAGAGGGTTTACATTTGTACAGACCCTGCCTTCCCCTCATGCTCCTACATTTTGAACAGCTCTAGCTCAGCCTCCATCCATTTCCCTTTCCTGTGTCTGACACTCGGGTCTCTGCAGGTTCCTTTTTGGGTTGACCTCATCCAGTCTTCAGTTTTCAGACTGTCCATTGCTAGCTTTTAAAACCCAGTAAGCTTGTCCCTATATGATGCTCCAGAGAAGATGGGTGCTTCATCAGTCTCTGTATCTACTAGGTCTGGGTTCCTGCCTTGTTGCTTCCTGCTCTCATACGACAGAGGTTAATTCAAGAAATACTGATGGCATACCTACCATATGCCAGGCACCGTGTGAGGGTGCCATAAGTAGAGGGGCCACCAACCCCTTTGCATGCTCCTTAGAAATTACGTGTATGACCTCTCCATTCTGTGCTCAAATTTCAATGCTTTCTTATGCTCATCTGGACATCATCTTCCACACTGATGTTGAAAGTCACTAAAGCAGTGCAAGTTAGTTGTTTTTGTCTTTAGTTGTTGGACCCATTGAAATAAGTTCAATTGATTTTATTTTTACCTAAAATAGTCTGCCAGCTTATTAAAAGCATGCTAAAAACTGAACATAAGACATGGGTCCCAACCATACTGATGGTCATCTCCCCACTTCCATCACATTCCTGCTTTACCTGCCTCAACTGTTTCATTCTGTACAGACATCAGCTGTCCCTGGGCAAGAGGTAGCCAGCCCCTTCAGTATTACTGCCCCACACCCATGAATGGTTCCAGGAGCTTTCTGATCCTGTGGTAGCCACTAGTCATGCAGGGCTACAAATATTTACATCTAAATTAATTTAAGTGAAATACAATGAAAACTTCGGTTCCTCAGTTGCAACAGCCCATTTCAAGTGCTCAATAGCTGTAGGTGGCTAGTGGCTGCCATACTGGGCAGCGAAGATACAGCCTGTTTCCATCTTGAAGAAGGTTCTATTGGACAGTGGGACTCAAATCCATCATCTCTATGATGTCCTTGGTCCTCCCTCAGGCAGACAGACTCTGTGCCCTTGCCCTGTCTTTATTCACTCAGTTGTCTCATCCCATCCCAGGATGCTTCTTTCTTTCAAGTCTTTTCCTTTTTTTTCTGTCTTATAACTCTCACCCAGTGGCCACAGGAAAATAGATTTCTCTGAGTCTCTCTCTGATTCTGAATCTTTCTGTCTCCCTATACTCCTTTTTTGCTTTCTCATTCTTTTTCCCAATCTCTATAAAAAATAGATTTCCTACCCAGATAAATATATAGAAAGATATCTGATTCGAACTTAAATTACAAATATCAGTGCCATCAACCTCTTGAGCCCTTGAAAATGTTCAGAAGTCTTCTTCAGCATCCTCACAGAAGTTCTTCTACCTACCCAATTTTCTTTTTCTAACTAAGCCTACTTTTCATTTAAGTAGCACATTAAATATACTAGTTTTTGTTTTTCTGGGTTTTAAAGATTACCAGTATTGCAGTAATGTTTATTTATATGCTTTTGGTGTAGGCATTCACAATTTTGGCTACATTTAGGGTTTCACAGGAGTCTGTAGACTAGACTGAAAACCAAATAAGCAAATCCAATGTTGTTAATAGGAACACGTGTTTGAAGTTACAGACCTTGCAAATACAGCCTATGTGCTTCTGTAATGCCAGTGGAATATACATATTAGGTACAACCAGGAAGTGGAAATGGCTGGCCACACTGATGTTCTGAGTACATATTTCAAGACTACTTATACTGACAATTCTGATTAAGGACAGCAAAACTCCTTGGTTAGCTAGGGAGAAGGGTGGGAGTTGGTAGTCTGATACACTTCATTCGTTCATGCATTCAGACAAACACTTCTTGTGCCAGGCACTGTGTAAGGTCTCCAGAATGTCCTGGTGAAAAACATAAGCATGGAGCTCATGATCTAACTAGAGAGATGAATGCCAACAAGATGGGGAAGTCTGCCTTGAGAGCCAGTTTCACTGCAGCCTAACCTGGCTGGAGGCTGGACCACCTGCTAAGTAAGAACCCTGGAGGCGCCACTATCAGGCAGGATGTGGAGAGGCTTTGATGTGGGGACAAAACATCAATTTCAAGAGAGTTCTGCTTCTGCCTTGGTGCTATAACCTTCTGAGATGAGTCCTCCCACTGATCATAACTATAAACTCTGATATAAGAGGATTCTTATTAGTATTTAAAAGTTTGGGTAGCTTGTGTATTATAGTAAAAACTTGGAGAAATGACCAGGATGGGGATAATTTCCCTAATTTTAGAGGTTTTGAAAAAGTTTGCTTTTTAAATTACCTTTTTTCCCCATTTCCACATACAGGTATTCAATTTAGAGTCTTTTTTTTAAGACAGGATCTCACTTTGTCACCTAGGTTGGAAGGCAGTGGCAATATCTCGGCTCACTGCAGCCTTGACCTCCTGGGTTCAAGGGATCCTTCCACCTCAGCCCCCGCCATGTAGCTGGAACTACAGGTGCTTGCCACCATACCCGGCTACTTTTTTGGTATTTTTTTGTAGAGATGGCCTTCACTATGTTGCCCAGGGCTGGTCTTGAATTCCTGAGTTCAAGCCATTCACCCACCTTGGCCTCCCAAAGTGCTAGGATTATAGGCATGAGCCACTCTGTCTGGCCTCAATTTAGAGGCTTTTTTTTTTTTTTTTTAAAGAGTGAGCTGTAGTCATCTTATGCCCTAATAGAAAATAGAGATGATAGAGGAGTCAGTGAACTCGAAGTTATATCAATAGAAACTGTCCAATTTGAAGAATAGTGAGAAAGAGAAAAAAGAGACTGAAACAAATAAACAGAGCCGTAGAGCCTCAGGGAACAATACAAAAAAAACTCTTAACAGATATGTAATTGGAATCCCAGAAAGAGAAGAGAGAAGAATGGGGTAAGAAAGAATGGCCAATAACTTGTTAAAATTTAGTGAAAATCATAAATTTATGGATTTGAGAAATTCAGTGAACCCCAAACAAGACAAATTAAAAAAAAAATGCTTAGAGACATAATAAACACAGAATACCCGCAGCATCAAATTGCTAAAAACCAAGGATAAAGAGCAAACTTGAAAGCAGCCAGTGGAAAACGACATATAGGGGAATGTTTTAGATGATTGTAGATTTAAAATTCATGGATGTCAGAAGATGGTGGAAAAGCATCTTCAAAGTGCTGGGAAAAAATAACCTGTAAGCCCAGAATTCTATATTTGGTGAAAATAAACGTTAAGAATGAAAGCAACATATATTTTCAGATGGAGTAAAACTAGAGAATTACTTTTTAGCAGACCTACAATACAACAAATGCTCTGAAGGTTGTTTTGGCTGATGGGAGACTTGGATTTTCAAAAAGGAAGATAGAACAAGAAAATTAGTAAATATCTGGGTATCTATAAAAGACTATTCTTTTTAATTCTCCAATATACAAATGACCTTAAACAAAGATTACAATATTGCCTTACTGATTTTTCAGTGTTTGTAGATGTAATATACAGGATGGCTATTAACAAAATAGACATCCAGAATATGGGGAGAAGGAACTGCATCGCTGCAAGGTTTTTACATTTTATGTGAAATGGTACAATATTAACTCTATTGAACATGAAAGATTGCTGATATGTATTACAATCCACAGAGCAATCACTAAAAAATAAGATATAGTTAAAAAGTCAATCGAAATAGACTACTAAAAAACACTCTAATAATCCTAAAGAAAGCAGGCAAGGGGGAACACAAAAGAAAGAAGAGGGAACAAACAGTAAACAAATAATAAAATGGTAGACCTAAATCTAACCATATCAGTGACTACATTATATATTAATTTAATATTTAATATATTAAATCATTAAATTAATATATATTAATGATATAAATATTAATGGTCTAAGTACTTTAAATAAAATGCAGAGATAGAGAAGATAGAAAGCATGTGGTAAGTAGAAGTCTATGATGGTGTCCAAGATTCCCACCTCTTCCTTAATTACAAGTGTGAACTGTGAAAGTATAAGGTGATGTTATATGGCACATGTGACTTTAGACAGGGAGATCATGCTTGGTGGGTCTGACCTGATCAGGTAAACCTTTAAAAGGGACCAGGCTTTTCCTGAAGAAGGATTTGAAATGTGAAGGGAATTTGACATGAGTAAGATCCTCTGTTGCTGGATGTAAGATGGAAGGGGCCATGAGGTAAGAAATATGAATGGCCTCTACGAGCTGCAAGTAGCCCCTGGCTGGACCAGCACGGAAGTGGGGACCCCTGTCCTCAGCTGCAAGGAATTAAGTTCTATTACTATCACATAAGCTTGGAAGAGGACTTCAAGCTCCAGAGAGAATGCAGCCTGATTGGTACCTGGATTTTAGCCTTGAGGGTCCCTAGGCAGAGAAGCCAGCCACACCTTGCCTGCATTTCTGACTGATAGAGCTATAAACTAGTACAGGGATGTTGTTTTAAGCTGTTAAATTTGGGGTAATTTGTCATGCAGCACTAAAAACATCAATATAATCTTTATGATGCCTACAAGAGACACACTTCAGACACAAAGACACAGATAAGTGGAAAGTAAATGGATGGGAAATATATCATGTAAACAGCAAGTATAAGAAGAATGGAATGGTCATATTAATATCAGATAATCTGGACCTTAAGATAAGGAATATTATTAAATATCAGAGATAAAGAAGGACATCTCATAATGATAAAAGGCACAATTCACAAGGCAGATGTAACAACTATAAGTGCTCATGGGCTTAATAACAGAGCCCCCAAAAAGATAAAGCAAAAATCAAAAGTATTAAAAGGAAAAACAGAAGCTTCCAAAATAATAGTAAGAGATTGTAATACCCTTCTCTCACCAATTAATAGAATGAGATAAAAATATCAGTAAAGACTGATCGGTGTCGAACATCACTATCAACCATATTGAACTAACATTAAACTCAAGTACATAATACATATTCCTTATATGTTCACAAAGTTATTCAATATGCTTGGACATAAAACAATTCTCAAATTTTTTTTTTTTTTTTTTTTGAGACAAAGTCTCACCCTTGTCGCCCAGGCTGGAGTGCAGTGGCGCCATCTGGGCTCACTGCAACCTCCACCTCCTAGGTTCAAGCGATTCTCCTGCCTCAGCCTCCCGAGTAACTGGGATTTCAGGCATGCACCACCATGCCCAGCTAATTTTCATATGTTTAGTAGAGATGGGGTTTCACCGCGTTGGGCAGGTTGGTCTTGAACTCCTGACCTCAAATGATCTGCCCGCTTTGGCCTCCCAACGTGCTGGGATTACAGGTGTGAGCCACCGTCCCTGTCTCTAAATGTCAAAACACTGTTCTCTGATCACAACAGCTACACTAGAAATCAATTCAAAATATAATATTTAGGAAAACTTTAAATATTTGAATATTAGACAGTGCAGTTCTAAATAATCCAAGGTTGAATAAAGAATCACAGCGAGATTAGAAAATATTTTGAACTAAGCGGGAATGGAAAACTTACAGCTGAAATGCTTATATAAATCAACAACTTAAGGCTCTACCTTAAGGAACTAGAAAAAAAAAGGGTAAAGTAAATCCAAAGCAAGACGAAGGAAGAAAATAATTAAGAGCAGAAATCAATGGAGGAGAAAACTGACAGATAATAGAGAAAATTAACATACTCAAAAGCTGGTTAATTGAAAAAGATCAATAATATTGACAAACCCCTATCTACACTGCGGGAGAGAGAGAAAGAGAGAGTCAGAGACAGAGAGACTGGCAGCAAACAGAGAGAGGGACAGAGAGACTGAACACAATTCACCAATCTCAGAAATAAATGAGGGGTTATTACTACAGATTCTAGACATCAAATAGATAATAAAATAATATGTGAAAAACTTAATGTAAACAAATTTGACAAATGTAAATGAAATGGACAAATTTCTTAAAAATTACAACTTACAAAAATTTATAGAAGCAGAAAATTTGAGTAGCCTTATATCTAGTTAAAAAAATGAATTTGTTATCAAAAGCCTTTCAACAATATAAACTCCATGCCCAGATTGTTTCACTGGTTAATTCTGTCAAACATCCAAGAAAGAAAAAATAACAATCTTGCACAAACCTTTTCAGAAAATAAATAAGGAGGGAACATTGCCCAAATTTTTTGCATGAGGCCAACACAGCTTGAACACCAAAACCTTACAAGGACATTACTAAAATAGAAAATTATAGATCAACATCCCTTATGAATATAGTTAAAAAACAGTTTCTAAAATTCTTAAAACATATTGGCAAGTAAAATTTAAGAATATACAGAAAGATAATGCATTATGACCAATTAAGTTTTATTCCAGAGATTTAAGGTTTTTTTTTTAAAAAAACTGATTGATTTAAAAAATCAATCAGTGTAATTCAGTGTATTAAAGAATTAAGAAGAAAATTTCCATATTTCTTTTTAAGAAATATGGAAAGTTCACTTAACAAAATTCAACAGTCATTTATGATAAAACCTCTAAACAAACTAGGAATGGAAGGTTATTTCTTCAGTCTGATAAAAAGCACCAAAGAAAAATCCACAGCCAAATTCTCTCATATTTAATAGTGAAAGCCTGAAAGTTCTCTCCGGGATATGGAACAAGGCAAGAATGTCTATTTCCTCTACTTCTATTAAACATTGCACTGTAGGTCCTAGTGAGTAGAATAAAGCAAGTAACTGAAATAAAAGACCTAAATATCAGAAAAGTAGTAAAACTGCCCCATTTGCGTGATATGTTTATGGACCTAAAAAACTACAAAAGCTAATAAGAGAATTTAGCAGTTTCAAGTTACAATGTTTATACACAAAGTAAATTGCATTTTGTAAACTTGCAGTGATCAATTGGAAATTTCAAAATTTTAAATACATTTATAATAGCTTGAACACTTCACAAAAAGGAGAAATACTAATGGCTACCAAAAAAATGAAAAGATGCCAAACATAATTAATCGTCAGGAAAGCACAAATTAAAAAAACACAGTGACACATCATGTCACACCCACAAGAGTGGCTAAAATTAGATTGACAATACCAAGTGCTGACAAGAATGTGGACCATCTGGAACTCCCATACATTGCTGATGGAAATGTAAAATGGTATAGCTACTTTGGAGAGCAACATGGCGACTTCTTAAAAGGTCAACATTCACCTACAAAGAATTTAGACATTCTTTAGGCTTATAGCTAAGAGAAATAAAAATGTTATCCACACAAAGACATGTACCAGAATGTACATAGCAGGCAAATGAATAAACAAAACTCAATATATCCATACAATGGACTACTACTCAGCCATAAAAAAGAATGAACTATTGATACATGGAACCATATGAAATCTCAAAATCACTATGCTGAGTAAATGAAGCCAAATAGAAAAATGGCATATAATGTATGATTCTGGTTATAAAAATCATAGTTTTAGTAGGTACATACACTGTGATATCACCTGCTTTAGTTTCCTAGGGCTGCTGTAATAAAGTACCACAAACTGAGTAGCTCAAGACAAGAGAAATTTATTCTCTCACAGTTCTGGAGAATCCAAGTATTGTCAGGACCATACTCCCTCCAGAGGCTCTAGGGAAGAAGCCTTCCCTGCCTCTTCCTACTTCCTGGAGGTTTCTAGCAATTCCTGCCATTCCATGACTTGCAGCTGCCATCACATCAACCTCTGCCTCCACTGTCATGAGGTTTTCTTCATTGTGTGTCTCTGTATGCCATCAAATCTATTTAAGGACACCAGTCATTGGATTCAGGGCCCACCTTGATCCAGGATGACTTTCTCTGTACTTGCTTACATCGACCAAGGTTCTATTTCCAAATAAGGTCATGTTCACTGGTACTGGGGGTCAGGATATCAACATATCTTTCTGGGGGATGTAATTCAAGCCACAACACCAAGACCACCATGAAGAAGATGGACACATTCATCCCCACCAAAAGATGCTTAATGCCCTGACAGATGCTGCCCAAAGCAGACAGTATGAGAGATACCTACCCCGAACTCGCCGCTTCCCATGTCTAATCTCCCACAGGTACAAACTGTTGGCCAAATAAAGATGAAAATCAGAGAATAATGGAGCCTGGGAAATGTCATCTGCAGGGGCCATTCTTTGTGAGACCAAGCAGACCAGGGAAGGTAGGAGAAAGAATACGACAGCAAACAGGCTGATGTTTTTGACCCAGACGGTGTTAGGATGAAAATGCAGCAGGATGGTGCCTTGGATCAAGACAGTTGAGAGTACAGCTGATCCTTGGGCAACATGGATTTGAACTGTGTGTCACTTACGCATAGATTTTTTTTTCTGCCTCTGCCATCCCTGAGACAGCAAGACCCACCCCTCCTCTTCCTTCTCCTCCTCAGCCTACTCAGTGTGAAGACAATGAGGACAAAGACCTTTATGATGATCCACTTCCACCTAATGACAAATAAACATATTTTCTCTTCCTTATGATTGTCTTAACAACATTTTCTTTTCTCTAGCTTACTTTATTGTAAGGATAGAGTATACAATACATATAAAATACAAAATATGTTTTCATATAATCAGCTATTTATGTGATCAGTCAGGCTTCTGGTCATCAGTAGGCTTTTAGTAGCTATGTTTTTGGAGAGTCAAAAGTTACATGTGATTTTTCAACTTTGTGAGGAGGGTTGGTGCCCTTACTCCTCATGTGTTCAAGGGTCAATTTACTTTGCCAGATGTTTTTGTCAGGAGTTTGATTCTAATCTGAATAGGAAAGTAAAGGTCAGAAGAGCTGCTACCCAGTGGGATGTCTGGGGAGGTTTACTCAGGCCTCTGCTTCCTGAGCAAGGCACACAGTCACCTCTAGAGGTGCTTCAGGATAAACATGGCAATCTTCCAGGTTTGCCATTTTTTTTGAGGGAAAATTTGTGCAAAAGTATTTTGATATTTCCTGTCTTAAATAGGTGTCATGACATACATGTACAGACAGTATCACTTTTTAAAATAAAGGGGACTTGTCCTGCCTTTTTCACTGTTACATCCCTAACACCTAGGACAGAGCCTGGGACCTCGCAGGTGTTCAATAAATATTTATGGAATGAATGAATAAATGAATGGACTACAGAGTAGAATACAAAATTTCCATGGATCTCAGGATAAAATGAGAGATTCTAAAAAAAATCTTCCTTTTTAGTCTTTTTTAGTGGTTTGCTTTGAGCCCCTGTCCTTTGAGTTCTGGGTTGGGGTGGGGGTGAGAGCCCCCATCCTCAATCCTTTGCAGCCCGTGAGTGAGAAGCCCTACTTAGGATGATGACCCCCTACTCCTAGGTAAGGGCCTGCTGTGAACACCTGCCCCTAAATGGCTTGCCCACTGGATGTTAGCAGGCATCCTTTATCACAACCGCTAACACACACCCTTGACCGACACAACCATTGTCCTCATACTGACTTCAGCCTCCCCTTTGAGCAAGGGTCCCCTGCTTCTCAGTGAGATGGACAGGCCCATTCCCTCCTTCCCTCCCTGAAGGCTTCTATTAACCTCCTAAGCTGGAAACTCTGAGGATGCAGGCCTGAAGGTGGGATGTCACCCACCTGGAAAGGAAAGTGCTCTCTCTATACACACTGCCAGAGGTTGTGTGTCATGGGGAAAGACTCACCACTGCTGCTGCCAGAATCTTAAGAGGTTAATGGCAGCATAGACCTTGGGCTGGGCAGGGAACCAGCACTGCCACTGACTTAGAGCCACGGTGTTCTCATCTGTAAATTGGGGATACCTCCCTTTACAGAGCTGTCCTGATGAGGTGACAGAATGTCCTGGGGCATGGCAAGCTCTCAGTAAAGAGAGGCATTCTCCATTCAAATCTTTGACCTCCCATTCATGAACAGGCAGGGTCTAATTTCCCACTCCTTGAATATGGGCTGGTCCTAGTGACTTGCCTCTAGCAAATAGAATGTGGTGGGAAGAATGCTGCTTGATTTCGGAGGCCAGGTCATCCAAGGTGACACAGCTGACACTGCCTCTCTCTCTGCTCTACCCTCAGACCCAAACCACCATGTTGTGAGGAAGCCAGTCTCATGAAGGGGCCACTTCTAAGTGTTCTGGCGAAAATCTCAACTAAAGTTGATTCAGGATCAACAGCCAGACATGTGAGTGGCCATGCTTTTGAGACAATTCCAGCCCACCCACTGCTGACTTCAGCCGCATGAATGACCTCCAGTGGGAACTTCCCAGCTGAGTCTGGCCAAAGCCAGAAGAGATAAGAATAATAAAATAATAATAAAAAACCAGGAGAGATAAGAATAATAAACGGTTGTTGTTTCTTCATGCCACTGAGTCTGGGGTGGGTTGTTACCCAGCAAGAGGTAATGCGAACACAGAGAAAACAAAATCCAACATCTGGTATTCCAAATTCACTGCCCGCAATCTTCCAGACCCCCAAATCCCTTGGAGATGTCGGCTGTCCCTGGCTGGTGAGTGAGGTTTGCAGGGACCCACTTACAGAGCACGGGAGTCTAAAAGGCTTGGTGGGTGTGGTGAAGGAGGCGCTGTAGATGGGGTCTGGGTGCAGGCCGTCATTCCACTGGGCCAGGATCGCATCCCGGTAAATAGTGACTCCAGCGGCTGCCAGTGCGTCTGCCACGGCGCTCTCCACCGAGTAGTTGTTGATGCAGGTGATGGTGGAGGCGGGCGGGGGCTGCACGAGGTGGATGCGGCTGCCGCTCACGCCAAGGTTTAAGAGCGTCTCCACAGTGGTGTAAGTATCAATTGTATTTCCATAGACAATGACATTCCCTAGGAAAGAAGGGAAAACGCTAAGATATACAGTTCAGAAACCCAAAAAACCTTAGTCAAATGCTAATAATGCTGAACTGCTCCGTATAACCCTCTCATTTTTCAGCTGCAGGAAACCAGGGGTGTTACCTAGCAACGGCGACCAAGATAATTTAGTAAAGAATCGGCACAAAACATCCCACAAAGTAGTCAAGTACTTTTAATGCAGAAGTAGGACATTCGTTTATGTTCCTCTAATTTGAAGTTGAAATTATGCTGAAAGAAACTGTCTAGAAAAAAACCTTTTGTCTTGTTTTTGTTCCCAATTTGCTATACTTATTAAGGAAACAAAATTACTAATGTTGGCAATGCATATTAGTTCTTCCTTACAGACAAAAAGGCAATGGTAAAAAATATTCATGCTCATGATGTTGCTGATATTTTAATATTTAAATGTCGAACTGGATTGATTTCAAGGAAGTTTTCCCTTTTTTGAGAATTAAAGGCTAGAACATTCTGCTTTTCAACAGATAATTTTACAAAGATTCAACCCTGATTTTTAGAATTTAATGTGTCAAGACCTAGCTAGAGGGACTGAAGGACAGTATTTTGGTTAGCAAAAATAAAATCACAAAATAATCTTGAGAGATTTCCCTTGTGTAAGAGCATTTTGATGATAGTCTATACTACTTACATTTCTCAAAAAGACTACAGAAGTAATTACATATGCTATTCTACTATTTTAGCAGTTTTAAGATCAATGACACTATTAAATTAATGAAATGTAGTATATGCTATTTTTGACATTGAATTGGCATTTTCAAATTTTCACAAAGAAATAGACTGCTGTAGACTCATTTTCCAGGTAAGATACCAATTTTACCACAAAATGTACACTTTGTTGAATGTCTCTCTGTTTTTCTCCTGTTCATGAAATAGTATGAAAAGGAATTTTACAAGTGAAAATAAATAGCAAGTGTATTAATTCAATTTGGTTGAGGAAATCATGCCCAAATTGTTTTCAATCCAAAACTGAAAGGAGGTGTGATGGTTTGTCCTGTTTGCTTAGGAAAAATAAACTACAGTAACTTTCAGATGGCTTCTTGGAAGCTAACAGCATCTAGAAAGTTCTCCCATACTCCCTGCTCTTCATCTATGGAAAGCCAAGAAGCCACTGAAGTGAGGGAGTGGAGTCTCTCCATTCCTGCCTTTGCTAGGACGCTAGGACAGTTTTGTGGCTACGACTCCCACTCGGTTCAGATGCTCAAATGCAACATCCTCGGTGAGCTGCATTTTCCTTGGCTGAAAGAGGCAACATTTTGCTTAAATTATTGAGGCTCCCACCTGCTACAAAACATGAATCTTGGCTGTCTGGCACAACAAAGAATCAGCCTGCCAAGAAAGGCAAAACTTGAACTGAAAACTGTCAAAGGTTTGAGGTCTTCTGTCCTTTTGAAATAGGCAAGCCAAAATAATATTCATTTTCAGTTGAACTAATTTAAGTGTGTTTAGATCTCACACAGCTAAGGATTTTGTATTTTCCAGTCTCTTTCATGAGAGCTGTTAGCAGCTCTACTGTGAGCTGGGCTTTTTCTTCACAGGCTCATGGAAAACTGGGCCTGTGGTGCTGTTGGGGTTTGGAGAGCTCTCTGATCCAGCAAGGGTGGTCCACGGACTGCAGGCAGCTGGAGAGGATGATACTTTTCAATTCCAAAGGTAACACATTTTGTAAAACCTCTGATTTCAAAATTAGAGGTTTATTTCTAGATAATGTGACTTCTAAACAGCTTTGGCTATCTTTATGTTTAATTTGAAACAAAATTCCCTAACAAAAATATAAGACTTTGGTTGTCTTAAGAGTCAGTTATCATCATAGCAATGGTGCATAACAAACCACGTCAAAACTCAATGTCAAACAACAAGCAGAATGTTGTGGGTGGTCTACATACCTATGGGCAGACTGATGTCAGCTGATATGGCTCCAGGTTGTGGCTGGGTTTGTTTGCACCATACGTGTTTCATCCTGCTTGGACTGACAGCTACCTGAGGCATTTTCTATTTATGGTGAAATGCAGGTGCACAGAAAGGCAAGCACAAGGGCCCGGGCATATGTCAAGTCTCCGCCCACATCACATCCACTAACATCCCATTGACCAAAGTAAGTGTCATGACCATGCCCATGAGCACGGAAGTGAGGACGTCCACACAGGAGGGAGAGAAGGATGAATATTTACTGACGGGCAGTGCAAATCAGCATGGTCATATGGAATATGACTGCCTGCGTGATTTCATCACAAACTTTTCATTTAAACAGGCTTTCTATGACTAGTTATAGTTCTCTCATTTCCCATAAAATATAGTAGAATGTTGTGATAATATAATCTGTTATATTAAATAAATAAGAACATGTTACAGGTCAAATCACATCCCTCCACAAATATAACAAAACATGATCAAAACTAGCTATTAATATGTAAGATGGCCTACTATTCTTGACCAGGTCCACCTCTTGCCTTTTTTTAATTTTCATTTTTATTTTTCGAGATAGAGTCTCGCCCGTTGCCCAGGCTGGAGTGCAGTGGTGCAATCTCAGCTCACTGCAACCTCCACCTTTTGGGTTCAAGTCATTCTCTCACCTCAGCCTCCTGAGTAGCTGGAATTATAGGCCCGCACCACTATGCCAGGCTAATTTTTGTATTTTCAGTAGAGACGAAGTTTCGACATGTTGACCAAGCTGGTCTTGAACTGCTGACCTCAAGTGATCTCCCCACCTTGGCTTCCCAAAGTGCTGGGATTACAGACATGAGCCTCTGCGTCTGGCCCAATCTCTTGCCTTTAAATATCTCCATTCTGTGGGAGATTATTCTTTTCATCATCTTTGTGCAGTTGTGAGTTCTTTCTGCAACACTGCTCACATTTACTTTGTAAAGGATTTTTAGATGCAGTTCATGTTTATCTCTGGACTCCTCTATGCCAGGCACAAAGTTAGGTACTTTTATATATAATCTCTCATATTATTGTCATTATCGATAACAATAGCATTTAGAACTGTTAACAATAACACGGGCTTCACTCAAATGCCCATATATAATGTTGTCATACAGCAAAATATAAGCATGGTGATAACTCTTAGAATAACCAAAGTCTTATATTTTGGGGCCCCCTCCAGAAAAAAAAGCCTAGTAGACAAATACTTTGATTATTCATTTTGGGACAAATCAAACTGGTTTAAAAATATGATTACTTATAATTATCAGAGTAATTTTACTAATATGGATGAGTTGGAACCAGTGCTTCTGAAGAACCCATGTCAAGGCCTTAGCCTGCCTGTAGCTTTATCTGGGCCCCACAGACTGTCCAGCCTCCAGGTAGGTGAGACCCCAGCAGGACTGTGGGTGGTCTACACCTTTCCTTTCCAGCACTCACCATGGCCTACACACCCAGGCTATAGCCAGGCTTCTTGGCAAGATGACTTGTTTGGACTGTAAGGTCCATGTTTGCCCTCACCATCATGAGCCTAGCACACTGCCTGGCCTACACCGGATGTGACTGTAATTACCACCATAGTATTGTGTTTCCTGACCAGATACGTGGATATATGTCGGAGATAGACTGCTGATCCTAAGACTTTCTTCCTGCTAGCTGGATCGTGCTTCTGGGCCCTCTAAATATTTAACACCAAATGACCTCGCTGTAGCCAGATTTTCCCACCACCTATTTCTGCTTGGTATTCACTACTAAGTTGGCACTATAAGAACTATCCAGTCACAGAATGTGCTATATACCTGAGATTTGTAAGACAGAAATATGTTCCCCTTAACAATGTCAGATCTGGTTATTAGGTTTCCAGTGTAGGCTCATGAAATCCCACATAGTCCCTAATGTAACCAAAATTGTGTGTGCCTATAATTTGTTAATTATACATATAAAATACTACTCTTGTCATATTGGTGGCATTTAAGCTCAGGGAAACAAGAAATTACATCTTTAATGTGCTATTTAAAGACAGACAGGGCTGAGTGTAGTGGCCCATGCCTGTAATCCAAGCACTTTGGGAGGCCAAGGCAGGAGGATTGATTGAGGCCAGGGGTTCGAGGCCAGCCTGGGAAACACATCATAGCCTCGTCTCTACCAAAAAAAAAAAAAAATACATATATATATGTTCATTTTCTTTTAGATGTAAATGTGACATTGGATGACCAGGCTTTCTTATATTTTATATGGAAGTAGCAGTTGGGTAACTCATGTCATAATGTTTAAGTCAATTTTGGGCTGAATCAAGAAGGAAAGATGGGGAAGGAAGGAAATGGAGAGAGAAACAAAGGGAGGCAGAGACACAGTCAAACAGTAGGCGCCTCAGAGAAACAGATCTTCCTGAATCCTTGGGTAAGAGTTAGAAGGAAGAAAGAGTTTAAAAGTAGGTGAGAGAAAGCAGCTGCTGGGTGGGACGAACTGAGGGCAAGCGAATAATGACCAGCGCGGGGGGACACTCTGTTGGTTGTGCCTGAGGGAGGTGTTGGGGCTGATAGTTATGTGTCCCCGTGTGTACAGTGGGTGGCTGAGCCTTCACTGGCACAGAACAGTGTGACAGCTGTATAGACAGGTGAGACAGCCCCAGTTATGGGGGGCCATGACATATGTTCTTTGATAGCATGCTTTTATTTCCGTTTTTAATTAATTAATTAATTTCGAGACAGAGTCTCACTCTGTAGCCTGGAGTGCAGTGGCACCATCTCAGCTCACTGCCACTTCTGCCTCCTGCATTCAACTGATTCTCATGCTTCAGCCTCCTAAGTAGCTGGAACTACAGGCACCCACCACCACACCCGGCTAATTTTTATATTTTTAATAGAGATGGGGTTTCACTGTGTTAACCAGACTGGCAGTGAACTCTGGGCCTCAAGTGATCCGCCCATCTCGGCCTCCCAAAGTGCTAAGACTACAGGCGTGAGCCACCATGCCCGGCCTACAGCATGCATTTCATAAGCCGGAAAACTTCAGTTAATGAAATATGAATTTATTTATTTAAATTTTAATTTTCTGGATACATAGTATGCCCATATTAAAGATGAATTTAATCCATGCATACCTACCATTGTGTACTTTATAATGCATGGAGCCCTTGCAAATATTTACAAGGAGGTAGGTAACACATTGCATGGGCTTCCTTCACATTACTGGGATATCACATACCCTGTTTTGAAGTTTCTAGACACACATAAAAAAAGGAGAGTGGAAAAACTGATGATTTCCCTGGATATCAGTTTTATGCTGAAAGATTTAGTCACCGTTTCCTTCCCAGATCAGCTTACCTAACAGATGAGAAGTGACCAGCTTTTGCTCTCGATTTAACAGGTGACAGAGGTAAAGGATGGGCTGCCCCACTTTCAAATGGCAAATAACCAATGATAGAACACTCTGGGTGGATTCCCCATAAAGGATAAGGGAATATAACTGTGGCAGTTTTCATGGAAGACCAATCTTTGTTGCTCTTTTTAGGGAGTAAATCACGCATTACACTGATTGCAGATCTGAGATGGGCAGTAGGGTCCAGGCAGAGCGCCCGTAAAAAGGCGACTGTGTGGAAGCTCCTGAAATTAAAGCTGGCAAGCAAGAAGGAGCTCGAAGTCATTCTCTCACTGCTAACCAGTGGCAGCCTTTGAAACGGAATGTGCAAGGGTGCTTCCTAGAGGATGGAGGGTGCCAGTGTCAACAGCCCAACCAAGGAGAGAGAGGGAGAAGTGATGATGCAGTCAATACCTGCGTGAGCTGTCGATTCCCCACTTCAGACTGAAGGGCACTAGCACTTGCCAATTAAAATGTTGGTAGAAATGTACAGATTATCTTTTCGCTTTTTGTTTTTGTTTTGTTTTAAGATGGGGTCTTGCTGTCACTCAGGCTGGAGTGTAGTGCACAACCACAGCTCACTGCAGTCTCGAACTCCTGGGCTCAAGCAATCCTCCCGTCTCAGCCTCTTGAGTAGCTGGGACTACAGCCACATGCCACTATGCCTGGCTAGTTTTTAAAAAAATTTTTGTAGAGATGGGGTCTTGCTATATTGGCCAGGCTGGCTCCAAAATTCCGACTTCAAGTGATCCTCCCACCTTGGCCTCTCAAGGTGTAAATGAACAAATCAGCAACTTTGATAGTGACCATGCACATAAGGCGATCACACTTTAAAGTTTCAACTTGGGGCTGGGTGTGGTGGCTCACAACTGTAATCCCAGCAATTTGAAAGATTGAGGCTGGCAGATCACTTGAGGTCAGGAGTTTGAACCCAGCCTGACCAAAATGGTGAAACCCCATCTCTACTAAAAACACAGAAAAATTAGTTGGGCATAGTGGATCACACCTGTAGTCCCAGCTACTCAGGAGGCTGAGGTAGGAGGATCGCTTGAACCCAGGGCACGGAGGTTGCTGTGAGCCACAACAATTGTGCCACTGGTGGGTGACAGAGACAGACTCTGTCTAAAAAAGAATAATGCGGCCGGGCGCGGTGGCTCAAGCCTGTAATCCCAGCACTTTGGGAGGCCGAGACGGGTGGATCACGAGGTCAGGAGATCAAGACCATCCTGGTCTACACGGTGAAACCCCGTCTCTACTAAAAAATACAAAAAACTAGCCGGGCGAGATGGTGGGCGCCTGTAGTCCCAGCTACTCGGGAGGCTGAGGCAGGAGAATGGCATAAACCCGGGAGGCGGAGCTTGCAGTGAGCCGAGATCGCGCCACTGCACTCCAGCCTGGGCGACAGAGCGAGACTCCGTCTCAAAAAAAAAAAAAAAAAAAAAAAAAGAATAATGCACCAAGATTCAGGAAGTTCTTCAATTTATGTTAATCAAGGGGGAAAAATGCCAGTTTCATCATCCTGGTTCCTGAAGGCAGTATGTAAGAGTTTCAGGAGTTAGAAAACAAGTAATTAAAGTTATGACTTTGCAGGAAAGGAAAACTAAGTTGATTTTCCCATTAAGTTCAAGAAGTAAAATAAAGTGCTAATTTTTTTGGTCATAGATGTACCCAAAAGTAATGGGACAACTTTTAAAGAAATTATTTTTAGTAGATGCTAAAAAGTCATTTTATTCTTTTGAACTGAGTGCTTTACTTTTAAACACTTGGAAATTGTGCTCTGCTGCCATTTCATGGTCACGCTCAATGCTATAAAGATGAAGTTTCTCCAAGGAGAGAATCAGGACTTGGAGGGAAAGATTTGCTGGTCTGGTGGTCTGGCCATGAAGTTAGATCTCAAGAGTATAAGAAATAAATTCAGGATTTATGCACACAATATTAACATAAAGTTTTCTTCATAGTTACTATATCTTTAAGGTCAAAGAAACAAGAGTTATGTGCTACATTTTATAGTTTATATGCTTTAAATTATGTCTATGCATATTTACCTATTCTTTTGTATTTTAATGAATAATTATATTTCCTTTTTCTGCTTCAAAAGAGACATACAGTGGTTACATATGACTCATCCATCCTCAGAACAGGCCTGTGAGACAGGATTTACCATTTTATCCAGAAAACAAGGTACAGAGAGGTTAAATCTTGAGCTCAAGGTCACGTGGCAAGCAGGTGGGTCAGCAGGACTCAAACCCCAAGAGTCTATTTCAAAACCAGGTCTCATAGCACTGCAGTACACTTGCAGATGGATGTGTAACACGTTACTAAAATATACTCCAACTGGCATTTTATATGGGTAAATATCTTCAGCAAATAACTAGATAACGAAATATTTTTAAGTAGCAATCACAGAATATTAATAAATTGTGAAATAAACACTTATTAAAAAACAGGCCGGGCATGGTGGCTCATGCCTGTAATCCCAGGACTTTGGGAGGCCCAGGTGGGAGAATCACTTGAGGTTAGGAGTTTGAGTCCAGCCTGGCCAACATGGCGAAACCCCATCTCTACCAAAAACACAAAAATTAGCCGAGTGTGCTGGTGCATGACTATAATCCGAGCTTCTCAGGAGGCTGAGGCAGGAGAATCACTTGAGACAGAGAGACAGATGTTTCAGTCAGCTGAGATTGCACCACTGCACTCCAGCCTGGATGGCAGAGCAAGACTCTGCCATATATATATAAATATATATAAATTTATAAATAAAAATATATATGTGTGTATGTATGTGTATGTGTGTATATATATATGTATATGTATATATGTGTGTGTATATATATATATAATATCTTGCCCACAAATAGAACCAGACAATGCTCTTTTTACTTTTTAGAAGTCAAAGCATAAGATTTCTATGCCCGAAACGTGACCTGTCCCATTCTGCTCTGCTGAATAAAAAGGGAAGAATATATTAGATATAACATAACAAAGGTTTTGTTCGATGATGCATGCAATGGAATTTTAATGTTATACTTTTCCTATAAACATGCTTTTAATAAGGCAGTAAACTATATTTAGCTAAAGATGAAAATAATTGATCCATTTTGAGCCATTAAGGCAGTTTATTTTTTTTTTACTTTACTTTCATCCTACTTTTCATTTTCATGGAAAGTACAGAGGTAATAGCAGATGAATTTCAATTAGTTTCAGTTAGTGCCATAAATTGTTATCATGTATCGGGTTGCTGGGTTCTGTCAGAAACCCCCCAGCAGAACACTCCAGGTTTTGTTTGCAGTTGAAAGCAGTATTTGAGCCTGTGATGTCAGCTCTTCCCCACGGCACTGGAGCAGTTCTAACAGTTTAGGGTAATTTACTTATATAAATCCATCCAACTCTAGAGCCCAGAAAACCATGACCTCCGGATGGACTAATTCCATCACGGAACCACTGTGTTCTCCTTTGGAAGCAGAAGATGTGAAATAAAACAGTGACTGCCGGAAGGAGCTACACTTTGGGGTGGTATCTGCGTGTGTCGGCAATGGGCAGAAGTTCAAAGGAGAGCCAACTTCCTCCTGGGAGTATCTCTTGTTATTGATGCCCAATATCCACTGTTCTAGAACACTCCATCCACCATTCTCCCCTCACATCCCTGCACTTCAGTAATGTCAGCCCTGTGGTTGCCAGGATTCAGGGTGTGGTTCCCGAAGGGATATGTTACCCAACCACAGCCAATGGGACACGATGAAACTATTTTTCACTGTCCTTGGCTCCCTTGCCCCAACTCACATGCTAAAGTATTTTTAAAAAAGGGGAAATCAGCACAGAGGGAGTACAAATAAACTATGATGAAAACTGTCCACGTTCCTCCTGGTGTTATTAGGGTGACATGAAGAAAAAGCAAGGACTGAAACGTCCAGGACGGTCACGGATTGCTCCACGCGACCTTTCAAACGTGCAGGAACACAGCCCTGCTCCTTGCTTTCCATCATGCGCCAGACTTCTAGCTTCTGGCTTCAAATGCCAATGACACAGGCAGGTGGGAGGGAGTCCCTAGAAAAACTCCAATCAGCCTGCAGATTGGGGTGGCGCCTCAGGAAGTCCATGCCATTTGCTGTGGGGAGAAGCCTGGCCCTCCTCTTCCTGTGTGGAACCTGGGATTAAAGTAGCCGGCTGGCCTCGCGCAGGATCCTGCTTCCCCGCCCCCCCAACTCCCCCTTTTTTTTCCTTTCACCCAGTAAAACCCTGTTTTACTCACCCTTCAAACCCTCTGCGAGCCTACATTTTTGTGGCCATGGGACGGACAAGGACCCCGTCTTTAGCTGAACTAAGGCAAAGCCCTGCAACACCACCATCTCATAGCTGACTTGGAAATAAGCTAGAAGTGGCTGTGTCAGCAAGACCACCAAATGCAGCAAGGGTGGCCACTTCCAGCTAGCTACTGTATGCATAGCTGCCTTGCCTCAGCTGGCTACTGCCATCCATGGTAAGCCATTCTCCCGCGGTCACCTTCTCTCCGCTGGCATGGGTACTACAGATGGAAAGGCCATTTTCCCAAATGCTGTGTGTGTACAGTGGCACCCGCCTGGTCAGCTCCCATTCCTAAAAGGTAACCAGTTAAACTTGGACGTGGCTGGGTGCTTGCGACCCGCCAATGTCTGTCCCTGCCCACGCCTCTGGCTTCATCTCCTGCTGCTGCCCTTCACAGACTCTGCTCAGCCCACGTTGTTGGCCCAGTGTCTTTTGGACACAATCCAAACTCCCCCAGCCTCTCTGTCTGCTTATCCTGTCCCTCTTCAAGACTAAGCTCAAATCCTCCTTTCTCGGGGAGGCCTTCTCCTAACTTCACAGCCTCCAGGGCTCTCCTGAAGGCCACAGCGCCTCTACAGCTGACTGGCACCTGGTGTACACGGATCCCTGGCTTTAAATAGAGACTGATATCCTCAACTTCATCAGTGCCCTGGTGGCAGGGGCTGAGACTTCTACTCTGGGGTACCTTTAATTCCATCACACGTAAGAGCAATGCTAATGGCAGCCTCTATTTACAAAACTCTTTCTATGTATGAGAGACTGTCCTGAGTACGGCATGTAATCTCATTTATCTCTTTTCACCCTCTCAGCATCCCATGTGAGGTAGATATTATCTGGAATCTGAGAAACAGAGCAGTTAAGTAACTTGCCCAAGGGAAACGGCACACCCAAGATTTGAACCCAAGTCATGTGACTCCAGAACCTGAGCTAGACTGCCTTTATAAATGTCTGTTATTCGTGAGGAGGAACTTAACTCATCCTGTTTAGCCAGCATGTTATTACTCTCATTACCAAGGATGAAGTTTTAAAGAAGAGCTTCAATTTCATTCAAGGATTCTCTTGTCTTCATCTCCATTGACCATCTATTTCCAAGTTAGGCCGAATGCAAAAAGTTCTGATAAAACTCACCATGTGGAGGGGGCGGGGGTAAGGAAAAGAGTTACATCCTGAACTGTCTTCACTTATATTCACTAAAACATTTATTTTCATTTACTGTGTGCCAGGCACTATGCCGGATACAAGTGACATTGAGATAAAGTAGAGCTGAAATTATCTAAGAAATGGCTTGGAGCTTCAACCAAGTATGGTACTGTAGATGTCTCAGAAGCAAAGTTGCAACAGCTATATTCTTTTCAAAATGCAGTTCTGGAAAGACCACTAGGCTTTGCACAGTGTGAAAAGGGATTTGAAAGCCCAACAATGAAACTCAAGTATCATATACCCAAAGTCTCAGTTAAGAAATAGAGGTCACAAGGTGACTGAAGCGATTTGGCATGAATGTCTCTTTCTACATGGAATGCCCTCCCTGCTAAACATATTTCAGCCTGCCAGGGAAGCCAACGGTGTATTTAGGAGGCTCTACCTCGAGGCCTTCTCTCACGCTGGATCCTACTCTTTGCTGCATTTCCTGGGAGCCTCTGTGGGTATAATTCTGTCTTGTGGTTGTTGGTTCTTGGCTCAGGTGGGGATGGGCTTTCTGTCCTAGGCCTGCTCTGCTCTGAGATTTGGACTGTGATCCAGTGATGCTGCAAGAATAATAATGGCAAGAATAAGATCTGAATGGGACTAAAGGTATGTCTGAATATGACCTGGATTACAGAAAAGATACAAAGAGGAGAAAGCTTTCTTAAGGCAAGATGTTAACATTTTTTCTTAACTTAGTTTACTTGAGAATTCACTTGATAGGGGCCTCTACATGGAGTTAAATTAACTTGGCCAGGTCAGCTTTCCCTGAAGGCTCCCAGAGCTTGGTCCCAGCATGTGAATGTAAAGAGCATCTACCTGGGAGGTGCCTGGGGGAGTGATTAAGCACCAGACCTGGAGAAAATCACCTGCATATAAGACAGGAAACTAATTTCCACATACTTCTTATTCTGGCTCTTTGGTGGACAAAAGCAGGCACTCCAAATGGCTTTATACACTGGCTGCTGGGAGACAGTCTTAAATCTTGAAAAAAGCATTTCCCTTTAAGGGGGCAGTGTAGCATCATCATCTCTGACAACTGGCCAAGTCGGCAGAATAGTACTGATGCTACTCCTCCATCTGAGAACCAAGAGGACAATACAAAGGCACTTGAAAGAGACCATAGCGCTTCTTGCTTTGAGGTTTCTCAATTCTCTGCCATCAACATTCCACCTGAAGAACTTGCAGTACCACTTTTGAAGGGTCTTTTCTTGGTCAAATGCTCCCTAGCCCAAACATCCAAAACACACAGAGGTTCAAAGTTAAAGCACAGCACTGCAGGCTAACAGGATTGGGTGCAGTCTTAAAGACGTACTGTGCATTTTGTATTGAACCACTGGCTTTTGTGCTTTTGGGGAAGTTATGGTACTGGGGAACTTATGGTACATTTGGAGGTCTGGACTTCATGAAATGGTAATGATTTGTCAAAAATGTTATGGCTAAAAGCAGGTTACTGCAAACTACAGCTCATCGTCTGGTTTCATAAATAAATTTTATCAGAACACAACCATGCTCATTCATTTACATATTGTCTATAGTCACTTGCTCACTAAAAGGGCAGAGTTGAAGAGCTGCAACAGAGAGCGTATGGCCTGCAAAGTCTAAAAGAAAAAAAAATTGTAAGATAAGGTCTTGCTGTGTCACCCAGGCTGGAGTGCAGTGGCATAATCATGGCTCACTGCAGCCTTGACTTCCCAAGCTCAATTGATCCTCCCACCTCAGCCTCCTGAGTAGCTGAGACTATAAGTGTACACCACCATGCCCAGCTAATTTTTGTATTTTTTGTAGAGGTGGAGTTTTTCGATGTTTCCCAGGCTGGTCTCAAACTCCTGGGCTCAAGTGATCCTCCCACCTCGGCCCACACAAAGTGCTGGGATTACAGGTGTGAGCTACCATGCTCAACCAAGTCTACAATATTTACTATCTGGTATTTTACAGCAAAAATTCACCAACCCACGGATTAGAGAATTTTCCCTGATAAGAAAATACTCTGAGTCTACATAGATCATGGGGTAATTATTACAGAATGACTAAAAGGCTAAAACAGGTTTAAACATACATAGATGCAAAACTGAAAATAATTCCAAGCTTGGATGAAAGTATGAAACACTTTATGACATTTAAAAAATCTGGGTTGCCAGTATAATCTATCTCTATATCCCACCTCTACCCAAAGGTTCCAGACTCAGCTGGTTTTATGGGTGATTTCTGTCCAACCCTTAGGTTACTTTGTATTTCAGATCCCCAAAGAATATAGAGAGCTTCCAAAAATGCTTTGTGAGACTAGCCTGCCCTTGATTCCAAAAACCTGACAAGCAATGCATAAAAGAGAGAACTACAGGTCAATCTCATTTATGAATTTAAAGGCAAACAGCCTATAAATAGTGTCAGCAAATTAAATCCAGCAATGTATTGAATGCCGTTTGATACTCATTTTAAAATGCTGAATGTAGTAAATTGGTAACTTTTTAATGTAGTAAATGTTATAACTTGGCAAAAGTTAATACCTAAATGATCCACCAAAAATTATAATAAATTATATTTAATTTTAATGTATTATATTAACAAATATAATTAGATTATACTCACATACATGTATTAAATAAATTAGCATGTTTAATTTTACACATTGATGCCCACTTTCTGGGCACTTAGTGGTTTTACATCCTTGGGCTGAACTCTAAACCACAGGTGGCTGTGGAATTGAACCAGGTCACTAACTGTCTTCTCACTTTTAGGCAAAAGAAAGGGGTTGCTTTAAGTAATCTCCTAACTTTGACTTCTAGGTTTCAGTTAAAGACACAAAAGCAGCCAGGCCCTCTTCTGGTTGTTTCACTGGCTGAATGATTTCAATGAAACTCAAGCAATAGAGAGAAAGATGCTTGAGAATACACTTTTGAGTGGCAGAGGCATTTGCACAAATGTTTCACTTTTTCATTTCGATTTAAAAAGTGGCATGTAACTCGAGTCTGTGTATTTGTGGGAAGGACTGTACGGGCAACACCAAGAAAGAGAACAATAGGTTGTGAAAACAAGAAAAGGCCCTTCCAATACAAGCCTTTTTCTTCCTAGGTCTTTTCAGCTTCACAAAAGAAGACATATTTTCCATATAATTGCTAAACATGTTTGCTTATTAAATTATTCTTTAATTAGTTAATGATTTTAGCTATGCTTTGCTCTTCGGATATTCATTTTGTATAATAAAATAATTATAGATAATTAAACTATCTCAAGCCTTTTTCTTTACCCCAGCAAACATGCTGGGTATCCAAAAATGACAACAAGTTGTAAATTAATCTGGAAAACAAAGCATGACAGATGAATGATTTGGTTGGAATTAATTAGGCACTAATTATATACTGGAACTAGATGAAGAATGAGACTCATTATAAAATAAAACGCTATTCTGAAGAGATGCACAGTTACCGACATCCTTACCTTCTGTGGTGATGGAGTTACTCCTTATCCAAGTCAGTGCCTTAAAGCAATCCTCTTCCTCGTTGAGAGTGAAATGGTTGCAGGGAACTTTCCCTGTGTACCGCCGCTGACTGCTGTTGGGAACCTCTCTGTTTGTCAGGTGTTGACTAATATCCGCCCCTGTGGGGCATGGGACCTGAAGTATGTTAGAGAAATGCTTGTTTCAGCGATAATAGATAAAGTGGTGACCGTGGTTAAAAAAAAAAAAAGTAGACATAGCAATGTTCACTATGTCTTTTTCTGTCCCCAGATACAATCAATCAGATTTTAATCCAAGTAAGAAAAAAAACACACACACACAGGTGGAATGAGCACCTAGAAGCAATTATCGGAGTTGCTCTAGTTATGCAATGCTGTGTAACAAACTGTTTCAAAATTCAGTGGTAAAAGTCAACCATTAGGCTCCCAGCCTATGCAGGACAGTAATTCAGACACGGCAAGGTGGGGAATGGCTTGTCTCTGTTCCACAATGTCTGGGGCCTCGGCTAGGAAGACTCAGGGGCTGGGGCCTGAAATCATCTGAAGATAATTAAACTATCTCAATCCTTTTTCTTTCCCCTGGAAAATATGCTGGGTATTCAAATGTGACAACAAATTGTCATGATTTGCCTTGCAGTTGATGTTGGCTAAGGGTTGGATTTGAGCTGGGGTTGTTGGCCAGAACACCTACATGTGGCCTCTCCGTGTAGCTTGGGCTTCCTCATAACATGGTGGCTGGGTTCCTAGGGCAAGTGTTCTGAGAAAAAGAGAGCCAATACAGAGAGGTCCAGGTTCTTTTCCAACCTAGTCTTGGAAGTTGAGCAGTGTCTCTTCCACCATATTCGATTCATGGAGGTAGCCATAAAGGCCTGCCCAGGATCAGGGGAGGGAACCTCAACTCCACCTCTTCATGTAGGAGAGGCAAGGCTCTGGAAGAGGACATGGAACTGAACTGGATGTGGTGGCCATTTTTGGCAAAAGTAATCTGCCACAGAAACAATTATATCTGGGGTTGAAATTTAAGGGTATAGAGGGGCTAGGCAGAAAAGAAAAGGAAGGAAACATTATTATTTACTTATGAAAAGTATAGAATTATTCCTTGTCTTGTCAGAGAAATATTCTCCTTCTCTTTATTCCCCTCCATCTTTCTCTCATTTTTGATGCAGATGTGTGTGGGAACAGAAACTTTCCTCTACTGTAAGGAAAGCAACAGTAAAAACACAATAAAGGATGATAGCTGATACTCGTCTTCTGTGTCAAGGATACTGTGGCAAACTGGAGGGTTTGTGCTTGGGTCAGAGAAATCAGCCATGACTCAGCTTCATCTAGTTGCTGCCAGTGTAGAGTATGGATCCAGTATGGCCAGATCTGACTTCCCAAGAAATGCCAGGCCCTTGGGTTTTCATGTAGACTCCTGATTTTTTTTTATTGTATTGGTTCAAATTAAAATCAGACAAAGAAGTGTCATTGCAAAAACCAAATAAAACAGCATAGTGACCTGAGTTTCCCCAAATGGGCCACCACTTGGTCCCTCTGATTTTTAACTGGTTGCCAGGTGGAAGTTATGAGGAGAAAAAGAGGGCAAGGAGAGGGGCAGCCTAGAGGGAGCCTGAGGCCTTTGGTAGAAGATCGATACCTACTGGCTTGCTGCATTCTGGGTCTAAGACCTCAGGGCTGTGAGGCAAGAATAGTCCTAGAGCTATTACAGGCAATAAGTTCACTTGCAGTCAAGATGGATATTGGGGTAGAGGAAGTTATCCTTTGACAAGCAGGCAAATGCTGGCTGGTGCTTAAACTCATGGGGCTTGACTAAACTCCAGCTGACAGGAAACTTTTGGTTATACACTTCCTCAACAGAAATTGTAAAGCCTTAGTACATTGCTGTGATGTATTTAATGCAATTTCAAACTAGATTAAATTAAAATGAAACAGAGCAAAACAGAACCAATGTTTAAAGCTGGATATTCTCTCTCCATTAAGAAGCTGCAGTGAAATTATATTTAGCAAAAGGGAACAACTAAATAAATAGTGGTCATTTACTGTAACCAAAATTGAGGAGGTAAAGTTTTCTTATTAGTAATATAGCTCGTTTAGTAATACCCCACTAAAATGTTGATAGCATTATATTCATAGTTATTATAAAGCAGCCCACTGAAGGCTTTGGTGAAAGGTTTGACATGCACAATACTGAATATTGTGCTTCAGGTTTTGAAACCTCACTGGAACTACAAGGAGCATTGTAGCATAAAAGAAAATAAAATTTGGGTAACATTACATCAGTTTAGTAAGTCATGATTTAACAATTGAAAAAGCCTTGGCAGAAAGTGGCAGCGCTAAAGAACAAATTGAGAGCACTTCATTTCTAAAAGTTTCAAGTAGCGGGTGTCTAGGCAAAAACAAAAAAGGAAGAGGAGAAAAAAGAATAAGGTCTGAATGGAAAATTAGCTCACTACAATCTTGAAATGTAATTGCATTCTGATAATCCACATAATTCTTGTGTGCACTTAAATGTGTAGAGTTGTTTTGCATACTTCTCTACTATAAAGAATAAGAGCAATTAAAGAAAACCTAATGGGATTATGGCATTTTCACAAAGTATGCAGAACTGAAGCTAGGATTATAAATTCCAAAGCCACACAAATTTGTCTGCACAGAGTTTAGAAGAACTCAGTGAATTAGAAAACGATTTATGGAAAAAGAAGCTTGCTTTGTGACCAGTTCATCATTTACTGTGTTCTTTCATTGAATGGAAGCTTTTAGCAGAAAAATAATTTGTATAGAGACATTGAGAAGAAGCCAGTACAAGAAATTTCCTTCTTCCATGTGTGCCTGTGGGGCCACAGAGCTATCCAGCCCTGAAAAGTAAAAAGAAGCTTCCTTTCTGAATGGTTCATCACATACTGTTTTCTTTCACTGAATAGCAGATTTCAACACTAAGAGGAGTTTGTAGGCAGACATTTAGAAGAAGCTAGCAGAAGTTTCTTACACCCATACACTCCTGTTGGTCAAGAGAGGTCACCAGCCCTGAAAAGGAAAAAGAGGCAAAGGAGAGAACAGTCTTTAATATAAGGGCTTGGTTATCTTTAATGAAGTGCCACAAGGACTGGCTATCCAAACTGAGGGTCTCTGCCACTGACTAAAGTGCCACTAAATTTGAGTGGAGAGCAGCAGATAACTTTTCAACCACACTGATTTGCCATTGCACAGTGCCACCATCACTCAGCAATAACTCACGGTGGCTAGGACTGCTGGCTGCCTAACCCAATATTCTGTCTTCCTTTCTTTCTTAGTAACAGACTCTTGGGAAATATGCTCAGCTGAAAAACTGCATTTCCCAACTCATGACCTAAGAGGTGGTCAGGAGATACAAGCAGGAGTCCTTGGATGAGGTAATGAGAGAAGACATCATGCTCTAGTCCTTCCTCTTTCGTGCCTCTTGAAAATGGAATGACTGGAACCACAGCAGCCATCTTGAGATGCTGAGAATGGAAAACACACATTAAAAATAGAAAGAGGGCCAGGCATGGTGACTCACACCTGTAGTCCCAGCACTTTGGGAGGCTGAGGCAGGCGGATCCCTTGAGCCTAGGAGTTTGAGGCCAGCCTGAGAAACATGGGAGATCTCATCTCTACTAAAAATTAAAAAAAAAAGAAAGAGAAAAAGAAAAAAAATTAGCTGGGTTTGGTGTCATGCACCTGTATAGTCCCAGCTACTTGGGAGGCTGAAGTAGGACAATTACCTGAGCCTGGGAGGTCAAGGTTGCAGTGGGCTGTGATTGCACCACTGCACTCCAGCCTGGGTGACAGGAGTCAGAACTTGTCAAAAAAAAAAAAAAAAAAAAAGAGATGGAAGGGCCTGTGTTCCTGATGACATCAGGTAGCCACCTTACCGGGCCTGGGTTGCTTTTCTACAGATATTTTTAATGAGAGAAAGAAATAACCTTTTTCTTTTTGAACTGCTTATTTGACTGTAGCTATAAATACTAAGCTCTAGAATCTCTGTGGTAATGACTTTTAAAAGCCGTCAAGTATAAGCCTTGCACCATATCAATGAGAGATAAAGGGAAACAACAAGAAAGGGAAAAGAGAGGGAAAGAGAAGGAAACAGAGACAGTGCTTGATCCAGGGCCAGACCACCTGAGTTTGGAACCTAGTCCATCACCTCTGTAGTAACCGACCTTGGACAAACTACCTAAGCCTCACGGCATGGCACCTCGGTTCTCTCAACCACAACATGGGGATGCAAATGGCAGTGACCTCAGGGTATGTGAGAGTTCCATCTGTTACCATGTGTCTGTCTCACGGTAAACATTCAACGGCAGTCAGGTGCTCAACCGCTTCGAGGCTCCCTAGCAGCAGGCTCCTGTCTCCTAGGGCTGACCGTTTTCTTTGGAGTAGACTTTGAGTGAAAGGTGTTCCTCGGGATGAATAAACACTGCATTCCCGTCACTTTCAGGACCTAGATCTGTTTCCTAGAGCCATCATGTACAAGACTGAATTTGCTCTCCATATGAAAATTCTTCAAGTATTTGAGGACTGGCTGGCCATCCTGCACACCCTGAATCTTCACCCCTCTGGCTGCACATCTGGAGTGACGGAGCCCGTCCCTCGCTGTGCTTCAGCTTGTTCCTTCCCTTCTTCAGTGGGACTCCAAGGAATGAAGGTCATATTGCAGGTGCACTTCTGTTTTTCTGGCACATCCTCTGATACAACCATGTTCAACAGGTAACCGGTTCATGACCTCTATATTCTCATCATGGATTTTACCCTTGGTCAGGTTTAATGCTTTTCTTTCTCCAATTCCCTTTCTTGGGCACTAATAGTATTGCTGTTTCTAATAGCTGTGTGAAATGTGCCTGACAGTCTTTTGCTGGTGCACTTTGAACCATCTTATTTTTAAACTTTTGTTGCCCTTTGATTGGGTATTTCTCTTATATTTTGAATTAAGTGTAAAAGCAGAGTCTTGGTTCTTGTAACAGGGTAGTTTGAAGCCCTAACCCTAATCCACCCATAACATTCACCACTACCTTTTCTCCTCATGTCATTCTGGTTTACACCTTCACTTTTTTTTTTTTTTTGAGACGGAGTCTCGCTCTGTCGCCCAGGCTGGAGTGCAGTGGCTGGATCTCAGCTCACTGCAACCTCCGCCTCCCGGGTTCACGCCATTCTCCTGCCTCAGCCTCCCTAGTAGCTGGAATTACAGGTGCATGCCACCATGCCTGACTAATTTTTTGTATTTTTG
>NW_012112808.1:6688661-6801480 GCF_000951035.1 Colobus angolensis palliatus | reverse complement strand
TTTTTTTTTTTTTTTGGAGACAGAGTCTTGCTCTGTTGCCCAGGCTGGAATACAATGGCACAATCTCGGCTCACTGCAACCCCCGCCTCCTGGTTCAAGTGATTCTCTTGCCTCAGTGTCCCAAGTAGCTGGGATTACAGGACCCCGCCACCACACCGGGCTAATTTTTATATTTTTAGTAGAGACGGGGTTTCACCATGTTGGCCAGGCTAGTCTGGAACTCCTGACCTCAAGTGATCCACCCGTCTCAGCCTCCCAAAGTGCTGGGATTATAGATGTGAGCCACCACACCTCGCTGAAGTTCTAAATTTTATTTTCTATCTCAATTATTTTGAGTGCACATTAAGCAAAGAACATGGAAGATAATTTTTTCTGAGGCCTTGTATATAAAAGAATGGCTATCTGCTATTTTCAAATATGAGAGATTTAGGTGGGCATATAATTACTGAATCACCACTTTTCATCAAAATTCTGTGAGGTTAGTTTCATTTTCTTTTGCTATTTAACACTGGAGATAAAAATTTTGGTATCTGTTTTATTTTTGTTCTTTTTTAGGGGGAAAGGTTGTAATCTGTTATTTTTCTTTTGAAGTTTGTTCAATTTTTTTTCTGCCATTCTATGAGAAACTATTTATCATCCCCAATGCAGTTTGTTCACCCAGCCTCTGAAATGGCAGCTGAAGCATCAGAAGAGCAGAGGCTGAGCTAAGAAGGCCACAGGGTTAGATAAAAAGAGAGATGGGTGACTAAGAAAGAATTGAAATTCTGTCAGAACATAACTGAGAACATTTTTCTATGGCTTTGCCTAGAATGTGGTCAGCTGGACAATATGTTTTTCAGGTAAAAAGAAGTTTTCTTCTAGAATATCTTTAATTATTGTCTCTATTCCTTTTCTTTGAGTCTCCTCTTCAGGAAAACCAATTATTTCTATGCTGCCTCCATGCCTATCAGACCCTGTTTTCTCCTGAACCAAGCATATCCCTTTGTCCTCTGCTTCTGCCCTCCAGGAGTGCTCTGTCTTCAGCAGCACTAACTGTTTGACAGCAGTTCTGTCTCTGATGGGGATTTCATTTTAATTCTTTCTTATTCACCCATCTCCCTTTTCATCTGTGGCCTTCTCAGCTTTGCAAAACTCTGCTCTTTCAATGGCTTCAGCTTCCATTTCAGAGGCCAGGTGATCAAATTGTATAGAGGATGATAGTTACCTGCAATGTGTGTGTGGGGTGCCTGAATTTTTTAACATTTTCAAAAATATGTTCTTCCTCTGATTTTTCCAAATACTGTATTGTTCTCGTTCTCTTATTGTATTATCTTTTTATTCTAGTTGTCCTTTGCTGTTCAACAAACTCACACCAAAACTTAGTAGCGTAAACAACTACTTTCTCAACTTTCCATGATTTTGTTGCTCAGAAATTTGGATAGCATTTTGATGAGCAATTCTTTTATTCTGTGCGCTGTGGACAGGAGTCACTTGGCACCTTTCAGCTGGTGGATGGAGTGATCTGGAGGATCTGAGATTGTTTCACTCACATGCCTGTTCGCAAGGCTGCCGAAAGGCTGGGATCAGCGGAGACTGTGAGGCAGAGAGCTCACCTACGGCGTCTCCAACATGGTAACCCCAGGGCATCAGAACTTCTCACGCGGCACCTCAGTACTCCAGGAGTGACTGCTGCCACAATCCAGGAGGCAGTGTATGGCCTCTGTGACTTGGCCTCAGAAGTCACACCATGTCACATCCTTTGCAGTTTGTTGGCCGAGGCAGTCACAAGGCTGCCCAGATTCAAGGAGAGGAGACACAGACCTCTTAGATGGAAGGGGCATCAAAGAATTTGCAGCCATTTTTAAAACAGCCAGTTTTCTTTGACTGCGTGCTTTTATTTTCCCCTGTAATCATTCTCAAAGTGAGATCTCTTTATAGTAGGTGATGTCAAATGACATGGGGGAGTGTCTTTCTCAGGTCTCTTACTGGGAGGTACAGTACTGGTGTGGATTCCTCCCCACTGTGTGTAGAAGGCTCTCACCTGGGCTGCATCATTCTGGATGCCACACTATTACTGACCCAGTCTAAGACATGATTAACCCCTTTGGAGACAATGTCACATTGCCAACCCACATCAAGCTCACTGTATACTGCAGTCCCAGCTCTTCTTCTCGCTTGCTTGGAAGTACCTGCCCTACCTGCCAGCTGCTAGTGACCCCCGACCCATGAACAGTCCGTGCCACAGTCTTCTCATGCTCAACACCAAACTCATTTGATTTTGAGTTGGTACATTTTTGTTCTTCCTATTTATGAGGTTCCTCAAATCCAGGCCTGGGGCAGGCATCTCTCTGCTACTCCATGACTGTCCATGAGTCATGGAGAGTGGCCCTTTGATCTCAGAGGGGTTTTCAAAACCAGAGTGTGTTTGCCAACAAAAATGATCAACATGGATTGGAGGGGTGGAGAAGGAGTTACAGAGTCCAGAAAGTGAGCCAGCTAAATCTCCATCTTTGAAAATGGAGAGGTTGTAGATAATGTCTGAAGTTGACAGAGCAAGGAAAAACATTCTATAAACATATTACTGTATTTGGAGTTATGCAGATAGCCACTGAAAAACAGAAAAGAAATGCTTCAAACTGGTTGCTTCTGGAAAGAGCTGGGAGGAAGAGTGGGCTCGGAGAGAGACCAGCTCTCCTTATGCTCAGCCCTGCAGTGCACTGTAGCATTTTACCTTGTGCATGGATTTTTGTAATTAAAAATAGTGATGTGCATTTGGATATTAAAACATTATACAACAATTTAGAGTGAGGTGTGCCATTTAAAAGGTCTGGTTAGAAGCTACGGTTTGTAATTACATTTTATAAAGGGTTGTCTTCTTGCTTTGGGTTTAAACTCTGTTTTCATTATTTTAATTTGTTTTTTAGAAAATCACAACATTGGGACAAAACCAGGAGAGAGTTGAAGAGAATGGGGAAAGGGGGAGAAAAGCTCCCCAGTGAATTCAGCTGCCCTTTCTGTATCACTCTATGTACTTTGATTTTATGTCCTTCTGGAAAAATTAAATTGGAACTCCCTTTATCACTTCTTCATTTCATTTTTTTTTCCGTTGTAAAAAGGGCAAGAGCTTAATGTGCCACAGACTAAAGCTGCAGGGGCAGCTGGGCACACATGGGCAGATGCCCGAGGCTCTGGGCAGCTGGCTGGGTCTTCCACTCAGTTTCCAAAGTACGCAGTCGCAGCAGCAGCTGGAACCTGGCAGGCAGGTGACAGGGAGACAAGCTAAGGGGGTGCATGGTATTTCTGTCTGGTTTAATGTTTTAACAAGTAAGAGGAACACTCAAATATCAAAACGAAGTATCCCTGCAGTAAATACTTATCCTTTAACCATAAAAATATCCTTTTATACCTTTTGAGAATCGAGAGGAGAGCAGAGGAGAGGAGGGGAGGGGAGGAAAGGGGAGGGGAGTGAAGGGGAGAGGAATGGAGAGGAGAGGAAGGAAGGGGAGAGGAGAGGGGATGGGAGGGGAGGGATGGGAGGGGAGCGGAGGAGCGGAAAGAAATTCTTCAGAGGTTGATCCAAGCTACTCAAAGGGTTGTTCATTCACCAGCAGCATCCGCCTCACCTGGGAGCTTGTTAGAAATGTAGCATCTTCCTGTTCCCCTAAGTAGTCTGACAATCTGTGAAAATGTGAACCTCAGGCAAATCGAGAGGTTCAAATCTTTGTGTTCACTGAACACCTGTGAAACTGCCCAGGCCATCAGGGTATGCATATATGAAGAGTATACCATATTTTTATGGTTAAAGGATAAATATTTACTGCAGAGATCCTTCGTTTTGATATTTAAGTGTTCCTCTTACTTGTTAAAACATTGAACCAGACAGAAATCTTTCAGTATCTGAAAGATGTCACTTTATAGAGACAATGTGTACATTCTGACGTTACAAAGGTGGAGTTGGTAGGCGTGTCCAGGCCAAACAGTGGGACTGGACACGAGGTCAGTGGCCCAAAAAGAGTGCTGAATGTTTGCTGCACATGCTTAAAAATGCAGAGAGCCACGCTGAACATAAGGATTTACATGTAGATTCTCTGGTCATTGAGCATAGCCAGGTGAACAAAGTACCCAAGATGTGCGGCCAGACTCACAGAGCTCAGGGTCAGGTTAATCCATGTGTGAGCTCTGCCTGCCACAATGAGATGAAGCTTATTGAAAAGGAACAGATTGTTCCTAAACCAGAAGAGGCTGCACAGAAGAAAAAGATAGCCCAGAAGAAACTGAAGAAATGGAAACTTATGGCACAGGAATAGACTCATCAAACAATAAATGGAATTAAAAGTACAGGAAAGAAGGAAGGAAGGGGAAAAGGAAGGAAGGAAGAAAAAAGAAAAGAAAAGAAAATGTAGCTTCTCAGGCTCCCCATTCCATGACCTCCTGCTCCTAATGTGCATTTTAAGAAGCACAGGGGATTCATGTGCAGAGCACAGTTTGAGAGGTGCTATTCTAAGGTGTAGATGAGGAATTCTTAGTCAAGAAAGTGCAAGCTTGTGGTTCTCAGCTTTAGCTTAGGAGCATGTGGGGCACTAGAAAAATACTGATGACTGGGCCCCACCCTAGAATAATTAAAACAACCTCTGGGGGCGGAGCCTAGGCATGGATGCATTTTCAAAGCACCCAGGTCATCTCAATGTGCAGCCAAGGCAGAAAATACAGGGCAAGTGATGCTCAGAGCTGCTGAGCACATTCTGTGACAATCCCCGGGTGGAGACCCTGTCTCCTTCATGCGCTGCCTCCTCTGTGCTTGGCGATGTCAAGGAAATCTGTCATACACAGGCCCGCATCGAATCCACAACCGTTCACAAGATGGTCTAAATGTGGTGTCTAATCTTTTGGCTTCCCTGAGCCACACTGAAAGAAGAAGAATCATCGTGGACCACATATAAAATACACAAACACTAAAGATAGCTGATGAGTTGAAGAAAATAAACTGCAAAAAAAAGTCGTAATGTTTTAAGAAAGTTTACAAATTTGTGTTGAGCCACATTGAAAGCCACCTTGGGCCCATGGACTGTGGGTTTCACAAACTTGGTCGAGGACCTCATCCTTGAGTTACAGAGTAAGCCTCTTGTCACTGGAGAAATACCTTACTGCTGTAGACTACATGAGACACTCATGCGTACTACAAAGTGGAATATTAAAATCTGCTGCCCTGAGACATTGAACAGCTTCAGTGTATCCCGCAATGTGTTACTCAAATGTGGCTGGAGAGTTTAACTGAAAGGAAAGCATGGACACTGGGAAACCAATCAATCAGATTTCCTATTTTCATAACCGAGAGACAAAATAAAATAAGGGTTGACAGAAGGTGCACATGTTTGCAATACTTTTGCGAGAGCCCATTGCCACAGCCAAATGTTAGCCTCTTGAGGCATAAATTAATTTACCACAAACGCATGCCTGGTTGCGTCTGGATTCTGCTAGGGTGAGCAGTACGTGTTAGACTTTTGGACAACAGCTTAAAGAATGACATTTCTCCAACTTGCTGTGATTTTTATCCTTGAGCAGAATGTTTTTCTTGGAATGGGTTTCTGCGAGGGTTTGCGGACATAATTCTGGTTATGTGTGCGGGCCCTGAAGGGTGCTTTTATTAATTTAGAGCAGCAGCTGT
The DNA here is from genome assembly GCF_000951035.1 of Colobus angolensis palliatus. Classification (NCBI taxonomy): domain Eukaryota; kingdom Metazoa; phylum Chordata; class Mammalia; order Primates; family Cercopithecidae; genus Colobus; species Colobus angolensis. Next base: position 6,795,836 of record NW_012112808.1, on the reverse strand, counting down.
CCAGGCAGAGGGATGCTCTTTACCCAGACAGCGTGTGCCCCAGTAAACATATGAATGGCTCTCATGGAGCTCTCCAGACACATGGCTTGCACCCCCTGTGCCCGGCCTTACCTGGTACTGCTGCCCGGTGCAGAGGATGAGGTGGTCATAGAGCACGATCTCGCCTGTGGAAAGCACAACGTGCTTGGCTGCTCGGTCTATGCCCGTCATTCTGCCCACCACGACATTAACCCAGGAGCACAGTGACATCAGCGCATAATCTTTATCATTAAAACAGTGGCTGCAAAGAGAGAAGCTCCATAAGTGACATTTGAGCAGCTGACAGCGGGCATTAATTAGACATCTGGTGAGCTGGTTCAAGTCCCCTAGTGAGCTGAGTCTGTGCTCTTGCTGTGAGTTTACCCAGGACTGATACTAGCAGACTTTTCGTTATGAAACACTTAGTCACAAATTGACATCGTCCCATTAAAGCTAAATTGTTCCACCTGGCTTAGGTCAGCCCGCAACTGGGTGGGAGGTATGTGTGTGTGTTTGTGTATGTATGTGTGTGTGTGTGTGAAATCACTCATATTATACCTTTCTTCTGCTTCTATTTCATAGTGGTTGTAAATTTACTTTAGTTGTTAAATTGGTGTATTGGCCACAGCCTCAAAGGGAATGAGAAGGAAGAAAGTGACATTGTTGAGGATTCCCAAAGCCAGGGGTCAGAATCCTTGAACACCGAGAACCCTTCCTATTCGCTAATACTTTTCAGTAATGACTCATTCTGAGAATTAGCGTATGGCTTCCTGCCAAAACAACAAAATCCATTTTACTTAAAGAATATAGCAATTAGGGAGTTACGTTCGCAGCAAGTACACTCCCTGGAGACTTTGGGATTCACTCTTCAGGGCAGAGGTGATTTTCCAGGAACGGAGACTTCCACCGCCAGCAGGCCCAGGATGGCCATTCATGCCGTGGCTTCAGGGTGCTGTGGCTGCACTGGCTTTCATTTTCTGGGCTCTGTTGCAGAGTTTGAGTGCTTCCACGTAATATGGTAAGAGTGAGTTTCTTGTGGCTTTGGGTTTATTTAAAGAGTTTTGTGAGGGTTGTTTCCAGAATTTTCTGAAAAGATTGACCTCAAGTGATTCTGCTCTGAATACCGAGAGTCTAAGGTAATAGGACATTAAGTGCTTCTTTTAATTTAGGCTATATGATTCTTTTCTTCCTTTTTTCTCAATATAAAAACATTAAAATTTGTATTTATTCATCTATTTAATTTATTCATTTTTAGAGACAGGATCTCACTATGTTGCCCAAGCTGGTCTCGAACTCCTGGGCTCAAGTGATCCTCCTGCCTCAGCCTCCTGAGTAGCTGGGACTAGAGGCACACGCCACTTCTGTGCTTGGTAGCACAGTCCTCTTCAAAAAGAACCCTGCCATGGTCTGTGTTGCTGACAAGCCTGGACTCTGTGTCCGCCTGCTATCTTCAGTTACCTCATCTCTTAATACAGGAGAATGAGCTCTCCCTACGTGCCTCCACCGCTGACTGCTATAAGGAGTGACTGTGAGAATGTAAGACAGGCTGCTTTGTTAGGCGGGATGCATATGTGAAGAGTATTTTATTCTAAATAATATTAATGAGACAGAACCCTGCTTACTCTCTTTGGAGGCAAACAAGATTCTGAAGTGGTAATGACAGAACATTTCTTCTTTTTGATCTGCACATAAGCCTGGTCTTACCACACACAGAGAATTCTAGTCATGGGGACATATTAGACCTTCTTACAGGACCTGTGAAAGGACTCTGTGAAACAACTTAAAAACAAGAAAATTTCTTCTTAATAAGAAAAGAAAATCAGGGACTGGCTATCACAGGAAAATAATGGATAGTGAGAGGAAATTCTCTTGTAAAAACAATTTCGCTAGCTTTATAGGAATACAGGAAATGTCATGGCTTCCCACATTTGTGAGAGACCCATGAAAGATTGTCCTTATCTGCTCCAGATCCCTACTGTAAGCCAGCCACGATGAGGAAAAGTTAAATACAGTTAGTGCACAGGGATTCGTTTTATGAGGCTGTGCCCAAAGATAAAGGCTCTCAGGGGAAATTTGTGGAAGGTGAAGACAATGATATTTTTTAATGACAGTAGGACAGTAGCATTGATCATGTCAGAATGCATATTTGACAGTTAAAATGTGAAGCTCTGTCCAGTGGGAATGGCATTGGGGACCACTGAGAGCCTTATTTTTAGGAAACTTTACTAAGTCCTTTACAAAAGGAAGTGTTGAAGAATGTGGGGTGATTGCTGTTACAATATGTTACTACATTGAATGATTTTATTTACTTATTTGAGACAAGATCTCACTCTGTCACCCAGGCTAGAGCACAGTGGTACAATCATGGCTTACTGTAGCCTTCACCTCCTGGGCTTAAGCTATCCTCCCACCTCAGATTCTTGAACAGCTGGGACCATAGGTGCAAGCTACCATGCCTGGCTAACTTTAAATTATTTGTAGAAATGGGACTCTCCCTATGTTGCCCAGGCTGGTCTTCAACTCTTGGGTGCAAGCAATCTTCTCGCCTTGGCCTCCCAAAGTGCTGGGATTACCTGGCCATTTCTCAGTTTAAAATATCATTGTGTAAGTGATTGCTACCCATTCTGGATATTACTATCCATTCTGGACCTTCCTTAATTTCCTCACCAGGTGAGTTAAACTATATATTGAAGACTGTAAGTGATATTTTTCCAAAATTATGTTTTAAGTAGAATGAATAAGCTTTAATATTCTAACATAGCAGTCAGAAGCCTGACTCATGGCTTGGTGGTAAGAGAAATACCTCCATTAGGCTTCGCCCGAAAAGAGAGAAGGCACCAAAGAAGGCACATCAGTGAAACTTCACGTTTCTCAAGTGAGCTCGACAGTGACTCAAAACTAATGTGAAAGATTGTCTTCATAGAAAGTTCTGAAGACAGATAATAAGGATGAGACAAAAAAGCAAAAATGGAGAATGGGGAAATTTCTGGAAAGCGCATAGATGAGTAGCAGCTTGCTCTAGGTTATAGTGCCCCCAACCTCATGGTCAAAAGCCTAGTCCAAAGCTCCAGGTGTGCAATTAGAAGCAAGCTCTGGGGGCCATAGATGAGTCAGCGGACATGGAGTCATGACTCTTCCAAGCTGGAAAGAACCTTAGAAATTCTCATAAAAGATTAATTGTGACACTCCTAGAAAAAGGACTATCACAATTAACTTTGAATTAATCAGTGCTGATTGTCCAATTAGTGGATTTCTCGTGCTTCCTGTTCCTCCTCTCCCACCGCCTTCCTTTCGGCTCCATCACAGACATGCCATTAGCACCTCCACAAGAGGCTGGATGTGGGGAGCGGGAAAGAAGACAGAAATGGTTCAAAAATTCTAACAATAATAAATTAAAACACTGGTTAACAAGTTCAAAATTAGTATTTGGAATCAGGGATTTAAATTACTAAATTTATGAATGTCATTTGCACCTTTCAGTTTGAAACCCCATGATCAGAGATAATTTCCTTTATTGGGGTTATGAGGACCATTTGAAAGGCATCTCCTATTTATGGTTCAATCTTACTGAAATATGTGGTTTCTAAGAAATATGATGACATGCAGTTACCCATGCAAAGGGGTCTGGCTGTGTTATTTAGTCCTTCATACTTGCTTGAGAGGAGTTTTCAGGTATTTCTGGAGGTAACTTTCCTCTGTTCCACATTATTTACTGGGCATCTGCTGTGTGCCAAGGACTGTCCCAGGTATTGAGTATACATCAATGAATCAATGAATAAAAAGGCAAAAATTTCTGCCCTTGTGGAGTTTACATTATAGTTGATGGATACTGAATATAAACATAAACATTATTTCAGAAGGCAAATAATACAATATTTAGGAGGATTTAAGTAGCAAGAAAAAAACAGAGCAGAGTATGAGGGACCGGAGTGTGTTGGGGTGTTGGCTGCAAATGGATGGGGCGGTCAGGATAGACCCCATAGAAAAGGTGACACTTAAGAGAGAAAAGCAGAGACCTCAAGGTGGGGACTTGCCTGTTGCATCTGAGGAACATCGAGGAGGCTGGTGTGGCTCAAATGGGGAGAAAAAGGGCAAAAATAATAAAAGGTGAGGCTGGATAATTAAGTAGATGGAGACAGAGTTTAGGCTGGAGCAGCACAGCACGCTCTGCGATGATGAAAATGTTCTTATCTGTTCTGTCCAATATGGTAGCCACTGGCGACATGGCGGCTAATGTGGCTGAGGCCCTGACTTTTCATCTCATTTAATTTTAATAATTTAAATTTAAATACACGTGGCTAGTGGCCACCATATTGGATAGTGCCGTTCTGGGCTGTGAGGAGGCGACATGATCTGAGCCAGCTTTCTGCAGCCTTGCTCTGGCTGCTGTGCTGAGAATGTGGAGAAAGGGACAGCAGCAGGGACACCGGGGGCTTCCACCCGCTCAGTCTGCCCATGCAGTGTCACACCTGCAGAAAGCCCCCTCAGTAGCTGTTTTCTCCTGACACACACCCAACATGGGATTGAGGGAAACTTTCACTACGCTCACGGAATTAAGTTCCTCTTAAGACGTCTGCCAAAAAAATCAGCATTTCCTGGGAATCACATAATTTAGAAAGAGGGAAATGGAGGGAATGTGTTCTTGGCCAGAAGTTGGCGTTATGTTAATTTTAACAAAAAATCCAGCAAGCTTGGCTTCTCATGTACTGCTCATGATCAAAAAAAGCAAAGCTCAGAGAAATGAAATTCCTTGCCCAGGTCTTTGGTGGCAGGGGCAGGATCTGAATCCACATCCTCCTGGCTCAAACCCATGTCCTTTTTTGTACCATAATGACATCCTTCAAGAAAAAGTCTATAGTCGGATAAAATTATTAAGTGGAAATGAACCCGGTGCTGCTGGCAAGGAAGTTGTGGTTTTTTTCTCACTGTTTGAGGGCAGAACAACTGTTTTTCACGGAGGAAAGAGGGTCCCTTCATCATGGAATCTAAGATGAATCCCCTGGGAGGGAACAATTTCCTTCCTCCTTATTGGAAAAATTAGGAGCTTGTTTCTAGAGGCAGAAAAACTATATTTCTTGGACCCATGTTTTGCTACAGGAAATTAAAATGAATGAAAGCTGTGTGATAAAGACATGGTATTTTCCAGAACAGATGTTGTCAAATAGTGATTCTATTGGGATGAAGACAATAAAGCTCACCCAGACTGGCATGGAAGTTCTTTGCCTGATCAGCTGCTGAGTACAAATGGCCAGGGTAGCTGTGGGATCCATATCCCAGTGAGGTGCCCTGTTGGATGTAAATGTAGTCACCAACCTCCATTGCCCCATAGTGTCACTCAGAGCCCAAAGGCAGGGCTGGCTGGGTCCGTAGGCTCCACCCCAATTGTTTGGAACAGGGCAGATGTCTTCCCACAGATACAAACTGGTGGCCCTGGCCTGCGAGTCTTGGCCACTTGCTTGTGAACACACTGGTACTTGTATCTCCTAAGTGATGCCTGAACTCCAGGAGAAAAGCCCCACCACTTCTCCTTTTCCAATCTGAAATCTACCATTTAGCATTAAGTAGACCGCACAAAGAGTAGAACATTTAGGCCTCAGAATGAAAAAGCAAATAAAATTCATACTCGCTGGCTAAAAATTTCCTTTGTTCAGTGTCCAGAAGTTTTTTTCCTGGGAGTCCATGAGTTGAAATCAGGGTAAGATTATTAAACTTCAAGTGAGAGCTAAAGAAAAAGAAAAAAAAAGAATAAGCAGTTAAGTGCAATTTAGCAAAAGTTTATCATAATTCAATTTAACTTTATATCTCGTGTCATCCAACTGTTGAATTGTTTTTGGAGCTACTAATTCTTTGCACGAACCTTCAAATAGAACCAACCATTTCAAGGAAAAAAGGAAGATGGCGCTGGAGCTGCTAACTGTAGAATCTTCCAAAAAGCTACACGTTAGTAATGAGACAGGTTTTTAAAATGTGCTTTTCTTTTTTTTTTTTGAGACGGAGTCTCACTCTGTTGCCCAGGCTGGAGTGCGGTGGCTGGATCTCAGCTCACAGCAAGCTCCGCCTCCCAGGTTCCCGCCATTCTCCTGCCTCAGCCTCCCGAGTAGCTGGGACTACAGACGCCCGCCACCTCACCCGGCTAGTTTTTTGTATTTTTTTTAGTAGAGACGGGGTTTCACCATGTTAGCCAGGATGGTCTCGATCTCCTGACCTCGTGATCTGCCCGTCTCGGCCTCCCAAAGTGCTGGGATTACAGGCTTGAGCCACCGCGCCCGGCCTAAAATGTGCTTTTCAAAGTAAAACTAAATAAAACAAATTGGAAGAGAGGTAAATTTAGTATAAAGTTTAAATTTTAGACTACTTCTATTAATAATAAACTGCTTGGAAGCATAACAATTGCAGCTCAACCCGGATGACTGCTTCAAGTCAAGCATTTTGCATGGTGCATTACGCCACGTAGTCCTTACAGCAATCCAGTCAGGTCAGTAATACTATTATCCCTATTTTTTTTAGGTGGAACTGAAGCAAGTAATTTGCAAAGACCATTGGTATAGTTTGACTCTGTGTCCCCACTCAAATCTCATCATAATTCCCACGTGTTGTGGGAGGGACCTGGTGAGAGGTAATTGAATCATGGGAGCAGGTCTTTCCCATGCTGTTCTCATGATAGTGAATAAGTCTCATGAGATCTGATGGTTTTAAAAATGGGAGTTTCCTTGCACAAGCTCTCTCTTTGCCTGCTGCCACCCATGTAAAACGTGACTTATTCCTCTTTGCCTTCCACCATGATTGTGAGGCCTCCCCAGCCACGTGGAACAGTAAGTCTTTTAAACTTCTTTTTTTTTTTTGTAAATTGCCCAGTCTTGGGTATGTCTTTATCAGCAGCATGAGAATGGACTAATACAGTAAATTGGTACCAGTAGAGTGGGGCACTGCTGAAAAAATACCCAAAAATGTGGAAGTGACTTTGGAACTGGGTAACAGGCAGAGGCTGGAACAGTTTGGAGAAGATGAGAAAATGTGGGAAAGTTTGGAACTCCCTAGAGACTTGCTGAATGGCTTTGCCCAAAATGCTGAGAGCAATATGGACAATAAAGTCCAGAATGAGGTGGTCTCAGATGGAAATGAGGAACTTTTTGAGAACTGGAGTAAAGGTGACTCTTGTTATGTTTTAGAGAAGAGACTGGTGGCATTTTGTCCCTGCCCTAGAGATTTGTGGAACTTTGAACTTGAGAGAGATGATTTAGGGTATCTTGTGGAAGAAATTTCTAAGCACCAAAGCATTCAAGAGGTGACCTGTGTGCTGTTAAAAGCATTCAATTTTATAAGGGAAGCAGAGCATAGAAGTTTGGAAAATTTGCAGCCTGACAATGCAATAGAAAAGAAAATCTCATTTTCTGAGGAGAAATTCAAGCCAGCTGCAGAAATGTGCATAAGTAACAAGGAACTGAATGTTAATCCCCAAGATAATGGAAAAAATGTCTCCAGGACATGTCAGAGGTCTTCATGGCAGCCCCTCCCATCACAGACTTGGAGGCCCAGGAGGAAAAAGTGGTTTTGTGGGTTGGGTATCCTGGGTGCAGCGTAGGGACTTGGTGCCTGGCATCCCAGATGCTCCATTCATGGCTGAAAGAGGCTAATGTAGAGCTCAGGCCATGGTTTCAGTGGGTACAAGCCTCAAACCTTGGCAGCCTCCACGTGGTGTTGAGCCTGCGAGCACACAGAAGTCAAGAATTGAGGTTTGGGAACCTCCGCACAGATATCAGAGGATGTATGGGTATGCCTGGATGTCCAGGCAGAAGTTTGCTGCAGGGGCAGGGCTCTCATGGAAAACTTCTGCTGGGGCAGTGTGGAAGGGAAATGTGGAGTCAGGGCCCCCACACAGAGTCTCTACTTGGACACTGCCTAGTGGAGCTGTGAGAAGAGGGCCACTGTCCTCCAGACCCCAGAATGGTAGATCTACCAGCAGGTTGCACTGTGTGCCTGGAAAAGCCACAGACACTCAATGCCAGCCCATGAAAACAGCCAGGAGGGAAGCTGTACCCTGCAAAGCCACAGGGGTGGAGCTGCCCAAGACCATGGGAACCCACCTCTTGCATCAGCATGACCTGGATGTGAGACATGGAGTCAAAGGAGATCATTTTGGAGCTTTAGGATTTGACTGCCCCACTGGATTTTGGACTTGCGTGGAGCCTGTAACCCCTTTGTTTTGGCCAATTTCTCCAATTTGGAATGGCTATATTTACCCAATGCCTCTTCCCCCACTGTATCTAGGAGGTAGCTAATGTGCTTTTGATTTTACAGGCTCATAGGCAGAAGGGACTTGTCCTCAGATGAGACTTCAGCCTGTGGACTTTTGAGTTAATGCTATAATGAGTTAAGACTTTGGGGGGCCAGGCACGGTGGCTTATACCTGTAATCCCAGCACTCTGGGAGGCCGCAGTAGGTGGATCACCTGAGGTCAGGAGTTTGAGACCAGCCTGACCAACATGGTGAAACCCCATCTCTACTAAAAATACAAAATTAGCCAGATGTGGTGGCGCATGCCTGTAATCCCAGCTACTTGGCAGGCTGAGGCAGGAGAATCACTTGAACTGGGGAGGCAGAGGTTGCAGTGAGTCAAGATCACACCATTGCACTCCAGCTTGGGCAACAAGAGTGAAACCCCATCTAAAAAAAAAAAAAAAGACTTGGGGGACTGTTGAGAAGGCATGATGGGTTTTGAAGTGTGAAGGCATGAGATTTGGGAGGGGTCAGGGGCAGAATGATACGGTTTGGCTCTGTGTCTCCACCCAAATCTCATCTTGTAGCTCCCATAATTCCCATGTGTTGCGGGAGGGACCTATTGGGGGGTAACTGAATCATGGAGGCAGGTTCTTCCCACGCTGTTCTTGTCATAGTGAATTAGTCTCACGAGATATGATGGTTTTAAAAATGGGAGTTTCCCTGCACAAGCTCTCTCTTTGCCTGCCGCCATCCACGTAAGACGTGAGTTGTTCCTCCTGGCCTTCCACCATGATTGTGAGGCCTCCCCAGCCACGTGGAACTGCAAGTCCATTAAACCTCTTTCTTTTGTAAAAGGCCCAGTCTCAGGTATGTCTTTATCAGCAGCATTAAGAACAGACTAATATAACCATATAGCTAGTAAGTCTGGAGGCAGCATCCTCTCACCTTACCTCTGCCTGTACTATCCTGTAGACCTCAAATTGTTCAGAGGGATCCAAAGGTCATCTAATTCCCATCAGCTGACATCAGCTTTATTACATTCAGATACACACAGTTAGTCAAATCAGGATACCAAAAAGTGTCATCCGGGAAGAAATTCTACCTCTAGAATTTCTTTTTTAGAGCAAATTTGCTTTATATTTGCATCAGGCTTTCCAGAGCCCAAGGCACATTCATAGGCATTCATATAGAGATTAATCTTCTATACAATTTATGCTGGGGGTAGGGGAGAAGCTGGTTTTTCTAATCCACATTTCATATGTAAGAAAATCAAGGTTGGAAATGGTAAGTAATTTGTTCAAGGTTACAAAGCTCATAAGCAGTACCAGCTATGAAAGCCAGGCCCTGCCTCTAACCAGTACTCCCTCTAACCAGTTCTACAGGTAAAGTGCACCTGAGTAGAGGCCTCTGAAGAACTCACATGCTCAAGGCTCACTCCATGTTTGTCCATCAGGATTTAAGATGCTCTTGCTGCAAATCCACCCCCTAGTTAAAGTCAGTAAAATTTTATGGTGAGCTGATCTTTTCATAGGGTTCATGCTGATGAGATTTTTTTTTTCAAAAATCTCTTCTTAGTTCACACCTCCCCTTCAATCAACCAAATGCCAAAAAAGAAGCCTTCACCAAGTCAGAGAGAAACACCTGCCCTCCTTTCCCATGAGAAGGCTGGAAATGTTCCAAATGTGGAACTGCTATCAATTTACTGACAATCTGTTAAGTAGCACTAAAAGCAGGAGACTTTTGGTGATGGCGCAGGCCAGAAATGCAATAAACTCAACTGAACCTGACATTTAAAAATAGCTCAATATTATGAGAGGTTTTGCTCTAAAGTCTCTAAGGATGTGTGTCATTTAAGAATGAATATTCTTATTTGATAAGAAGAAAACTGAGCACATCTTATCCTCTAATAATAAGAATAAAAAATTTGAACATCTTCAAATAACATAAAGGTCACAATTAACCCAGCTACTTATGGCTGACAGTCTACAAGTGCACACCGATTACTTGTCTCTGATTTATTACCATTTAATGGAAAATGCTAATAATAATTTTATACTCATATGCAGTTAAAATTTATCCCAGCTTTGGGTGTTATGTGATAGAAATGTGGTTTATCTTATACCAATAATAGTTATATATAGTCCTTTTTTACATCTCTATGTAAATAGAAGGCTTAATAATTACCCAGCTATATCTTTTACTACAACGACAATCCCTTTGGTTTTGAATCATTTGAATTACTGAACAACATGAATCAAATGATTTATAAATTACTAAACTACCACACTGCATTATCCTAAATTATGCTGTTGTACAATTTAAAATTTCCCCCAAAAAACAAAGTAGTTTTTAAAAAACCTAATCCATCATGATATAGTACAAAAATTTTTGGGGGGATAGAGGCAGTTTTTGAATTTTAATACATTAAAAAACAGGTTTCCACTCTTTTTCTTTAGCCCAAGTTAAAATCTTTTTGCATTCTTCATTGTTGCTATTCTGGGCCTTTCTCCAGCCTTCAAGTTCTCTACTGTAACCCCTCTTGTTATCCCTACTATCCCCCTTCCTCATCCTCAGGTGAGCACATCCCCTATGTCATAAAGAAAATGAGGACTGGTCACCAGGCATTTTTATATTTCCTTCTTACCATATCTAGAGCGTTCTTCCACTCCCCTGAGTCAGAAGAGATGTGTCTCCCCGTTAACCCTGTCTCCTCTTCAAGTTCCTCTTCTCTCTCTCAATCCCTCTGAGAGCAAATTTCTCTTAAAACTATACTTAAGACACTTGGACATCACCAGCCTTGTGCTGATAGGACAGATCCACGGAGTCAGCTGGGCCCATGACCTGCTTCTCTGCTTCTCCATGTGTGGTTTCCATTTTCAGGGTCACCTCGGGTTCAAGGTGGCTCCTGGAGCTCCAGCCATCACAGCCACATTACAGGCAGAGGAAGGAGAAGTGGGCATAGAGGGCTGCCTGTTAAGGAGCCTTCCTGAAAGTCCCACGTTTCTGCTTACCTAGCCAGAACCCAGTGACATGGCCAGGGAGCAGCAGGGAGTCTGGAAAATGTAGCTTTTCAAAGAAAACACAGTGATGTTTCCAAGAACCACAGTTTCCAGGGTTTTGTCACCAAGTGAAGAATGAATACTGGGAGGCAACTAGAGGTCTCTATTTTCGTTGACTCATGGAGGAAGAATGAGGTGGGGATAGGAGAAGATCCTTATTAGTCAGGATCCAGGCCAAAAAAAAAAAAAAAAATGGCGGACTCCACAAGGCCTTACTGAATGAACGTGGCTGTATATGCAGGGTTACAGGGACAAAGAGGGAAGGACAGTACCCAGGGTCTAGCAGCAGTGGGTGCCAACACTGATCCTGGGCCTAAAGGAGCAGGGGTGGTGGGACCATGCAGGAGGCCTCCCCCAGGAGCTGTTGCCACAGAACCTCCTGTCTGGGACGAAATTAGGTCTAAATTGAGGCTCTCTTTCATGACTGCTTTTTTACCAGCTCCTCCTCCTCTGTCCATTTCTCCCTAGCCAAGCTTCCCAAGCTTCAGGCCTATTTCTGTGGATGATGTTATCCACCACCAGGACTTCCTCTTACACATTTACTATACTATTACTTCCTCTTACACATGTATTATACTACAGTGATTCTTCTAAGCTCTAAATCTAATTTCTAAATGCCTATCAGCCCTAACTGGCATGCTCCAGGGGGATCTCAAATTTAGTATGTGCCCAAACAAAGCTCTTGGTCACCTCATCCCACTCCTCCTCTATCTCCATCAAAGCTTTGGCCAACTAACCACCTCTCGAGCTAGGAATTTTGAAGCCAGTCTCAGGCTCCTTCCCACTACCCACATTGGCCACCGTGTCCAATCACTTTGACCTTGTCCACATCTTTCGAACGCCCCTGCAACCCGCCCCTCCTATAACACACTGCCTTAGTTCACCCTTTTGTCCAGAGGGTTTGTCTCTCTGGCATGAGTCTCTCTCTTCTGCCCATCTTCCACACAGCTACTGGAAACCTCTTCTTAAATTAAATAAAATCTCAACGGTTTCTGGTTTTAAAATCCCTACCTTTGTTCTTGGTAGGGATTTTACCAAGGTAGCTGCAGAACAGACTCATTAAGATCCCGGTCTCAGAAATCGGACTGCCTCAGTGTGACTCCCAGCTCTAGCACTTCTAGGTTTTTTACCTTTGCAAGTTATTTGACCTCTCTGTGGCTCTAGAACCTAATTCTTCTTAGGGGTTCTGTGAAGATTAAATGAATCATTGTCTGTAAAATGCTTAAAATATTGCCTGCTACATAGTACATTTTCAATAAATAGTAAGTGTTTTGATTACCAAACTGTTCAGTCCAAATTCCCTAGCGTGGCATAAACATCCTTCCGGCTGGGCCTAACCAAACTTTCCCAACCTTCTTTGTAACATCAACCTCCTTGCTATTCAGGGTAGGTTCCCTGCCCTTTCATGACTTTATATGAAAATATCACCAGCATTTTCATTTCTTTCTCCAACCTCATATTTTTGCTGCAATGGTTCTCTCTATAATCCGATTTAGCAATGTCTAAATATTTAATTTCTTAAATTTATAACTATGTAAGAGTATTAGTCTAAAATCATGAAGTTTATAATACATAATTCTAATAGACTGATTTTGAATTTGATCGCCTATGAATATTCAAAAAGTTCCTTCAAATAGAACAGTGGGTCACGGAGTACAGCTTGGGTTTGGGCTGCATTCAATGAAATGGCAGGAACAGCAGAACCACAGATAAACTCAGATCTAATGGTGTTGGTTTAATGTATATAAACAATATCTAACATCACCGTGAGCCCTCAGCTCCAAAATCAAAGGTCACCATATCATGAAAAAAAAAAAAAAGTTCCAAGTTAAGTGCTCAAGCCAATGAAACATTAAACAAGGGCACCTGCATTTTCGCAGCAAATAATTCCAGTGGGGATTGCACGTTGCTGTGGATACAAAGGGAGGAACGGCTCAAAGATACTTGTAAAGCAGGGAGGGATTAGGGTATCCAGGGAAATAAGTAAAAGATATTGTGTTTCATTCCATGCTTCAGGAGGACAGCTACAAAATTAGGTCTAAACATCCTTATCCTTCAAATACAGAGGGTCACATTGCCAATTTATTGTGAACATGATAAAAGAAACATAAAACTTTTCATGGCGCTTACCCTTCTGGGCAGCAGATACATGTCAGCCCGCTAGGCGATCGCTAGTTATTTTCTAGCTGATTTTGTGTGTGCGCGTCTGCAGGGTGCAGGCATAGCAAAGGCAACCAAAGCAAGTGATTTAATTAGCTGCTTTAATTAATGCTGTTATTTGAACAAATAGGTAATGTAGAGAAAAAATTATTACCCCACATCGATCTAAATGTTTCAATTTAATTTACTAAATCCTCTGCTTTCTGAATGGTTCAAAACAGTGACAAAAATATTTGCCAAATGAAAATAAATCCTAGCTCATGATAGATATGTCACCTATCTACATATTCTACTAGTTAAAAAATAACTCAGATTTAGTTCAGTCTTAACAACAACACATGCCATAAAATACTATAGATAGAGTTTAAAAGTTGGGAGCTCTGTGAACTTCCAATATTAGAGGCAAAACAAATCCTCACAAAATATTTATTGTAAGTACACAGCAGATTAAGAGAATCTACCAGTTTTTCCCTGAAAAAATTTAACTTTCTTTAGCAATATTTTTTTTCCGTGTAAATCATAAGAGACTTTTGGACAAGGTCCTGAGCCATTAATTTAATTTTTTTATTTTTAAAAAACTTTTTATTTTGGAGGATTTTAAATATACATGAGGTGAAAGAAGCTTAGCAATTACTAACATTGTGCTGCTTTTAAAATACTCACCAACACTGTTGTGGTTGGAGTAAATGCCACACATTGTATTATTTCATCATAAATTCTCTAACATGCAAGAACCTAACAATAAAATAAATTTAAGAAAACGGGAAAAGTGCAGGAGATTGTTAAATATTTAAAAGGATTTCAGGGGCACATTAACCAAATGCAGTATTTGGACCTGGTTTGCATCCTTATCCAAACCAACTAACTGTAAAAGAACAATTTTAAGACCACTGGGAAAACTGAACACGGACTGGTATCAGATGATATTAAGGAGTTATGGGGTGTTTGTTTGAGTGTGTTAATAGTACTCAATCCATTTTTGTTGTTAGTAAAATTAAACGGCAGCTGCATCCATGGCCACAAAGTTGTTGGTCATGACACACTCTGACCTCCAGGGGGAGACTGAAGAGAGAGATCCATAGAGGAGGCATGGGATGGAGGATTCTGAGCACATCCAGAAGGGAGTGGGCAGTTCGTGGGGTAAGACAGAGCTTAAAACCTCTCTCCCTGACCCTACTTCTCTCTTGAGTGCCATCTTGCCCGGCTCCACCTTGGGTGGTGGGTCAGAGCTCCCTGGTCCTGGAGCTCCTGTAGGAATCAGGATGGGACCTGGAGAAATGGGACAAGGAGCAAGTCTCGTAAGGTACCCTGAGTCTGGGTGTGACTCAACACTGGACCCGGCACTAAGGTAGAAGTGTCTGCCTGGAGGGCCCTGGGTGCTCTCTGGAGTCCTCAGGGACCTGGCAGGGGAGAGGTGTAGTGGCCAGGATAAGGGGCTAGGCAGACGTTCAGGATCTCAGATAAAACACTTATGTATCACAAAAGAAACACATAAATCCTTACTGAAAAAATGAAAATGCACGCCATTCTTGAAATGTCAATTGAAAAGATAAGAATAAAATTTGGGAGTTCTGGCAAAACAGATTAAAATGAGATTGAGTTTTCCTTTACAATCTAGGGGAAATGATTAATGTTTTTATCTATGTCTATGAAGTAAAACCATTATACATTTACATTTTAAGCATATGTTTATATACACTGAACACATACCAGATGTAAATACCAAGATGGCAGCTATCAAAAGACAATCCAGAAAGCCCGTGCACATGAGAGATGGCAAAATACAAGACACAAATCAATTTGTTCCTTAAGGATGGAATCATGGAGCGTTATGGGAATTCAAACTCGAGTGGGATCACTTCTGGTGGGGGAAGATGAAGAAGAGCTTTATGTTTTGGGCAAAAGCTGGCTATTAGCAAGGCTTTATTAACACCATATGCGCAGGTTTCTTCTTGGGCCTTCCTTCTTAATGGTGACAGTTTAAGCATGAGACTTCGTGAAATGCTTTCTGCTAGGTCCAGTTTAGCATGCTAATACTATGAACGTGGGTTCAACTATATAATGTTAATAATAACTTAAAAATTAGGCCCTGCAAGCCCCAAAGTAATGATGTGACTTAGAAGTTATATGATTTGCTAGGAATTAGAAAATGTGGTTTGGAAAACAAACCCATAAATACAAGTTAGTTACAATGAGCAATTACGGGGCAAATAGGTTTCCTTATAGATGAGACTGCCAATTTTGAGCAAATGTCTACATAAATGGCTCCTAAACCCACCTGCATGTCGGAATTACCTGGGGATTCTATTAAAAATATTGTACATATTCCTGAAACCCACCCCAGGCCAGGAACAGGGTCCCAGGAAACTATATTTGTACAACCTTCCCCATCCCTATCCAAGTGGCTGTGATGTACAGAATTGTAGAGCCTGGAACTTTTGCAATCTGTTGCTTATAGAAACAGTTACTTAATATTAACCCTAAAATCTCAAGGTGGTTCACAACATTTTCCTCCACCACAAGGTCTTAAAATAAAACGGAGAATTCAAACCTTTTTTTTCAGGCCCCAATGTCTTACTATACTGGTAGTGTTGGATTATCTGTTTGAAAGGCATTATCTTCAGAGAAGTACACTTAGCGAGAAACCTGGTCTCCAGAAGCCATCTGCTCCATAGATGGCTTTGCCTGCTCTGGGTCTCACACAGAGGCTCACGGTCCTCCCACTCCCCAGCAACGAGGACCACCTGTCACCTCTACTGGAGGGCCCTCATGTCTGTGTTTTCAGGCAGGGCTCTTTCTGGGCTTCCCTTCCAAATTTCTACCCAACATCAAATGCTATAAGTCGGGGGCAGTTTGATATGTCCTTATTCCTTCAGTCCTCTTGTACATCATTTTATGTGCACCAAGATAAAAGAATTCAAATGCATGGGTGTTACGGCCCTAATCCTCCCTCCGCAGGGAGGAAAGTCAGTGACTGGCGGATGCAGAGCTGACGAAGTGGGAGAGGGTGTGCAGCTGAAGGTGTACGATGCCTTTTGCTTTTTTGGGAGTGAGGCTGCCCATGAAAAAAGTGGGGATGGGAAGATGGGGCAGGAAGGGCACACACCACATTGGCCTATTGGCCTAGTGGCATTGACTGAGTGAGTCCCTGCAGGTCTCGTGAAGACACACATTGCTGGGCCTGATTCCCAGAGTTTCTGAGGCAGGAGGTCTGGGTGGGGCCTGAAAATCTGCGTTTCCAACAGTTCCCAAGTTTTGTCCATGCTGGCGGGCCAGGGATGGCACTTTGAGAGGCTCTATTCAAGGAGGAGAAAACTGAGAGGCTCCTGAGCGTTTGGGAGTCTCAAGAAAGGAGGGTAGAGTTTAATGTAAGTTTCTATGAAGGAAGTGTATGATCCCATTAAATATCTGAGAGACATGTGTCTCTTAGGAGGATGTTCTGCAGACTCCAGGGAATGTCTCACCAGGAGTCAGATGCAGCTGCGGGTTGGAAACACCTCCGGCTCAGTCCTCAGGGAAGAGGGCGTCCTCCACATGGAGGACACTCCAGCTCCCCAGTCACTTCCCGCCTTTGAAAGTCAATGCAGGTTTCCATGGGGGTCTAGATACGCAAACTTACTTACTGGGGAGGTGTCTGTCTAACAAGTGTCAGCACTAGGCCTTTGGACAGATGCTTGACATTTGCTACCTGACTGAATGCTCAGGCCGGTGTGTGAGGAGGGAATTCTGGATGCCTTCCCTGCAGCACAGGTGAGGAGACTGAAGTTCTGGGTATTGGAATCATCCTCCTGGGCCCTCTCCACTCCTTGCTTCTGACTTCCTTGACCTGCCACCTCCCCTGCAGGGCTGGGAGAGCAGAGCAGAGCCTGGCCCTACCCCCAGGTTTTGGATTCAGTCCCTGGAGAGTGGGGCCTGAGTATCCCCACCTCCGACAGCTTCCCAGGTAATGCTGACGGTGCTGGGCCACAGACCATGTTTTGAAAACTACTGATTCTAACCTTAACTCCATCCCAAAGTAGAAATAAAGTATTTGCCAAGACAAGGTCCCTAAATGCCATCTCTTTTCCAGCAAAACTTTCTGGTAGTACACCTGCATCCTCTTTAGAACTGCAAGAAACCCACAAAATCCTCTCCACACGGCCTTCTTAGCTAATCCGGCTTCTTCTCCATCATCGTCTCTGCCCAAGTTTCCGTAAAAGGCAACTTCAAGAATATTAACAAGGAAGAACCGAACAAACTAAGCAAACTAAGGGACCGTAAGGGCACTCCAGAGACAGTGCTGAGGCCCACTCGCCTCACCCTGGCCCACCTGCTCACCTGCAAAGGGCCTCCTGTCTGCCTGTCTCTGCCCAAGGCCCTTCTCTGACCTCAGTTGTCCACAGTGGGGACCCACTGACAAGGGTGTCTTTTGGCTTTGTGGCTGTCCTCACTTCCCTGTCACATGGCCCTGCTCTCAGGCAGTTCCCTAGGATCACTCCCAAATCAACTACTTGTATCCAAATGCTTTGTTTTCAGTTTGGTTTGAAAGAATGCAAACCAAGACAGGTACCAATGTCATTATTCGAAAATCATCCAATAACAAATGATGAAGACTGAGGAGGTGGGTGTACGACTCAGATCCAGGTACATGGTTTGTGCTGTGTGTGATCATGAAAAATGCATTTCCTACTTACCCTTAATGCCAAAGAATCACAAAGCACCCACAAAAAAAGGACAATAAGCTGACCTTCCTCCATCGAAAAGGCCTAAGGTTGCTCAAAGTGGATTGCTTTGCTTTTGTTCTGGGAGTCTCTAATGTGGGTATGAGGAGATAAGTCACACTGAAACAAGCAGGGGTGGATAATTTCAGTAAATGGAGGTGCTTTCATTTAACATTAATTACATTTAAATATTGGAGTCAAATAGGAAACCCCATTGTGATTAGTGACACCAGGGTGAGTTCTGGATCATTATTCTCTGATGGCAGAATGTCAAGTCTTGCTGCCTGGGGAGAATGAGACTCTTGAGCCTGACACATAAAGCTCCTTCCACCATCCCCTTTGCTCTGGCCACCAGACCAGCCTCTGCACCAGACCTGATGTCCTGTATGCCCCGTGGATGTCCATCTCCCGTACGCCCCCCCGTGGATGTCCGTGCTGCCTGCTGCCTGGGCACATTGGAGGGCGGCCCTGCACCTGCCCTGGGCCTCACTCCCATGCCGTTTTTGCACAGGGCAATGTACAGGGCAATCGCGAGGCGCACACGTGCAGAGACCGACAGGACAGGCAGTCACAGCCACAAACCTGTCCATTGCGGTTGAGCTCTGAGATTAGCAAGGAAGCACTGACTATTTAATTAGTCACCTAATTAGTGACAGGCCACACTGAAGGTTTCAGATGTCCTCAGACAAATGTAAAGATAAAAAGCCTAATTGAGCCTCCAGCGCTAGGCTGGCTGCTGCCAGAGACCACAGCTGTGCCGGATATTGTGCGGAACTGCACGACCCGATAACAGGAGTTGTGATCATTGCCACAATTGCAGCTTTAAAAACATGCCCTGCTTGGTCCAAGCTATTCTTAGTCACCTCGACACATTCAACTAGATGGGGGGATCAATGCTAGGCTGAAAGTCTGAGGTTGCATCTTTTGCTGGGATGATTTGGTTGGTTTTCAAGAAAACTCTTCTCAGTGGTGGAAGTGGAAGACAAGGGGAACCCGGGCTTTCCAGTGCCCACCAACCAGTGCTTCCTGCGAATCAGTGTTCTAGTCACACGGAGGGTCGCAGGAACACCAGCTGGGCTGCTTTCAGTCATTGTCATCCATGACTCCTGTAAGCATTTTTCTAGTGCCATTACAGGCTCTTCAAAAGATTCTTTACATCGGGATTAAATTAGGAAAGAGTTAAAAATAATGGATTAAAATGGAACTTCCCCCTAATTAGGAGTAAATACTACAAAACACTGAAGCATAGAGACTCATGTGCTGAAACGGAAGAGGAGAGCAACTGCCCCAGCTCCATGAACGCAGGCCCAGGAGACACTCAAGGTGCTGTTCTGCATAATCTGGAAAAAAAGCCTGTTTGGGACACTGTCTGGAGCAGGGCCTGAGGTTCTGCATTTCTGATGAACTCACAGGTGATATCAATGCTGCTGGTCCACGCGCCACACCAGGAGTGAAAGAATGCAGAGAGGTGCATATACCTGGTTCCGGCTCCTCCTTCTCTTCTTCTTTTTTTTTTTCTTCTATTTTGCTATAGCATTTATATGTTTTTAAAAAAAGATTCTGGAGTATCTTTGTGGAAACCTGAAATAGTCAAAGCACTGCATTTGAGGAGTTCAGTGATGCTAGACTCGGTGGGAGTTCACTTTATAGTGAATTCACTTTACAGATCTCACCCTCATAGGGTCTGTGGAGTTTCTACTGTGATGGTGCCTTCGGGCTGGCAGGACCTGGGAGCCCCTGCTGGGACTCTCCTTCGGCACAGATGAGGACAGTACCTCCCTCAGGGCCACAGCACTGCTTGGCAGCAGAGGTGGGCTAATGGCTGTAGCCAAGTTCTTTTTGCTTTCTCCAGTGCTTGGAGGTTTTAAAGAGTCTTCATAATGGAAGTGCTGAGAAGGAGAATGCACACGTGACATCTGTAGTGTCCGAGCCAGGAACTTTCAGTCCCAAAGAACAGGGCGGCCAAAGGAACACAACCCACCAATCACAAGAACAGTCATTGAAAAATAATCCAAGTCTATCACTTAAATGTCTTGGGCATTATGAAGAACACACAATCTCACAGTGAATGTCTTAAGATCTGTCTTTTCCCCTCCAATTCACGGCCCTCTACCCCATAGTACAAGCCAGCATTTTCTTCCTCTATGCCCTGCAATGCAAGAGAACCACTCCATTGCCCTTGCCTTGCCCTGCCCAGCTCCTGATCCTTGCCACAAACGCACACGCTCCTGCACTGGCCGGGCAGGTGACAGGAAAGAAGGCTGGTTCCTTTCCTCCTGGGCTCCCCTCAGAGGCCAAGTGCACAAGACAAGGGGGAAGGGAACCAATGAGCTGAGCCCACCCCACCCTGAAGATGGGCCCCCGCCCATCTCCACCCCTGGAGGCCTCCCGCAGGGCTGAGGGAGACTGTAGAAGCCTCTGAGGGCCGTTGGCTCCTAGGCTTTGCTGGGGATCACCAGGGCCAACAACAGGAAGGCACGGAGGACAGCAGGGGAAGTAAAAGACTGGGATGCTGGAGTGTGTCCCCAGGAAAACGCCTGCCACGCATGTCTCCCGGTGCTGGAGGGCCCAAGAGGCTCCCCCTAGGAAGGACAAGATGCAGGACTCAGGCCTGACAACCACAGGCAAGGAGATGTGTCTGTGCGATTAACTGCACACAGCTAGCAGATAAAATAGCATACTTTAAAAACAAGTCAGAACACCAGCGCAGTATTCCCTCATCACATGGAGCTTACATCCTAGGGTATATTAGGTAGTGAGTTTGCGTAAAGCACTTCAGCTCTCCCAGTAGCACCTCAGCACTTGAGGAAGAAAGGATAGAAATTTACACAAACTGCTTTTGGTGTCCTTTGAAGACAAGACCAAATGTATTTTATAATTTCTTGCATGGAAATAATACAAGGAGAAAGTTGTGTTTGTTTTGTCATCAGATGACAGAATTACCAGATTTTCTGGAGAAAGAGGTTACTGTCCTGAGCCTCAAGTGGATTTTCTAGGAACGATGGTGCCCCTGCTGAGTCTGATGATGCAGCTCAAGACTACAAGGAGGCAGCCGGGTGCAGTGGCCCCTGCCTGTAATCCTAGCACTTTGGGAGGCTGAGGCAGGTGGGTCACTTGAGGCCAGGAGCTCGAGACCAGCCTGGCCAACATGGTGAAACCCAATCTCTACTGAAAATACAAAAATTAGCCGGGCATGGCGGCTTGCACCTGTAATCCCAGCTACTTGGGAGGCTGAGGCAAGAGAATCACTTGAACCTGGCGGGAGGCAAAGGTTGTAGTGAGCCGAGACTGCCCCACTACACTCCAGCCTGGGCAACAGAGTGAGACTCTCTCCAAACAAAAACAAAAACAGACAAAAAAAGACTACAAGGAGGCTGATTTTCCTAAATTTTGCTTCCAAAATGTAGATTCAATCCTCATTGGTGGTCAGTGTTGGGTGAAAGCTGTATTTCTTCATTTCAGCTCAAATGGCAGTTAAACTGGGAAAGTAAAATAAGCAGTAGGTTACCATGGTGATTGCTAACTTAAGATAATTAGAGAAAAATAATAAGAAAACTATTTCCTCTCTTAAGGATTAGAGATCCGTAAACTGATACCAGTCTATTTTTAGTGTACATAATCTGTGTAATGATGATAGAGAATTATGAGTATTTTAGAATGCTTTAAAAAGCTCTATTTGATTGGGAAATTTAATCAACCCAATACTTACATCAAAATTTATACTTGTCTTTATTAAACTAAGTTGACTCCACAAAAAGAAAATTACTTGTATATGTCTCAATGTAATCATTTAAATAAAACATTATGACTAAGTAGATAGCTAAATTAAGATTTAAGACCTGTTTATGATAACCTCTTAACTGCTATAATTTCACAGCTCCACCTTGATAATTCATCATTCAAAAATGGTTGCATAAAACTTGCTGTTCGAAAGTTTTCAAGGCAGAGACCCATCAGAATAAGTAAAGCACTCAGACTACAACGTGGCATGTCCTGGGAATGGAATATTCCTAGGTGCTTCTCATCATTTCATGCTTGCAGTGAAATATTGCTGCAGACTGACCACATTATTTAAAGCACATGAACTCTGTTAGTAACTTCAATAATGACACATAATTTATTTCTAGTTACCTAAGGGTATGTTCTGGAGAACTGAACAAACTGGCTAGAAAGGGAAAAAAATCAATTCTTTTTTTATCTGGTTAATGTGATGTTAAATGAGCAAAATAACCACTTGGGATTAGCTCGTCTCCATGTTAACCAGGCACATACACCTTTTGAGGGTCACTTCCTCCATTCATTTTCTTACCCAGCCCCTCACAAGGCCCCAGCTGTCTTGAGCTAAGAACTCTGCTGGCCCAGAAGAGTGACGGTGGGCTGCATTTTCCTATCTCCTGCTTATCTCTCAGCACCTGTAGTTTTGAATGGTAGCTGAAGTTTTTCATGTGATCCTGAACAAAAGATTTGGATAAACTGGACTCTTAATCCAGGGTTCTGTGGTTCCCAAAGTCAGGGTTTTAAAACATCTATGAGACTTTTTAAAAAATAAATGAAGATAGCGAGTTTGGCAGAAGCTAGGCAATACACTGAGGGCTCCATGTTAGGTGCTGATGATGCCAGGCCATGATCCCAAGTTCTCAGACCCTAACCCAGGGTGTTTTCTATTAAAGAGGTGCTCAATTCAGTGAGCAGATGGAGAGAGAGACTGGGGATGCTGCAAATCCCTGAGCATCACGCATCAGAAAAATGGGCTCTGAAAGGAAACCTTGTTGTGCTTTGAGGGGGATGAGAAAACAGCATCAGAAGAGATGCACAGGACTCCATATTCCCTGAAGGGTTTTACCTGTTCCATGGGATCCAAAATTCAAGGGCTGAAGAAAGGTCCTGGCCCACATGCCATTTCTGAAACTGTAATGTATGAAGTCAAAACTCATTCCCAAATCCGCCTGATTATGTGGAGCGCCTATTAACATTCAGATTCCTAGACTCTTCCCCAGGAGTCCAGGTTCTGCAAGTTGGGTGCAGGATCTTAGAATCTACATCTTTAACAAATGCTGCAGGTGGTTCTTATGATCTGGCCAGTAAGGAAAACATTTCTTTAGAAAAGGGGTCAGTAGGTTGTTTCTGGGAAGGGTGAGACAGTACATATTTCAGGCACTGAAGGCCATATGGTCTCTGTTGCAACTACTCAGCAGAGGAGTCTGCCATCTAATCTGCTATTGTAGCACAAAAATGGCCACAGACAACACATAAATGAGTGTGGCTGTGTTCCAATAAAGCTTTATTTACAAAAGCACTTGGCAAGCCAGACCTGGCCTCAGGGCCATAGTTTGCTGACCCCTGATGTAGAATGTTCTTTCACTGATTCATTCATCCACATAGGCAGGGTGTGTGGAGTACCAAACAATCTCAGGTCTGTTCTCTGAGGGTGTTCTCTTCAGATGTAGGAAGGTAATTTTTATTATTTAAAAACCAATCAATCAATAGAGTAAAACAACTCACCAAAATACCAATGTCTTTAGGAAGGAAATTCCAACACTGGATGCACCGACCACAATGATCTTGGCATTGACAGTTATTTTAGGTTCCAATGTTAGTTTTCTGTTTGTATGGTTTAAAGCATAACTCATCTGGAAAAAAAATACAAAGACAAAGAAAGAATCAAAGAAAATGTAGCAGTGTTCATACCCCCAAATTACCAATTATGTAGAGTTATTTAACCAGGACATTACCACCAAAACAAACCTAGTAGTGCCCATGTACAGCCACAGTGAAATGCATCAGAAGATATTTTTAAGAAATTAATGTATGAATATGTGAATATGCCTGACACCTCAGCTAGGTCACATCAGAATGCCTGGTTTTCAAGATTTTGTCTTAGTGCTGACAGATGTCTCTTACAGAGCGGAGACCCTCAATGATTAGAGACCACCAGTAAATGATACTACAAGGAGACGGGCAAGCTACTCCCTGAGAATCTGTAGTTCCATGAGAGGTCCTAAGTGTTTTCTTCTGTCCACAGTTTCCCTGAAACCTTGAGTAACAAATTATAATAGTTGGGTACTTGAAGATAAGTTTTAGCTCATGTTCAATTCTGTGTCCCTCACGTTACTTAACGCAGTATCTTCTGGACAGCAGATGCTCAATAATATTTGTAAAATGGCAAACATTTATTAAATGGCAAAAATGTGTTAAATAATTAGGGTTGTTCAACCTTTCAGATACTTCAGAGTCAGGGAGGCCTCTTAGAATCACAGAAAGTAACTGGTGATCATGTTAATGTCCATGTTTACAAAAATTGCCTGAATTAGTCATTGATTTGATTTACTTCCCTGCAGAAGCTGCAAGGGGTACACTAAATGTGCAAAGTCAAGTTTTACAAAGAAGTGATAGAGCATTCTTGGAAGAACATTGGGATCTGTGCCAAAAGATCTTGGTTCTATTTTTAACCCATTGATTTAACACACGTTTTTTGTTTGGTGCTTACTATGGTGTCTGGACAGTAACAAGAATTACAGCTGACTTCTCATTGGAAACAATGGTGACCAGAAGTCAATGGAAAGATATTCTTATCACCTCATCCCATGCTGTTAACTACATCAGCATTAACTTCATCCTCTAGGTCAGAAATCTCCACATTCTGATAGGTCAAACCTGCTTTGGATTTTCTTAAAATCCTGGGATACCAGGAGTTGGAAGTCTGACAGACTAATGGTAAAGTCTTATTTGGGTTCCCACCCACTTTCCAGTACTGTAGGGGCATGGGTGTGGCCATATGCTTTGCCATTTAAAGGTAACATCTCAGATCTAGAGCATAAGTCCCATTTCTCTGTCTCTAGATAGCCTAGCAACATGGAGGAAGGAAAATGTCTTGAGCCAAACAATATATTGATAGAAATTTTTTTAAAAAGTGGGAGATTTCAGACTCCATAATTAACATTGCTTGTGCCTCTCAACATCACTTCCACCCTACAACTCCCACCTTTAATTTGGCACAACAGAGATTTTGGAAGATATTGGGCTCACTCCCATTTTCAAGAGGGACTCGGATCCACATAAACCAGGTCATATACTCCCACTCTCTTTCCTCAGTGATTGGGTCAGGACACACATGTGACCTAAGTTAACCTAATCAGAGTGAAGCCCAGGACTTCTGCATGATAGTTGAAGAAGAGAAGCCTTCTTGTTTTCTGGATGGCATGTGGTGTAAATGTGAAGACTGAAATGGCTATGGTCATCATGCCAAGAGGGAAACCATCCTGTGTTGAAGCCCCAAGAGAATCACAGAGAAACAGAACAGGCATTCTTTTCAAACCCTACCTGAAACCCATACTACCTTTGGACTCTTCAGTTATATAAGCATTACATATCAGTGAGATATTGCCACAATAGTGCTGTGAAACAAACTACTTCAAAATGCATTGGCTTAAAACAACTGTCACTTATTCTGGCTCATGCAATTCTGGGTCAGCTGGAAGTTGGCTGATCTAGGTTGGACTCAGCTGGGTCTGGCTCCAACCTGCAGATTCCAAACCTGCCTCACATTTCTCTGATGCAAGGGAGCCAGAACTTGTTCTTCTCACGGCAATGGCAGAAATACAAGAAAGGTAAGTGAAAATAGGAATACTTTTTAAATCTGGCCAAAGCAAGTCATGTAGCTGAGCCTAACATCCATGAGTTAGGGAAATACGCTCACCTTTAGAGGGAGGAACCTCAAAATTACACAGCAAAGGACACAGCCCAGGGAGGGATGAAGGCTGGGAAGAACGACACAGCCCACTGCACTTCTTTGATTGTTTAGGCCAGTTTGTTTTTTATATGCTACTGAAAACTTCCTAGATTGATATACTTTCTAAATGAAAATAATGAATATACCACTTGGGTGAAAAAGTGCATGTTCTTCAAATAAACGTCAGTTCTGATTTGCTCTATGAGAATTTCCCAGGACAGATCCATGAGGAATTGTGCGAGAAATCTAGTTCCTACTGGTTCACCTGGGTGCCAGTGTATACTGTACTCTGCTTAATTTCCAAGACAGGCAGGCCGACAGCAAATATACTTTAGCCAGCCTTACACTGGGTGGTCTAGAGCAAGGAAGGTGGGAAGCATATGTGTTGTAATGATGGCATCTAATCGCAGGTCTAGTTAACAGATTTAAAATACAAGCATCTTGACAGAGGTCAGAAGCCAAGATTCTTTTCAAAAGGAGATACGTTCAGACATTCCCCTCTGTGTTGGAAGTGTAAGCTAACATTGAAACATGGGCAGTAATGAAATTCTCCGGTGAAGAATTATACCTCATTTATGAAACAGCTCCTGTATCAGTGATACAAAGGCAGGCTGGGGAATTGAACAGAATGGCTTTTGTTTCCTACACAATAGCTGTAACACCAACAGCTGCCGGGCCTCACACATCACCTTTCTAACTGCTAGGTACACAAAGTGGCCTCCGGTGTCAAGAGCCAGCAACCAGTACCAATGATGGTGGGTGTCTCAGGAGAGCGGCCAGGCATCACAATGATTCATAGTCAACCCAATTTTGTGCCCAGGTGTTAATTAAAAACATATCCATTGCCAGGTATGATGAAGTTTTCTGACCTGAAAAAATCGTGTTTTTCTTTTATTAGTATAGATAGTTTTTAAATGTCTTGAAAAAAAAAATTCTTCCCAGCCTGGAAACCCCCTTCAGTGACAACTGTAAATGAAGATGGCTTTTGCTGCTTTATGAAGGGTTTATTTTGCACAGAAGCAGGAAACACAGGTCATTTTTTAATGAAAGCAGAATATTTCCTTCCTTTATGTTCCTTCAAACTATGAGTTTTCATGGGAAAGAAAAACAGACACGCAAGATCCTATGAGTCAAGCCAACTTTTCCTTTTCTCCCTCTGAACATCTGCCAAAAACTGTCCCATGCATTGGAGATTCTATTTTGGGTCTGATTTCCTTCATAGAAAGTAAAAATAAAAGCCCTAGCTCTTCTATTTATGACAAACCCACAGCTAATATCATACTGAATGGGCAAAAACTGGAAAAATTCCCTTTGAAAACTGGCACAAGACAGGGATGCCCTCTCTCACCACTCCTATTCAACATAGTGTTGGAAGTTCTGGCTAAGGCAATCAGGCAAGAGAAAGAAATCAAGGGTATTCAGTTAGGAAAAGAAGAAGTCAAATTGTTCCTGTTTGCAGATGACATGATTGTATATTTAGAAAACCCCATCGTCTCAGCCCAAAATCTCCTCAAGCTGATAAGCAACTTCAGCAAAGTCTCAGGATACAAAATTAATGTGCAAAAATCACAAGCATTCTTATACACCAGTAACAGACAAGCAGAGAGCCAAATCAGGAATGAACTTCCATTCACAATTGCTTCACAAATACCTAGGAATCCAACTTACAAGGGATGTAAAGGACCTCTTCAAGGAGAACTACAAACCACTGCTCAGGGAAATCAAAGAGGACACAAACAAATGGAAGAACATACCATGCTCATGGATAGGAAGAATCAATATCGTGAAAATGGCCATACTGCCCAAGGTTATTTATAGATTGAATGCCATCCCCATCAAGCTACCAATGAGTTTCTTCACAAAATTGGAAAAAACTGCTTTAAAGTTCATATGGAACCAAAAAAGAGCCCGCATTGCCAAGACAATCCTAAGTCAAAAGGACAAAGCTGGAGGCGTCACGCTACCTGACTTCAAACTATACTATAAGGCTACAGTAACCAAAACAGCACGGTACAGGTACCAAAACAGAGATATAGACCAATGGAACAGAACAGAGTCCTCAGAAATAATACCACACATCTACAGCCATCTGATCTTTGACAAACCTGACAGAAACAAGAAATGGGGAAAGGATTCCCTATTTAATAAATGGTGCTGGGAAAATTGGCTAGCCATAAGTAGAAAGCAGAAACTGGATCCTTTCCTTACTCCTTATACGAAGATTAATTCAAGATGGATTAGAGACTTAAATGGTAGACCTAATACCATAAAAACCCTAGAAGAAAATCTAGGTAGTACCATTCAGGACATAGGCATGGGCAAGGACTTCATGTCCAAAACACCAAAAGCAACGGCAGCAAAAGCCAAAATTGACAAATGGGATCTCATTAAACTAAAGAGCTTCTGCACAGCAAAAGAAACTACCATCAGAGTGAACAGGCAACCTACAGAATGGGAGAAAATTTTTGCAATCTACTCATCTGACAAAGGGCTAATATCCAGAATCTACAAAGAACTCAAACAAATATACAAGAAAAAAACAAACAACCCCATCAAAAAGTGGGGAAAGGATATGAACAGACATTTCTCAAAAGAAGACATTCATACAGCCAACAGACACATGAAAAAATACTCATCATCACTCGCCATCAGAGAAATGCAAATCAAAACCACAATGAGATACCATCTCACACCAGTTAGAATGGCAATCATTAAAAAATCAGGAAACAACAGGTGTTGGAGAGGATGTGGAGAAACAGGAACACTTTACACTGTTGGTGGGATTGTAAACTAGTTCAACCATTATGGAAAACAGTATGGCAATTCCTCAAGGATCTAGAACTAGATGTACCATATGACCCAGCCATCCCACTACTGGGTATATACCCAAAGGATTATAAATTATTCTACTACAAAGACACATGCACACGTATGTTTATTGTGGCACTATTCACAATAGCAAAGACTTGGAATCAACCCAAATGTCCATCAGTGCAGACTGGATTAAGAAAATGTGGCACATATACACCATGGAATACTATGCAGCCATAAAGAAGGATGAGTTTGCGTCCTTTGTAGGGACATGGATGCAGCTGGAAACCATCATTCTTAGCAAACTATCACAAGAAGAGAAAACCAAACACTGCATGTTCTCACTCATAGGTGGGAACTGAACAATGAGTTCACTTGGACTCGGGAAGGGGAACATCACACACTGGGGCCTATCATGGGGAGGGGGGAGGGGGGAGGGATTGCATTGGGGAGTTATACCTGATATAAATGATGAATTGATGGGTGCTGACGAGTTGATGGGTGCAGCACACCAACATGGCACAAGTATACATATGTAACAAACCTGCGCGTTATGCACATGTACCCTAGAACTTAAAGTATAAAAAAAAAAAAAAAAAAAAGCCCTAGCTCTTGGCCCACATTTTATAGACAGAAATTAAATGATCCTCATAATGGAAAATTATTTCAAAGATTAAACAGGGCGAATTGTAACCTATTTACCTACCTACCATACCAGGAATAATATGGATGGGAAATCCAATTCTTACCTCCATATCCTTTCCAGACATTTCTATTTTTCTAATGGCATTAGGTTAGCATTTTAGACAAATAGATGATTTTTTTTTGAAGTGGAGTTTCACTGTTGTTGCCCAGGCTGGAGTGCAATGGCACCATCTCGGCTCACTGCAACCTCCGCCTCCTGGGTTCAAGTGATTCTCGACAAAGGGATGATTTTAAGTGTAGAGATCAACAAGTAACCCAGCAAGATAAAACAAACCATACATCATGGTGTATAAGCTAACCTTTTAAGCTAAAAAAGAAATTCCTTAAAGTTGATGTCAACTCTCATAATGACTTTAAAATACAAACCATAGATTCCATTGCTTAGGTAGGAAAGGAAGGAATGATAATATTTGATACCCCTGTTAGGAAATTCTAGAGTTGAGGGCTTGGGGGGCGGGGAGGAATGTAGAAGATTCGGAGGTCAGATGGGAGGGGAGACAGGCTGAGATGGGAAAACAGGGAATGGAAATGAGCAAATGTTTATGTTTTAACCTCTTTATCTATAATTCCCTATGAACTTCTGAAACAGAAGACTGTACATGTGAGTAGCTGAGTCACTACTTAAGGAGTTTGTGGTTGCTTTTATCCATTTATTTGGTTGCCTGCCACCCTGCAACTAGACTATTAACTTCTAGAGGTCAGGAACTAGGTCTCTGTGTTTTGAGCATTTGCCTTATTTTAGCTGAACAATTTCTGCCATGCATTTTGGGGCATGTGGTAAGTGGTAGAATAGGCACATCAACCTCATGTTTCGTGGACCCTTTGGAAAGGGTGTTGACATAATTTCTGTATTCCAAATTATTTTAGTTGCTTCACTTCCATTTGCTTAAATGGCCAAATGAATAATCTGAATGTAATAACTACTTAGGATTAAATTTGATCTTTTGAGTAAAAATGATGTTGATGTGCACACCCAGTTGAGTTTATGTCATGATTCACATACATTTGTCAAGAGAACTTAAATAGTTTTGAATTTTATGCACACTTGTTAACTGTTCTGTGTGTATAGAAAAAAAAAGTCAAAATATCATTTCATTGGATATACATAAACCCGAGTTCTGTGTTTCCGCAAGTGGTTTGGTTTCTCTTCTGCACTTAGAATGAGTTAGAATGACTATAAAAGCATTACTAAAACTCAATTTCAATGTTAGATTCAAAATCGGGAGTTACTAAAACAACAAATAGGCTGATACACTAGAAAGCGACAAAAATAAATACAAATGATCCTACATAATACATGCAAGGTTCATACTAAATGGATGATGATGCTATCTATGGTGAATTTTTTCTTATCATAGCATTTCTTTTGGAGGTTACGTTCCACCTTTGGGATCATTAACCTGGGTGTCATTACCTTGGTGGTAAGGTTTGGGCTTGTTTTCTTAACTTTGCCACTGGTTGAAATTCTGAGCCTTTTTTTCCTAAATACCAGTTTCCTTGGCTGTAAAATGGAAGTAAATTACATGAACCTCTGCTTTCCTCAGCAGGCAAACATAGGAACCAGTCTTTTAAAAACGTCTACAAATACTTTGAGCTTTTCAGGCAAAGATGTTACACAAGGTAAAATTGCAGATCCTCTCTCCCATCTGCAATATGAAAGGCAAATCTTTGAAAAACACGTTTGAAAAGGGCAAAACAATGAGCTCAATTTTCAGCTCACACCCATGTGTATATATATCTTTTCTTACAGAAAGCTTCCAAAGACTTCAAAGGGAGCTCTGTCCATACAAGGAAATGAAAGCTGGAAAGATTCAAACCCATTAGGAATAACATTTCTGAAATCCATAATAAGCCTACTTTTGCTTTATAAATGAAATCTTTCTTATGCTTCTCTATCTCTCTTTTCTCCTTGAGAAACTCTCTGTTTTCCCAATTTGAGCAAAACAAATTATGACAGATTTACAGTGGTACAAATATTAGTTTAGGGCTCAAAGTTCAAGTTGACCTCTTTGAGGCAAAGTATTGCAATATTACAAATAAATAAAGAGTAGGGGGGTATAGACATTTTAAATAGAACCAATCAGTTGGAGTCTCTTCAACAGGCATAAAATGCAATTTCAAAAAGACTTTCTACTAAAATAATTAAAAAGTTTCAAAAGTATGATACGAATACCAACACCTCTGTCCCACAGAGCGTAAGTCTGTTGAGGTCATGCTGTGGTTTTGAGACTTGCTTTATGAAGGATTCACTTAACTTTCCTCTCGGTTGGGGGTACTGGGAAGCTCAGAACAATTTAGTAGCTCCAGCACTTTAGAAAAAATGTAAACTGTTCTGTCTGTGGTATCCGCTGAGGATAATGGTGATTCTAGGACACTGGCTTTTTTCTTAACACTGGATAGAGCATACTCAAAATCAGGTAGCAGAGGTCAAAGAGTGGGCCATGGTGGTCTCTATGATTCAATAAGTAAGTTTCTTTAACTAGCATTTTTCTTATATTTCTCTTATCAACTCCATCTATCTCAATCCCTCATATACCCATATTCCCTATTTGAGCATTATCATTAATTTGCACATTTCTAAAAGTTAAAATTATTGCCACGCTATGACATTCACTTATGGCCATTCTTAAACATTTATATTAGAAAAATGATTTGGAAGCTAAGTTGAGGGACTTTACTGGATTTCATCAATTCTAGTGTGCACATTTTTTTAATGCTGGCGTTCCTGAAATCAGCCTTCCAGTCAACAGCATTTCAACAGCAGCAGTCAGCCAGACAGTAGCACTGACATAGTTGTCCTTACCTGTGCATGGGTGCTTGGCCATGGCTGTTCATCGTCATCACTTCAAGAGAGTCATGTGCATTATATGCACAATATGTGTTGAGTTTAAGTACTTCTAACAATGTCTTCAAAAAGATTACAGCATGATTTGGCATTGAAATGAATACTTATTGTTGTGTTCCCATAAAGGCCCAGAAACTGAGCAGCAAGGTACAAATTTGATATTAGTGAAGCAAATACTAGTCATTGGAGGAATGGATGTAATTCCATGTTTTCTTGCAATGCAACAATTGAGTGCTTTTCAGGAGCAAATAAAAGATGACAAGGAGATGAAGCTGTGTTACATTTTGTTACTGAGACACATGCAAAAAAATTTTTCCACATCACCCAGCAAATAATGCAATTGAAGGGCACGTAAATTGCCTCCCCTCTCTGAATAGATGAAAGAAATTTCAAAGCACTAAGGCTTATATGACTGATTCATATGCTGTTCAGGACTCTCATTTAGACATTGTGTTACAATTTAATTGGGTGCATTTTTTTTCTTAATACTACCTAAAATAAAGGTACATCTTATAATTGATAGCAACTTAGATTTGATGAATTAGGTGGTTAATTCACTTGTTTCCAATTAAATAATAGCCCCCAAACAAGTAGCTCATATGATCATTAAAATATGGTTGCCTTTGTGCAATACACAAACATCAGCAAGGCAGATCCACTGTTGGCTTTTCAGAGACACTGAAATTCATTAATCCTTAATATAAGGCACATTAGCACATGAACCAAGATAACCTCAAATGGCTCCATGTCTCTCCTTTGCCACCTTGAGTAAAGTGTTCAGAAATGTCCTCTGGGTTTCTGCAACATCCTACTCGAATCCTATCTGGTCTGTGTCAGCTAGCTGGCACTCCAGGTACCAGTCTCAATACAGGGTCAGCCATAAACTGGAGAAATGACTTCTCTGGGGGTGAACACACAAGGAAAGGCAGGAATAAGGTAAATCCATGGCAGAGAAATGGTTTACAGAACCAATAACCTGACTTGCATTGTTCTACAAGTTATAATTAGTACTACCTTACAGATGTATCTCTTTAACAAACTACTTAACATCCTGCTACCTAATCATTCTCAAGCTCTATATCCCCATGAAAGAACTACTTGTACTGGAATAAAATGAGGACATGAGCTGAAAGGTTTGGGAAACACATTCAAAAGTGATGGAAGGCATTCTTCCTATTAAATAGTACCCTTCTGAAATGATGGATAGTTATTAGAGAACAAAAATTGTCTTCCATGTATTAAACTTAAACTACATTAAAAGAAAACACAACTTATTTCTTCTACATTCTCTCAGAACACTTGTGATGCCAAATGTATGAGTTTTTCCCACACTGACCAATTCTCTGACACCAGCAGTGTGTCTGTTCTACAATTCAATTCCATTCTGACACTGTCTATCTAGGCTTAGTCCCCTTCCTTAGTCCCCTTCTGAAATCGCAGAATACATTTACCACAGATTAGTTCATATATTTCTCTGATTTCTTAACTCATTATTAAGACATTCATAATCAAACTCTGTATTATAAACATATATATGTATATATATGCTATGATATTGTGATAAAATAAATATACATTTGGTCTCTGTCCCCAGCTCCTGGTCAGAGCTCCTGAAACACTTGTAACTTCCTAAATGATAAAAGCAACAGGAACATCTTTTGTTACAATATTTTATTTTCATTCCCCACCCCTGACAAAACTCTGGTGCAATAAAGGTGAGAGGAGCATCTTTTGTTATTGATTACAAGCTCCTTTCAACAACACATGAGTCTGTATATTGACAAGATGATTTTTGGAAAGTACCTAAGGAAGGGGGCTGGTTGCCAGGAGAACCAACCATGTTATTAGAGGGTTGGAACTTTCAGGCCTACCTGCCAACCTCCAGGGAGAGGAGAGGAGCTGGAGGTTGAATTCAACCACCAGTGGCCAATGATTTCATCAACCATGCCTACACGATGAAGCCTCCATAAAACCCTAACCAAAGTGGTTAGGAGAACTTCTGAGGTGGTAAACACCAGAGGTGCTGGGAGGGTGACACATCTGGAAAGCACATGGAGGCTCTGTGCTTTTCCCCCTGCCATGCCCTGTGCAGCTGGCTGTTCCTGAGCCCAACTCTATTATAATGGCCAGTAATACAGTTAGCAAACTGTTTCTCCAAGTTCTGTGAGCCATCCTAGCAAATTATCGTAACCTAAGCAGGGGTCATGGGAACCTCCAGGTGATAGCCAGCCAGTCAGTACAGGTGGCAACATGGACTTGCGATTGGCATGTGAAGTGGGGGTACAGGGAGCAGCCTTGTGGGACTATGGGGCATCAACTAAGTACTATTTGCTTAAAGGAAAGAGAATTTCAGGTCATTTTTCTCTTTCCAATCCATATCATAAAGGGTGGGACATATGATATATCAGAGATGTGTGAACAGTTGCTATTTAGCCATAGACTTTAAAATATTTTGTACTTATATCCTGGAAGTAGGCTGGAATCTGCCCTTATTCCTATAGAAACAACTTAAACTATATAGCAAAGAGTTGCTATGCCAAAGAGTCATTTCTCCAACTAGAAAAGCAACTCTGGAAAAAAATTTGGGGGATAAAATCAATATTCTAGAGTCAAAGAACAAAATTTCAACAAATTGAGTTTCACAGATCTGATTGACTTTTATTAGCAATTCACGAACTGGGCAGCCTTCAGCCTACAAAACAGAAAGGAGTGAAGGAACACAGGGACAATGAACAAGTAGTGGATTGTTCATTTCAGTATTACTTTCCTTAGAGAGATGTAAGCAAAATCTTGCTGGCTTAATGGGATTTGAATATCACCTCTCTCGTGATTTCTCAGCTATTCCAAGCAAATAACTTAGTTTCGGATTGGTAAAGTGGAACTTTAGCACAAGTGACTCCATTTTGGACCCACTATCTTTAACACTAGCAACAAGGACAGTCTAACTTGTTAGTGGGGAAGGCAACTGAATGTGTGAAGCAATTCTGAGGGCATTGAGATAACCTATTCAGTATCCTGATGTCTGAAATTCTACCACCAAAACTTTAACAGAGCTTAATTCAACAATTTCAATTTGACAGATACATACCAAGCATCTACCAGATGCCAACAATTGGTCTAAATGCTGAGGTGTGAATGAGGCATGGTTCTTGTCTTTAAGGAATTCTCATTAGGTTGGGGGACAGACAAGTAAACAAACAAAATGCAGCACATGTGACAAGGGTAGTGTATCAGGAAGCTATTGTTGTATAACAAACCAAGCCAGAATGCAGTGGGTTAAAAGAGTACGTATTCATGTGGCTCATGGTTCTGTAGGTCAGTAGTTTAGGCTGTGCTCACCTAGGAAGTTTTTCTGGACTCAGCAGGTGTATTAGTCCATTTTCATGCTGCTGATAAAGACATACCCGAGACTGGGCAACTTAGAAAAGAAAGAGGTTTAATTGGACTTACAGTTCCATGTGGCTGGGGAAGGTCTCACAATCATGGCAGAGGGTGAAAGGCACTTCTTACATGGCAGTGGCAAGACAAAATGAGGAAGAAGCAAAAGTAGAAACCCCTGATAAGCTCATCAGATCTTGTGAGACTTATTCATTATCATGAGAATAGCACAGGAAAGACCAGCCCCCATGATTCAGTGACCTCTCCCTGGGTCCCTGCCACAACACCTGGGAATTCTGGGAGATACAATTCAAGTTGAGATTTGGGTGGGGACACAGCCAAACTATATCAGCTGGGAAGCCATGGAATCAGCTAAAGTTTTACTGGTCTAGGATAGCAGGAAAAGTCACGTAAGGCAGCTTGGAGAAAGTGACAGTGGAGCTAAATTTAGCAGAATCATTGGAATACTTCCAGGTGAACAAGAGGGAACAAGTTTCTGGATGAGAGGGAAAAGTCAGGGCAAGGATTTGGAAGGATGACACACCCACTGACCCCTAGGTCAGTCTACATGAATGGATTTGCAGATTATGTTCTGAGAGAAACCTCTGAAAGGAGAAGGCTGCATGGTCATGCAGAGGCAATACAAGAAGCAGACGTAGAGGGAGACACAAACAGAGGAGAAGGAGTTGGGACAGAAGGCTGGGAGGGAAAGCTCATGGCCGGTTGTGTCCACACCACCACCTCCCATCAGGCAACATTACTTGGTAAATCTCTGCACACAGAATAAGATGAGAACTTCTGTTCCCCCAGGGAATATGCTGTTTGTTCAGGCCCGGTAAGTTTAGTGGCTATTTGCTCTGCTGGCTTAGGCTTCTGGTTCATTTGCTAGAACAACGACAGCAGTGGCAGAAAACTCATTTTTTCCGAGAAGTTTGATCCAAGTGAGTGCTGTTCCACAGATACAACTTTTCAATCTTGCTACCTTGCCACCATTTTCACTCCTGGATATTTATTTCACATTTATTTTCACTCCTGGATATTTTCAACACACGTGTCCTGTGAGCAAGCTAACATGTGTGACTCTATTTTAAATTTCTAATGTGTGCCTCCATGCACAATTTTAGTCTTTCAATTAGGCTCACTATTTCTGTTGACATCCTATTGTATCTCTGATTTAGTCTGAAGAAATTAAGCATATCTCTTTCATCTCAATGCGAACAATGGTTTGTATTCTCTTTCACATGACTTTAAAATTCTGTACACCAAAAGGCTCGCTGGGCTTTTGTAAAAGCAATGCACAATGATTGTTTTGAAAGAATAAGCCTTTCTGAAAATTCCTACAGAGTGTGCTAAGGCTACAAAGTTCAAAGGAATTTGGTCAGATTCAATGGAATAGCCTCTTGGTTCAAGTGAAGGACTTGGAGGGAGGAGTAAAACAAATCCACCTTCTTTTTAAATAGAAATGAAAAGAGAGCTAAGCAGAAACATCAACAGGAAGGAAGCTGAAATACAATAAATGGGAGTGACCACTGCTGAACACCAGTCAGAGAAACATTTTAATAAAACACACAAGGCTAATTTCAGTCACTCAGATACTTCACATCAGATCAGGGAAAATAAAGATCTAAGTCTTTACTGCTAATTCTTAGGAAATGAAGATCCCATCCCATGAAAAAAATTTAGTATAGAAAATGTCCACTGTTTTTCTTCTCATTCTTTGAATCAGATCCTGATGATTTTGACAGTACTTTAAAAAAACGTTAATTCCATGCCCTCAATGGAAACTTTTCCAAAACAGTATTCAAAATATCTGAAGTAGTTATGAAAATAAAAATAAAACCCCCAACCAAGCAAACAGCAATAACAATACTGCTGTAATTAATCAGCACAAAAGGCTTCCCCATGCCCAGAAGTCCTGGCAGGGATGCAGGTTGCTGCTCACGAGGGTGACACCTATGTGATGACAGCTGTGACTTTCAGGGTGTCTGAGACTCCAAATACAAAACCAAACAGGAGTCCTTGGGAAATTTTCCCTTTTGCTCACTCTGTGTATATTTAAACACAAACTATTTTCAAAAAATTCCCTAAAACCCCTCTGAGTGGGATGGAAGGGACTAGGCAAGCATATTGCACTGTAATTAACACCCGTTCACCACTGACATCACACGTCAGTGTAAAGATAGGTCACGTACTTTTAATTTCTCACACGCACGTCAGCGGTAAACAGTCCCAGTGTTCGTGTTAATGACACCATCTGGCGCCTCCCATAACTGTGTAGCATTCAGCTTCCAAACAAGATGTAATGGCAGCAACACATGAAACCCACTGACATTTACAGTAAGGAAATTTATTATCAGTCATCGGTTTGGTATAAATGTGTTTGCATGACTGCTGGGGCTATAAAATCGTCACCTTTGCCAGGCAAGCAAAGGTGCAATAAATAATGGATTTTAAGCCATGCATGTACTACCAAATCATTAAACATTTATCACACAGGCACAATAGCATCTTAAGCAACAATTACCACTTGAAAAATTAATGCCACTTTTGAGGGTTAAATGAAAACCATATAGTCTAAGCTTTAACGATTTTTAATGTGGCTCCGTATAGAATATGAAGTTTTTTATTTTTATTTTTAGTTGAATATGACATATATATATATATATATATAAAGAGGTCTTCTATAATAATTTTCTCTTGAGGAAGAATCACTCTATATTCTTTTGTTACTTTTGTTAAATACTAAAAAATACAATTGAAATGTTTCTTGAAAAAGAAATCATGGTTAAAACCTTTCAAAACTAGAAATGGCAAACAAAAGGTTCTTTAGGAGTCACATGGTATTATTTTCTTTAAAATCCTTAATGGATTAATCAGTGATGATTGAAATTAAACTATTTTAACTTTGGATTTAAGGAGACATAAAGTCAAAACCACGAAAATCCCCTGATTAACCCAGCCACATTTGTCCCTACTACTTATTCCTTCCAAATACTCTCCCCATGGTGTGTCAGTAATTTCTCCGATATGCTTGTTCTATGGGTATCCATTGTTTTAAGAACAAAATCCTTAGCAATAACAATTCAAAATACAGATAGATTAGAGGAAGGTTTTATGGAGGATTAGAGGAAGGCTTTATGGAGGATTTATCAAAGAATAATTTTTGACTCAAAGAAACAAAGAGAAACATGTGTGGGAACTAGTTATTTATTTGCTTGCTGGACGTGGAACAATGCAGGCAGAGAAGCCAGTGACTGCCTTGACATGAGGCTCCCCGTGTGGGAGGTGAACCAGAAGCCAAGCCTGGAGGGAGACTGTGCCATCAAGAGGCTCTGTCACGAGATGCCAAGATGAGCACGCGTCTCCGAAACAACACAATCTCAACATGCAAAATGATCACTGAGCAAGAGGAAACAGAGTGAGCCCTAGAGTAAGTGAGTGGCACTGTTTGAAGAAAAAAAAAGTTAAGAAGTGACTGAATAAGAGATTTCTCTGTCAGTGTGTGAGTGGGGTTTAATTCCGTGGTGAGAGCTATTGCTTAGAAAGCCTCTGCAGTTTTATGGGTCTGCTCCCTGTGGAGGCTTCTCTGTCCACTCTCCTTTTGCCTGCCCTATGCCCTAAACAGGAAGCAGGTGCAGCACTCTGCAGGCAGGATCCCTGCTGGGACAGAGGGCAGGATGGTCTGCAGAATACTGAGGACGCCAGGAGGGGAGCCCTGCTCCCGAATTTTCAATCAGTGGAAAGAAGTGTTGAGATTTTAGGCCTTCATCTCTAATAGTGACTGCTGTTTACAGGGGTCCAGGGGGCTGTGAGTCTTCTTTGTGTGTCTTGGAGTTGAAATTCAAGGTTTTGTCAAGACCATGCATCTTCAGGGATGGCGTCCTCCATTGTTGGGGAGAATCCCTGTGGACAGTGTTCATCTTTGGAGAACTGAATTTAGGACTCAACAGAAGGGCTTGGGGTGGGGTGGAGGGGGTGTGTGTCACAGGAACTAAGAGATCATAGGGATGCCCCTCCTTGAATACATACGTATTGCTGGTTCCAAGTCACGGAGGGAGAACTTTGGAGCCTGGCCTGGTCAGACAGAGGAGGGGGTGACCACTCTCTCACCATTGCTGTCTGCAGGGTGACAAAGTTGCCTGAATTCCATCTGTGTGCCCATATACACAAAGCTCTGTTACACAAAGGAGCTACTCCAGGGACTAACTTACGTGGGATTACGCAGAAACGAACCCAATCCACTGGGATGGTGGTACTGTTATGAAACAACACAGACTGCCTGAGCCTGGACATCAAAACAAAAACACCGAGTATGGGAATTTTTCTCGAACAGCTTCTCTATCCAATATCTGAGAGGGCCCCACCCTGCCCTGTCCTTCCATCTGTTACTACGTAATTCACATATTTCCTAGAGTTCTTGCTGCTACCTTACATCTTCTGGAAGTGACTATCAGGGCCCTCACAGAAGTAGAGAATCAATGAATAAACTCCAAGAAAGCTTTGCTCATTTCTTTCAAAGTTGTGTCACTTCCATAATACCTGATGAAACACTCTGCCTTCATATGAGAAAGACAGAGAGGCAGGGAGGGAGGGAAGGAGAGAGGGAGAGAGAGAGAGAGAGAGAGAGAGAGAGAGAGATTGCACACCATGGCGAAAACAGCTCTCCTGAAGGGTGTGAATAAAACAGTTAACAATGAAGGAAGAGAAACAAAAAGCTATTCAACAGATGCATGTCATTTTTACTCTTCAGTGTGGATCAGTTTTTCTTGTTAATTATATCACCTATTCTTTCCTTATATTGATAATTACATAATTACATGAAACAGATGGGTGACAGAATGCACCCAGATGGTGAGAACGTAAACAGGCTTACAAATTGCTTATTCTTAAGCATATTAAAAAGAATTATTTAATAATACATAGATTTCTATACTCTACACATCTGTTGAGTAGAGCCTCAAAATGGGTTACTCTGTCATTTTTTTTTTTTTTTCTTAAACAGATACAATGTCCTCCCTGGGAATTCCTGGGAGGCCAACTGCCATGGAGGTAAAATATTTCACCTTTTCCATAATTTGGATTCCTAAAATTCTAAAATCATGTTCTGAGTCCACTGGCTTGCTGTTTTGAAAAATAGAAATGCTGGTTTCAAGGGGAGTTACAATCACATGTAGCACTGGTTACACTTTCACAAGCTGGACAAGGTTACAAATGGGAGGGCTTGCCTTGAGAACATACTTGACATGTTTTAATTGCATCCAATGGGCTTCTTGCATGAAATTCTTTCAAAATAATTATGAAACTAAGTCAAAAGCACCAAAGCTGCATGGGCTGAGTGTGTGTGGAGGTGTGTCTGTCGGACGAGGGGGCTCACAGACCCCAGAGGCTTCTGGAAGGTCTGAGGGAAGAAGTGGCATTAGCTGCTTCCTCGTGGCCCACATGCCACCTCTGTGTTCTATGGAGTAAGGGCTCTGCTTAAATGGTCCTTCTCAGAGGAGTTGTACCTGCCCTGTTCCCACCCTCCCCTCCCAGGCTCTCCTCCTGATGGCACTTGCTGCCACTGGGCACAGTGCCTCCTGGTCTGGGTACTGCCTGCTGCCCCAACTAGAACACAAGTGCTATGTGGCAGGGATGTGCCTCTCTATAGCTGTTCCCACAGAGCACAGAGTTGGGCCCACCACATGATCAGCACACAACAATACTGACTGAATGAATGCTGACATCAGTGAATTCTCCACCTCCAAGCCCCCTAACCAGCGATGCAAAACAGGCCCTGTGCTTGCAGTTTCAACAGAAAAGCCTGTCCAGGCAGGAGCAGGGAGTGACCAAGAAGGGGACTTCTCAATGGCAGGGGGGGTGGAGGATAGCAGGGGTTCCTCTCTCAGTTGAAAAGCAGGTACAAAAGCCATGGTGTTTATCAGGGTCATGGACAAAAAGCAGGACACCTAGAAACATGGTTTGGTGGGGGTAGAGAAACAGGCTCAGGGAGAGACAAACCCACCTGGCTTCTGGTGGAGCGACCTGGCTCTTGGTGAGGCAGGGGTGGGTCACAGAACTCCAGAATCAGGCTGTTGTCTCCCACTGCACCAAGAAGTGACGACATGTAGACGTGCTTGGAACTGGAAGTGCGAACACGTCCCCAGGGCCAAACTTGGATGGGGATTGTGTGTACTCTGTGTGTATGTATTTATGTATGCCTGCTGCATGTGTGAGACAGAGATGGCTGGAGGGAGAGAGGGACAGAGAGAGAGAGAGTCATGAGAAGCATCTGAGTCCTCAGGGGCCTGGAGATCCTTTTGGAATTTGGGCTCTGTGAGCTGTGGCCACCTTCTGCTCTTGAATGGGATAGGGGGATTGCTGAGCTGTTAGAAGTCACATGGTCTGAAAGGGGCCTGCCAGCCTTGGTCCTACCAACACACGGTGACCAAAGACCCAGTGTGTGGGGATTGATGTTGTCTGTAAACAGATCAAAATACTTGTGGTATATAATTCTGTGGGACATTGTCAGCCCATCTTTGGGACTTGCTCAACTGTGATTTGTGACAGATAATACTCAATTCCATTTTTAAATCAACCTTCAACTCCAGTTTCATGAAAAGTGCTGTCCCCACAGATCCATGAATGGCGGTGGGAGGGGGTGGTTTGCACGAGAGAGGAGCTCTGCTAAGGTGACTGGAAAGTGCTGCCTAAGATCTGTTCCCCGGAAGCACAGCTCTTTTTGGTTAAATACATAGACTACCATAAAAACCACAATTACAGTGACTACCATGGTGATAATATCAATGCACTGAATTATATGAAAAAACAAAATAAAACAAACAAAACCTGGGACACAATTGAACAGCACAAGAAGTAGGAATGTGGCATAGTCTGTAGTTTATGTTTATTGCCATGGGTTTTGACTGACCAAATGGCTCATGCCTGCCTGCACTGTAGCTGAGTCATGTTTGATATCTCAAACAAGTGGCAATAAAAAAAACTTTATGGCTCCCATGCTATTTTCATACCTTATTCATTCTGTTTTTTCCCTGTTTTTAAGTCATCTTTTGTATTTTCTTCTTGCTTATTAAGTTGGTTACTATGGAGATCATGACATCAGTAATCTTGACTAAGCTTAATGGTCTCGAGGCAACATTCAGACTAAAAGTTTTGATACTTAAAGTGGTTCAGCCCTGGAGAATGGGAGCAGATTGAGAGCTGAGGACTGCGGGCTTCAAGCTGCTTCCCTAACGGAACACAGAGGTGGAAGGTGGTCCGTGCCCACTCAGCTGAGTCCGCGTGGGGCAGCCCTTGGGGAGGACTGTGCCCCTCGCTAACCAGGTACTGCACTTTCCAAGGCCCATTTAATCCTCTGCCTCTGATGAACTCAAATGCCATTTTCCCTCTGGATTTGGTGAGTGCAAATAATGATAACCAAACTCAAATTGCTTTAGGAAAATTACTAAACTGTGGAAGGCTTTTAATCCATCTCAGTTTAATTTGAATGTAAAACCTTTCCAGGTTCTCGGTTGTTTTTCCTGATCTTTCTCATCTTCCAGAAAGGCAAAACCCATTTTTTTAATTGTTTATTTTTTGTAGAAATGGGGGTCTCACTCTGTTACCCAGGCTGGTCTCAAACTCCTGGCTTCAAGTG
Organism: Colobus angolensis palliatus; assembly: GCF_000951035.1. NCBI lineage: Eukaryota > Metazoa > Chordata > Mammalia > Primates > Cercopithecidae > Colobus > Colobus angolensis. The sequence goes on along the minus strand of NW_012112808.1, from coordinate 6,752,578 downwards.
ATCCTCCTATTTCAGCCTCCCAAAGTGTTGGGATGACAGGTATGAGCCACTGTGCCTAGCCCATATCCCATCTGTAAAACTAGAATTTATTAACGGGATATAACAAGTGAAAGTTTTAACAAAAAGACCTGAAAGTTAGGCTTATGACACTGTACTTTATTCCATATGCATCTACTGACCTCCAATCACTTCATAATGAATGGAATCACGTTTCTATAATTCTTCCATGAGCCAGAGGGAGTAGGCCAGCCCCAGAGGGGCATTCGTGGTCTGTGTTTCATATGTCTGTCACTGCTGTCATCCTAGCGGGGTGCTGTTTTTGTACTAGCAGATGTGTTTCATTTCTGCCAATCCATGCTGACTCATGACCCCTCCTGATGCTGCAGGCAACAGCCAGGGGACACCAAGCCTTTGGTCAGACCCAGCCCCAGAGAACAAATGCGTCAATTCTGTGCTGTTTTGTTTCCAGGCAGATAACTGGTTGCAAGAAGGTTTTCTGAGTCTCAAAAGCCTGACTGTTATGCATCAAAAGTCAAAGTTGATGCTTCCAATGACAGATACAGAAGAACACATGGGGACAGCGAGCCCACTGTCTGAAGACCAGGAGGAGGAAAGTCAGAGGGGAAGAAGGAGAAATTAGTGCAGTGCAGCCCTCTCCTTCCCCTGGCTAAGGCCAGGAAAGTGGAAGGAAGCAGGCAGGATCCCCCCAGAGATTCTGGAGAATACAAGAAGGAGACTGCTTCACGAGGGGGACTCTACTGCCACCTTGTCCTGGGAAGAGTCCAGTGGAGACGGCTGAGGGAGCTTCCCAGACGAGGAAGGAAATGAGGCAGCAATGAGCTTCTGAAAGCCCGAAGCGAGGAAAGCAGGAAAGGAAGAGAGCACCTGGCTCCAGGGAACACAAGGTCACACTCAGACTGGCCTCAAGGCTGTGAGGATGGGATGCTTCTGCAGAAAGCAGTGAGGGCTGCGGGGGCTTGGATGCCAGGACAAGGGGTGACTTTGCCTGAGGACAAAAGCTAATGTTCTGAACTCAAGATTCCTGTGAGGACAGGCACTACCCAAGTAGCAGATACCTCCCCTCCCAGCCTCCTCCCCGCCCGCCACAGTGCCATGACATTCCATGTCCATGAGCTCCTGAGAACTTGGATGTTTTTCCTACCCCACTAAAAATATGAAAGAAGAAAAGCTCCTACATGGACTCAATATAAATATTAAATGATTAAATTTACCCAGAATTGATAGAGGTTACTTTTACTCCCATCAGGTGGAATAAAGGCTCAAAGCAGAGACTCAGTTCAATTAGACAAAAATAGGAAAATAAAAAATGTATCCTTTTGCACTGGTTACTTGTCTTAAAAATCTATATCTGACATAAAAAACAGGATTTGCTGTATGTCTCTATACTCTTTATGTTGCTTAGATACAGCGACATATTGCCAAGAGAAATCATCTTTTTCAATTCAGGAATCACAAGTTTTCATTTTCAAATTCTAAAACTTTATGCTTTTTGATTAAAGAGATAGTAACTTTGACTGAGCAATACCATTTCTAGGAATTTATTCAAAGGAAATTAAAGCAAATGTGCTGAAAAATAATAAGGGCAGACATGGTAGCAGTGTTCATCATGATAAAAATTGGGTTAAAAACTTAACCAACATGAGGGAATTGGCCTGCACACAGCAATGGTGAATCGTGGGCTCTGACATCACACTGTTTAGTCCCCAAACCGCAACTTAGCAGCTGTGTAGCCTCGGCATGAAGACAATAGATGCTACATTCCAAAGGAGCCCCCTTATAAAAATGCCAAAGTCAGTGACAAGTGCCGGTTAAATGCCTTTTAACTCCTAACTCAAAATGAAGACATGAAAGGGTGAGATGAGTACATGCAAAAGGGGCTTTTTTGAAGATTTCTTCCAGGAGAACCGTTGATGTGCTGTGAGTCCCATGCCCCCCATCCCCAAAGACGACGGATAGAAGGGGTGCCTTGTCTTTTGCTTCAAGTCACAGAAAGGGTTTGGGAGCCCCCCAAGAGCTTCATGTGAGGCCCCTAGACAAAGTGGATGGATGTGCTGGGTGAGCTGCATGGGCAGGTGGCCTGCATGGGCAGAGCCTGCTGACCCACAGAGGCAAGAGCTCTTCTCTCAGGTCCTTCCTATATGGCACCTCCAGGGGCAAATGAGACTCAGTGTCAAAGCTAGAGGATGGCATCTCCTGCATCATGGGAATGCTGGTGAGAGCTCCCTAGAAACAGGAATCCCCTAGGAAACTGCAAACACACACTAAGAGAAGAGGAGTCCAGCCCACAGAGTAGGGGCCATCTTACGACAGCAGTGGCCAAGTTCAGACTTGCCTCCTCCTCCAACTGTTCCTCCCTGCCCTGACCCCAATTTCAGAAGGACTAGAAACACAGCTCAATAATAAGAAGACACTAATTGGCTAAAGAAAGAGAAAGCACGAAATACTGAAAAGCTATATAAATGCCAAGTTAGTGGAAGGGGCATGAGAGTTCAGAAGAGACAAGAGGCCCTCCCCATCCTGCCTTCTCCAACCACAGGCTTCCTACGTGCTTGAAGGCTACAGCAGTGGGTCAGGGGAGTCTCACCCTTGGAGAAAAATTGAATTTTGATTATTACATAAAATGAAATTGAACATTTTATGGAATTAAGATCAAGTATTGTGATTGGAAGTGACCCATACATCTTTCATGACCTAGAACTGACCAGAAGGTCCCAGAACTTGCTCACTTTCCATCCAGGTGCAGGAGAAAACTCAGCCACATAGAACATATTTACAGGGCGAAGAGACACAGAACTCAAGTGGCTTCGTGACTATTCACACAAGTCCTGCTGGCTTAACGCTCACTTGCATTACCAAACCTTTACTAACCTCAGTTTTCCCCACGGCAAAATGGAGACGATGATGCTGAAACATCTGTGAGAATGAAAGATCAGCTGGGACAGGATGAATGCAGGGCCTGGCAGGAGGAAAGTACTCACTGAGCGGCGGGGCTTGCTGCTTCGCAGAAAAATGTGTGGCCACGAAAATCACCCTTTACAATACTTAGTAACAAGTAAATATAGTCATAACATATTAAGTGAAGAAGCATGTTTCAAACACTATAACCCCATATCTAATTGCATATATGTAGTCTTTTTCACAGAAAATAATCCAGAAGTTGAAACCCCAAAATATTAACAAAGGTAATCAAAAGATAGGAGGAGAGAAGGTTTTACTGATTTTCTCTATTGTTTTTTCCTAAAATTTCTACCAAAAACATGTATTGCTTTAGTAATAACATATTTATTTTTAATCAAGGGGAAAAGATGTCACTTCTCTAGTCAGTATCTGCAGCTCTAATTGTCCTCTTTGTCATTTTACATCCCCAGCTACTTTAAAATACACAAAGCAAAGCCTCACGTTGGAGCTGCCATTCGTCTCTTCCCTGAAGGCAGATTCTGAAGAAGCCACTTAGCTGCGAAGGCCAGTTTCTGCCCAGGAGCTCAGCTCCACCCGGGAGCCTTGCTAGGCTGCAGGCTTTCAGTGCTCTGCGGCAGGCAGCTGATGCGTCCGGAGGCACTTCTGGACCTCTGTGGCATTCATTACCCTGGCTCTGCAGGGAACAGAATGCATTTTTTTTCCTCCTACTGGGTTGTGGCAAGAACCTGATCAGCATCCAGGAAATCCTTAGAATATTTTTCTTCTCTATTGGAAGCATTGGCAGCTCTTTTTAAGAGCAATAATATTACTAAAGGTGGATCAAACAAAGAACATGCTGGCGTCTTTTAAAAAACAGAAAGTCCCTCATTTTCCTTCTACATTTGGATAGGCATCTTGTTTGCTGCCTGAGCTCTCTTAGATGTCCACACAGGACCACAAGAGGCTGCTGAGTCAGAGAGGGTGAAGCAGGAAAGCTAACAGAGATTTTATTTTAGAAAAATCTCTGCTTTCAAAAGAATTGAAGCAGCATTAGCAGTGTAGTCTCAAATGTGTGTATGAAGCTCTCTTGGAGTGGTGGAAACTCTACTTCTGAAACTGAAAGAACAGTTGAGACATTGCCCTTCAATGGCCTTGATTTGACCAGCACTTCATCAATTACTAGCCGGAATGCTGAATCTGATCTGAGAATGAAAGAATGCAAAATAATGCAGTCACTTTGGAAAATAGTTTGGCAGTTCCTCAAAATATTAAACATAGAGTTACCATGTGACCCAGCAGCCCCACTTGTAGGTATAGACACCGCCCCCCAAATGAAAACACATACACCCAAAAACCTGTGTGCACATTTTCACAGCAACATTTCCATCATAGCCAAATAATGGAAAAAACTCAAATGTCATCGACTCATGCATGAAAAAATAAAATATAGTATTATCCACACAATAGGATATTCAACAATAAAAAAGAAATAAAGTACAGACACACACGCTACAATGTGGATGAAACATGCTAAGAAGCCAGTCACAAAATACCGCATAGTATATGTTGCGACTTGTATGAAATGTCCAGAATAAGTAAGTTCATAGAGAGAGTAAGTAGATTACTGGTTGTCTAGGGTTGAGAGGAGAGGGCTGGGAAAGACAGGAAGTGACTGCCAGTGGGCACAGGTTCCTTTTGGGGGTGATGAAAATATTCTAAAATTAGATAGTGGTAATGATTGTTCAACTCTGTGAATATACTAAAAACCTTTGAATTGTATAGTTTAAGTGGGTGAATTGCATGGTGTATATATATGATTTATATCACAATATGAAGCTGTTAAAGACATGGTTAGGGGAAGAGAGAGACTGTCCTATAAATATCTGTCCTAGAAAATGAGGATAAGATGTAGCATTGATTCCTGACAACACTAAGATGTTAAGAAGTTACTTTTCCCAATTTCTTCTCTATCATACCCTCAGAGCCTCATCTTGCCCCCGACCACTGCCCAGTTACTCAACAATTTCCACAGCTTGTTGATCATGCCACTAATTCACATCTTATCTCTTCCCGCCACCCACCTCCCACCCCAAAAAATAAACCTTTAGTCACTCATCTGATGGGCACTTACTTGGGTTCTGAAACCACATCCAACATGGAGCTGAATTTTGGGAAATGTATAATGTAGCCTCCATATGGGATCACAATTTTTTTCTTCCTTTCCCAGCAGCTGCCACCATAATTTTGTAACAACAAAGGTTTTTTGTAACAACAAAAATTACAAAGGTTTGTAACAACAAACCCATACAACAGCCAGCTAACTGCAGACAGCCTGAATCAGCAGGTGTCCAAAACCTGCCAGCACACTAACCTGGACCCACGTCTGCTCCTTCCTAGCCCAGGTCAGACAGGGTCAGGCTGGTACCAGATCAAACCCAGGAGTGGATCATTCAGCCAAGAGGAAAATTCAAACTGCACTGGGAGAAATCCAATCGTCTGTGGGTCACCTTTTGGTTAAGTATCTGGTGCCAAGGATTTGTGAGGTTCAACAAGATCTATATCGAACCATACTCCTTTTCTGTAGTTTGGTTTTCCTATAATGAGTCATACTAGTACTTTAGCCTTTTAGGTAGGAAAGTAGTCTGTGGTAGTTAAAGATAGGAGTTTTGGCAACCAACTGCCTGGGTTTGAAATTCTGTCAATTAAATTGCCTTTGGACAAGTTATTTACCTGCCCTCCTGGCAAGCCTGTTTGCTTTAGATACACTGAGGATGGTAATCGCAGTAACTATTAACTATTTACATGTGCTGATGAGAGGACTAGATGAGAAACTCCATGGGAAGGCTTTAAGCAACAGCTCAAGAAGTAACAGTAATGCAATAGTAGTTGTTTTTAGTACCATGTAACCTTTCTAAGAGGGAAAAATTAGGACAGTAAGGAGAATAAACACTGGTTTATAAGTCCTTCTGGTGTGTATTTATATACTATTTATACAATATACACTTATATAATATATAACATATTATATTAAACTAGATAATGTTCAGAGAATTGGAAAGAAATGACCATAGAACTTGTACTGGAGAAAGAAAAAAGCCCACAAAGGAACTTACGTAAATTATTCTAAGAATCTCAGAGAAAAGAGTTCACTATAAATAGAAGGAAGTGCACTTCCCATAGATATTGTAAACACATAGGAACTGGCTGGGAAGTGACTTGAAGAAGCAAACTGGACTCATGGCGATGATTTAAAGTGGGTTAATTTCATTTCAAGAAAATATTCCTCCCATGGTCACATTAATAATAATTAGAGCATATACGATGCTGAAAAAATACGGGTCTGCATTTTTAGAAACCCCTACCAAGGTGATGGCCCAAGAGCTAAAAACACACCGACCACAAATATAACCAAGGGAAGTCTAACCACTGGCGGTGAAAGTTACCATGTTTAAGGAAGGGACTGGGAAACAATAAAGCTGGGGAAAATCTAGCAGGTGCTGGGAGAATAATGCAATTTCCTAGGGCAGCAGATGCACAAGTGAAACAGTATCCAGTAACAGTCCATCAGATGGTAATTATAGCTGGACTGGGAAGAACAGCCAGATGAAAAGGGGCAATTCAAAGGGTAACTGAATGCCAGTGAGTGACATCTTCCTGAGAGATCACATACCAGGAAAAAGCAGGGCCATCACTTAGCTCTGAGGGGGAGGGCTTCCATAAATCGTCATTTTTCTTTGTAGAAGGACAAAGGGATAATGTGGAGAAATGAATGCACAGAATCCAAATGGAGGCCTCCAAAGAATTCATTAGTCGAGATTTAATCAGACCATCATTAATAAGCAACCAGAAAAAAAAAAAGATCACTCTGAAAGTGTGATTCCTCAGGAAGGATGAAAGGTTGATTTAGTTCTGAAAATATGTGAGAGAGAGGTGAGTTCACGCTATAGTTCTATGAACACTATAAACCAAGATGAAGAGCTGAAGTGACTGAAGTGGATGATGGGGAGCATCTATTGATATTGAGGCAATGGCAGGGGCTATTTAAGTTCAAAGCAGGTTTTCTGGAGTGTAATGTGACAAATAACACTTATTTAAACTCCCACTCCTGGAAAGGAAGCAGTGCCTTTTTTTCAAACACATTCCCTCTCCAGGAATTCTGCAGAAACAGGTCTGAGCCCAGTGTGGCTATTTCTCCTGAGTTTGGGCTCTTGTCACCTGGAAGGCCAGTACAAGCCCTCTTCCACCCCAAGTTAATACCGAAATTAGACTGGAAGCTCCTTGCGGGTATGCATGGTGACACAGTCATATCTGAATCCCTGTAAAAGGCAGAAAGGAAAGAAAACAGGCTTGTATGTAGACCCACCCTGAAAATAAGTGTAGGGCAGCTTGTTCAGCCGTCTTTAATCAATATAACTGCTAAATTAATTCAGCCCAATTTTGAGTGTTTTCCTGATCATAATACTCATTCAGGATAAATACTTGAGGGAATGGATGGATACCCCTTTTTACATGATGTGATTATTACTCATTGCATGCCTGTATCAAAATCTCGTGTACCCTATAAATATCGATACCTACTGTGTACCAACAAAAATTAAAATTAAAGAAATAAAATAATTTTGTAAAAAATAATAATACTTACGCAGGTAGGCCCTGATGAGTCATCTAATAAAAAGCTTCCATGAGAATAACTCTCATAACGTAAAAGCACAGGCCAAGATGGCTCATTCAAGCTAAGAAAAGAATCTTCCAGGTCTATGATGTCAATTATGGTCTTGGTCAGGAAAAAGCCCTCTCTCTTACCCATGCATTCACACTGGTTGACTGTGGAGATATTATTACGAATCTTTGAGACCTCATTCTGAAATGTGTGATGAAAATCATTTATGTTTTCTAGGCTCTTTTTTATTACCTGCTGTGGAGTGGGCTGTCAATTAATAGAAACGACGGGGAAGGTGTTGTGGCAGGGACACTGATCGTCCAAACCAGGCAGGAATTAGGAGGGCCTTGAGGTGGGAGCGAGGGCATATTTCCCTGCCATGCAGTGATGAATTTCAATCACTGCTGCCTTGTGCCAGATTCAAATTGGCAACCTACCGAGATGAAATGCTTTCTATCCCATTACTCATGCCTGGAGTGATCTGTTCCCTTGAAGATTGGCTTCCTAGGTGAAAACTAGGGACTGGATGGTCACTCTAAGATGCTTTAAATAGGATAAAAGGTATGAAAGACGAGTGGCCAGCAAGAGAAGTGATATGGACATGGTGAGGGAGCTGAGGGTCTCATATAAAGCTCGATGCACTGGGAGGGGAAGGGAGGGTGGGAGATGTGAAACCTAAAGGGAAAATTCATTCATTTGGTAATGAGAGTTGCTCAACCTTGCACAGTTTGCTACCGCAATGCTATCGCTCTACTAAGAAAACAATGTCTTGAGGGATATACAGAGATTCTTCCTAAAAATACTCTACTTGGCTCAACTTGTCTCAGATAATCACTCTAAAACATTACAACTGTCTAAAATGTTAAAAAGAGAAAAATAATTTTTAATAATATAATTTAGCATTTTAACTTTTTAATACTGAGGCCCATTCCATGTGGATTATGGTCTCGATAAATAATCCTGTGATTAAACTTTTAATATGTCTAAAATTTTTTACTGAATCTTGTTTACGAAATCTAAATCTCCATTACAATTTTCTGAAGCTTGAATAGTTTTGAATACAACGAGTAGCAACAAAAGTGCTTCTTAAACAGTCAGAATTCACCTGAGAAATAAGCACAATAACACGAGCAGCAGGTAACAGGCATCTGTGTTAGAATTCTCCCACCCATCTGCTAAGTGGCTGTCTTCCTGGACCCTGGGTTTGAACAATCCATCTCTGCTTTGTGCTGAAATACACCAGGGCTCAGGGGTGAGGGGCACAGCATACTGAGATGACCATGGAAAAGGTTACTCAATGTAAGCAATGGTTTCGGATCATACCAACCTGGGAAGTAGTAATGAGATAATTTTAAATGAAATAAAATGTTATCTCTGACTTTCTCCCCACCTAGAGATCCAGCTCACCTCAAAATCGCCTAACTGAAAATTCTTATAGTAGGGTGGGAGGGAGGGGGCAGGTGTAGAACTGCACTTCATATTCATAAAAACGATGCTTCCTGATATCCATGCAGCAGCTCTGGACTCCTCCCTCCAGCTCCAGCCAGGCCACCCATGCTGCCAGAGGACTGGCTGAAGGCACAGGAGCCGTGGGCTGCCACTGAAGTGTAAGTCTCAGCAATGACTGCAGAAGGTCATTGTCTCTCATCCTGACCCTGATCTGATGCGGAAGCTGCAAAGTTGTACGCCGAGCACATCCATGTAATTCTATGCCCAGCGCTTTCTCCAGAGATCAGTCTGCCTCTGTGGAAACTGTATTTCAGTGCTGGAGACAGCATGTAGCCACTGTCTCTGACCCCAAGACACTGTCTTTGCACCAAACTTCTGGGTGTTGGCTCTCTTTCCAAAGCAGTCTGTTCCCAGGATCTTCATAGGCAAACAGACCGCATGGTGGCCCATCCTAAAGGTCTTCCAGGTGAGCTAGGCACATCTCATCTCCAGTGCTGTGAACCCTGCTACTTAAGAATATGCCTGTGACCTTCAGATAAAATGGTATGAATCTGGAGTTTGCTTCAAAATGATATAGGAGAAAGGGGAAGTGGTGGGGGCACAGATGATCCAAAATTAGCTAAAGAGTTGCAAATCATTGCAGCTGGGTGCTGAGTGCATGGGAGTTCCAGTGCCACTCAATCTGTGGTCTGGAACAGGTGCCCATGTGCAAACTATTATTAGTCTATGAAGATATGAGTAAGAGAGATGGAGAGAAGCATTCAGAAACTTTTATAGCAAACCAACAGAGTAATGCTATGTCTGTTAAATCTAATAATAAAAGAATTTTGTCTGTCTTTGCTTTTTAATCTTGTTTTCCCAGGAATTTACTTTTTACAAAACTATCAGACTATGACTAATTGCACATTAATTTAAAAAAAAAAGACATGTAGATTGAGAAGTCCTGCTTTATATGATCAGTCTATACTCACATATAAATTTACAATGATATAGATTTTTGTTATTTTACAAATACAAAGATGAATGTAAGACACAAAGCTGCCTCTGAGTTGGCCTGATGGAGGTGCTCTCCCCATCCCTCAGTGCACCCGCCAGTAAGACAGGCGTGGGCAGGGTGATGTCCTTCCCGCAGGGCCGAGCCCGTTGCCAGGTGTTTATTTCAGCATCATCTCCAGCTCTGAGGGGCAGCTCCTTGGGTAAGTGTTTGCAGAGTTTAAACTCACACTTTCCCTTTTCCTCTCTCACAAAGGACAAATGTTAGCCCACTGAGGGATTTTTTTTTTTTTTTTTTTTTTACTTAAGTAGAAGAGTATACAAACACTACAAGTCCATATCAGTCAACATGAGAAAATTATGTTTTCCAATTAAGTTACTGAAAAAAACTGTGTGTATGTATACAGGTACATTTGCATTGAAAAGAATATCTAGCTTTGATTTCAGTCCTTTTTCCTGTTCTCACAATAAAAGTGGCCCCTGGCCATTCATTTTAAGGTCAAAAACTCCTGCTGCCCCAGGGTAGCAAATATGCTTCTGTTAATCATCTTGATTCCCCTGGAGAGGGAGTTAAAGAAACCAGCTTAGACCCGGGGCCCAAACATCTCAAATGCAGCCAACTCCGCTTTCTCTGTCAGCCTCGTCCTAACAGTGAATGACCACTTAATGCCTTGAAAGCTAAACATCATTGAAAGGGGAAATCTGCTTTTGAGGACAGGGAAAGAAAATGAAAATATGCCGGAGGATGACTCTAGGTCTTTTGTCCTGGGACACGGCAGCCTGAGAGGTATCCCCATGGGATGACCCTGCAGGGTCCTGTGGTTACTGCTTTAGGCTTGCAGGGAAATAACGACTTGAGGGAAAGGGCTGCAGGGGAGCCTTCGCAGGGCTCCGCCTGTAAGGGTATGAGCACCAGGTTCCCTGTAATTAAGAAGCAGCCTGCTCCTGTGAAGACAGCACTGCCACCCCATCTGCCAGGCCCGCGGGAGCTGGCACCGCGCCGCCCTGCCTGCCGCCCTGCTACCCACCGGATCCTTGGAGACCGCCTTTGATGGAGCGTTTATGCCAAGCTTTTCCAGAGGATAGACAATCTGTCGTCGTGGTCGCACGGGAACCAAGTAATGAAGGGCAGATGTCAGGGAGTGGGCGTAGGAGTTCTGGAACTGAAAGACAGCAATCTATATTTTAGGGGAGAGAATGTCAGAGAGGCTCAGCACAGATGTCTGCGTACAGCTTTACAAATACAAAACTCTTCACTCGGCCAAGTCAGAGAGGAAAAAAAAAATCAGCAAATAAACAAACATACTCTTCGAGCAGTGGAATGAATTGTAGATAATGCCTGACACTAATGAAGATAATTACGAGAGTAATTACATTACTATCTCTGTGGGAATGACAGATAAACAAGTGGTTTGGTTTATGGGATTTTTCAGTACAAGTATTTTCCCCGGGAGGATATTCTTCTCCATAGTGATCATGCATCAGCTTGATCTGACCCCATTAAGCTGCGTTATCTGCATCCTGTTAACCTTTGTATGTTTGGCACAAGCTGCTTTAAGAAGACACATAGATAAAAATGTCATCCAAGGAGTAACTTAGCAGGGATGTGAAAATCCTCCTGTTTGTAAAAGTCACTCACAGTGACTTCAACCAGACCTCTGTTAAACAATAACAACAAAAACTGTTTTGGAACAAAAAGATAAAACTGAGAAGTGGGGGTGGGTGTGGGAGAAGCAGATCATATTATTTACATCTAGACTAATACTAAATTATGAGTTGGATTTACACTTACTGAAATGAACTACGATAAACCATATCTTAGGGGAATGCTTTCAGTATTGATTTTATCCAGTTTTAAAAACTTAGCAGAGAAAACCAAACACGGTGATCTTTATTTCTGTCACATTTATGAAATCTTAGGGTTTTGGTGAAATGAACTAAAGACATTGTAACCATTTAAATCTGAAGAGTCAGACTGTAAAATCAAAACTTTTAATGATACATTAATTGAATTTAAGCTGGAAAGCAAAGAAAGAAAAACAACTGTAGATGCATTTTAATAAATAGATGGTTTACATATGACTTTTTGCAGTTCTAAAAATAGCCCCTGGCATTTCTAAGAGCTTCTGAAATGGTTTTCTAAAATCCTTCACCACTGAACTTCACACCCTGACTTCACAAACTGAAAAACAGAACCCTAGCCAGCACCCTGTTTTTATGCCTGAAAGAGCTCTTAATACATGCCTTGACCAGACAGACAGAGAGAAAACCATCCCCATAATGTGAGCCAAAAAGCTCAACTTTACTGTAGTCAACTGGGGATTTATAGCAGAATTTGGGAATTCTTACTCAAATTATTTGGAACTGCTTCATACACTTGTGTTAAATGAATATGTGAAATCAACTGGAAGTGCAGACTGAGAAGAAATCTGTTTCCAAGCATGTTTTTAGAGGCTATATACAACAGTGTGGAACATATTCCTAATTTCATACTATTGAGGTAAATGTATCAACATTTAATGAAATGCCCAAGGTATTATTTTTATTATGGATGCAAATGGACTTTCTCTAACCCAGCACATCCAGGCAACTTCATGAATAAAAACAAGAAAGTAATATCACATCCTGAAGGTCACAAAATTGGCATTTGGCCAAGTGCAAAGTAAAAGAAAACTGTGCAGGACCAGGATTTTCCAGCAGAACTGTTACCTCCCCATCTCAGTGAGTTCAAAGCTGGGCCATTTCATTGCCATGGTGCTGCATTTTGATAGCAAAAAAAAAAAGAAGCTATGGCAGAGTCTACATCTCACTCAAAACCTTTTCTATTTTTCTTCTTTCTTCCCCATTCCCTCTGAACTTCTCCAAAAGGTTTTCCGAACTTCTCCAAAAGGTTTTTGTTAAATAAAATACACTGGCGAGATTATTGCTATGTGTATGTACTAACACACTTTAGATTGTTTAATAAATAGACATGTTAATAATAAGGCACTTTAAGATGTCTTAGCTCCCTTTTGCTGATAAGAAGAAATGAGACAATGTCAGACTCTAGGCAGAACACGGGAAAGTTTGAGTTCATGAGTGGAATCTTATGGGGCAACTTCTACCTGCTCTAGTGGTTGAATCCCTTCACCCCAAGTCTACATCAAGTTGAGGACCAATGTTGTCAGTGACTGAGAGACCAATTTGCAGGAAAAAACCCTTGGGAATCTAGCTTGAAAAGGCCCTTGCCTATGGAACAACCAGACACCTTATATGAATGTGTGAGTGTGTGTGTGTGTGGGGGGGGGTGAGTATATGTGTGAATGCATGAGTGTGTGTGAGTGTGGTATACGTGCATGAATGCATGAGAGTGCGTGGGGTGTCTGTGTGTGTGTGTTTGTGTTTGTGACTCTTCTAGGCAATGGGGATATAGCTTTGAACAAGACATATAAAAGCATGGCTGTGTTCATGGTAAAACAGATAACTTCAGTTGGTGGTGAGTGCTGTGAGGAACACTAAAGTGGGATGGGACGTATGCAAGTAAGATGGAGGGTGTGCGATCTGTGCATGCACATACACACCATGTATGCACATCAGATTCGTGTCTATTACCACAGTATTACTCCACGCAAGTGTGACAAGTGTTACATGGGGTTACATTGGCATCAGGTATCTCCACACTTTCTCTCCATCACCTACTGGGGGTGTGTACAGTGCTTATTTGGAATGCTGGGATAGCACGCCAGTCTTCTAAAATAGAATTAATTTATTCTATGGATTCATCACTGAAATGTTCTTTGCTTGAAGGAATGAATAAGATCATGTTGGCGCTGCACTCGTGCAACATAAAAAATTATTAGATTTTCACGTCTCTTAGAGCATTTTTGCATGGTCTTCAGTCTCCGTTTTGTCAATATAGAAAAGCCAACATATTTTACTACCAATGATATTAGTTGTGATTGTGTCAGAAATTTGAAGCCTACAGAATGTCACTGTAGTCTATGAAAAAGGCAAAACTAAATATGGCCATTGGAAATTCAGACCCATGTTATCATCAAAACCCATCATGAGAGGAATGAATAAAATGTGGCACACAACACCAACAACACTGTGAACACTGACCTGCTGGGAAAGGGAATTGCACCATTCTCTCACCTTGCCTTCTCTGGATTTTGGGTAAACAGGGTAGTAGAGACAGGATTTAAAGCCTAAACGCAGGATCTCCTTCAGAAAGAACTTGGTGTAGTGCCGGAAAATGGGGTTGAGGGCAAAGTGATGCATGTGCCCGTGTTCTTCGCGCTGGTGGTGACTGAAGTAGATGAAATCTTCAATGTTGTAATGTGACCGTATGTACTCAATGTCCTACAGAAGAGACAGAAGGGATGGTTTCTACAAGCATTTTAAACAAACGGCATGCATTTTGTGATAAATATCTTTTAAAAATTACTTTAGGTATGACAGTAAGAAATGTGTTTTTCTCTTCCATATTTGCCACCTCATCTTCACGGTAAATTTTTTAAATTAGAAATTACATTTCCTGAGAGCTAGTTGTTCTGAGGGATTGTCTTTGGGGGATGGCAGCACAGCTTGTAATGTGCTCCTTCCACACCCATGGCTGCTATCAACTCAAGAGAGCCCCGAGTCTCTGCCGTTGGCCAAGCTGCAGGACAGCAGCTCCATACCACTCAGGTGAAGTGAGCACAAGCCGGTCAGCGCAAGAGACTGAGCCCATGGGAAATCAGGGAGTCAGGCAGAGAGAGCCACTGGTGTTCTCTGATGCGTTACCATTCACCTGTTAGTGTGGAAATGTGTTACCCCCAGGTCACACACTTTATTTTGTTTTGCTTTTTTTCATTTGAGACAGAGTCTCACTCTGTCACCCACACTGGAGTGCCCCGGCGTGATCTTCACTCACTGCAACCTTTGCCTCCTGGGTTCAAGAGATCCTCCCACTTCAGCCTCCCAACCAGCTGGGATTTCAGGCGCCCACCATCATGCCTGGCTAATTTTTTTGTAGTTTTAGTAGAGATGGGGTTTCACCATGTTTGGCCAGGCAGGTCTTGAACTCCCGGCCTCAAGTGATCTGCCCGCCTCGGCCTCCCAAAGTGCTGAAATTACAGGTGCAAGTCACTATGCCTGGCCCCAGGTCATACACTTTGATTACATGTATGGCTGGCTGGCCTACAATAAAACTGCATAATTGGGCCTTATCCCTGTGCACTTCTTAAACCTTCTATCCCCCTTGATGTGTAATATTTTTGCAGTGGAAGGTAATTTAAAGAACTGATGAGTGTCTTCCCATGTAAAGGAAATATCAGGCACACTGCTCTTGTTTCCACAGGTCTGGTTCTGGTCCCCCCTCTGTGCCCACACTGCACTGGGATCCCAGGTCTCCTAACTGTGCCCTGGGCCAGCCTGTCCTGTGTCACCTCCCAGCAGTGCACGCTGTCAGGAGCATGGGGGGAGGGGAACACTCCAAGGTGGGTGTGACTCTCTGATGACAGCAGCAGTAAATGCACCCAAAATGCAGGAAAAATCAAATCATATGGAGGTTGCAAAACACCAACTTATATTTCTCCTTGTTTTCCACAGTAAAATTATTTTAAAAGCCTACTTTCAAGAACAGAAATTGGAGAATGCAAGGCCCCTGATGTGTTCTGTGATCAGCAAGGCTGGCGCCAGCAAATCCATGAAAACTGTGGCATCTGTGGCCAAGCTTCTCGAGGTCCCCTGCCTTTCCAGCTTTTGTCACAAGGCACAGAGGAAACAGAGCTCAGGGTAACCCGGCCAGTGGCGGCACCCTAGGGCAGTTCTGCAACCTTTCAATCTGCATTGACCCTGTAATGGCCCTTATACTATAAGACTTTTCTTTAATTACCAAGGAGGCATCCCTCATTATAAAATAAAATGAGTGATAAGTATAGGACTGAGAAATCATTGAAAAACAAAAAGCCAACAGAGGTTATTAGCTCAAAACAGCAGATGGGCCATGTGCATCTAATTTTCTTCCCATCCCAAATCCCTTAAAATAACAACAACAAAAATTATTTTTGGTGTAATGAGAGCATATTGGAGGACAAAAATGTAAGGCAGTTTTACATTGGAAGGAAACCCTACCACTAGGTGAAACCTTCTTACCTTGGGCCACCTGGAGTCCCTGCCTGTCGGCTGGTACTCCATTCAAGCACAGAAAGGGAAGCCAGACACTGCCATACCCTCCCAATCAGACAGAGGGACAGTGGCACTACCAGTGACAGAGGAGACGCCATGGAGAAACATACAAGCACAACTGTCAAGGATACCCATGCCAGCCACCCAAACTGATCATTTAATCTTTCACTCATGACAAGGACAGACTTTTGAGGAAAACTGACAAATAAAAAAAGACCAGCATAGAGAAACATACAACTTACTACAGAGAAGACAAATTATTCAGGAAATAGCAGCGAATTAAAAAAAATTCTACAGAGTGTACTCAGAGAGATCAAAAAGGATCTTGCATGTAATACCAAAAAGGAACAAGCTGATACCAAAAAGGAACAATAGAGAATAAGAGACTTGGAAGTTAAATAGATGAACTCTGAAATAAAGATTCCAATACAATACTTGGGTAATAGAATAAACACAGCTGAAGAATTAGAGATTTGGAAGACAAAATTGAGGAAATCTAAAATGATGAGTAAAATGTAACATATATATGTTTAGAGACATCAAAGAATCAATTCAAAAGATCTAATATCCATCTAAAAAAGAATTTAAGAAAAGGAGAATGGAGAAAATGGAGGAGAAGAAATAATTAATGAAATCATAGAAGAAAAATTGCCAACAGAGACATAAGATACTTCTTGGCAAAATTTCAGAATTCCAGAGACAAAAAGAAAATTTAATTCTCGAGAAAGAAAGCAAACAAACACATATTTATTCATAAAAGATCAAGAATCAGGTTGGTATCAGATTATATTTTATCAATGACATTGGATACAGATTTAACAATCTGATGAGAAATAATTAGAATGAGGCTGTTGCAGATGGCTGATGCCTGTAATCCCAGCATTTTGGGAGCTTGGTGGGAGGCAGATTACCTGAGGTCAAGAGTTCAAGACCAGACTGGCCAATATGGTGAAACCCCATCTCTACAAAAAATGCAAAAATTAGCCGTGTGTGGTGGTGCACACCTGTAATTTCAGCTACTCAGGAGGCTGAGGCAGGAGAATCGCTTGAACACGGGAGGCAGAGGCTGCAGTGAGCCGAGATCACATCACTGCACTCCAGCCTGGGGGACAGAGCAAGACTCCATTTCCATAATAATAATAATAATTTGAATGAGAATTCTACACACAGCCAAATGAGTATACAAGTAGGAGGACCAATGAAAATTTCTCATATTTGTGTGGACGCAGGGACCTTACTACCCAACACTGTCTCTAAAAGAATGACTAACTCCAAGAAATATGGGATCAAAAAGAGGAATAAATCTAAGAAAGAGAAAAGTATGCAATATATTAAAGAAATAAAACCATGTGAACATCTCGATGTCAAAAACACATTCGATAAAATTCAACACTCATCCATAATAAAAACTTTTAATAAGACAGAGAAGAAAATTTCCCTTACTTGTTAAGGGATATCTATCAGAAACTTACAGCCATGATTATGCTAAATGGAGGAAAGTATAGAATCATTCCATTAAAATCAAGAACACCAGAAAGGCAGCTATTATTAACACTATTACTCAATGCTGTTCTATCCAAACACTAAAACTGGAAAAAGACTAAAGGTATAAATATTGAAAAGGAAGGTGTAGCAGGTTCTCTTATCCAAAGAATCCTAAGATGACCACCAGGACAGTACCTGTCATCCCACATCCCTCATGCTCTTCTGCAAAGTGACTCTGCCACACCCCCATTGAGAGAAGCCCACCTCCACCCCTTGTGTCTGAGCGTGCCCTCTAACTGCTCTGACCAATAGAATAGGGTGGAGGTGATGCTGCGGCAGAAAAGTGAATCAGCTGAAAAACTCTCCAAGCTCAAAGATATTTCATAAAGGTGATTGAGTACAAGATAAAAATACAAACACTAGTAGTTTTCCCATACACAAGACAAACATTTAGAAAATATGAGAAAAAGTGTATACTCAGAATACCAAGAGAAATCATAAAACACGTAGAAATAAATGATCAATGTCTAGAACTGTGTCAGGTCAGGGTCTCAGCAGGAAACAGTATGATCAAATTAGGATAATTGGAGGTGGGTTTAACAAAGGAAATATTTACAAGGATGGGGCAGGTGTAAGAAGATAAGTAGGGATTGTGCCGCAGCAACTGCAAGCTCTTCCCACCCTAAGAGGGTGACACAGGAGGAGGGCTGGTTATAGGAATCCAAAAGGAGAGCATCATGAAGAGGTTGCCTTGAAATGTCAGGGAACTCAGTGGAGATCAGCCTGCTGAGGCATCAGACGTCACTGTCCCCTCCTCCTTCTGTCAGGGCTCTCCATCCACCAAACCCAATGGGCAGCCAAATGGCAAAGGCACCCATAATGCTGTGCCCATCAGTCAGGCTCCCTGGGACAGAACAGGGTGGAGAAAGGTGGAGAATAGACTCACAGGACAAACAAAAACCCATATGGCACAAAACATGATGCAAAGAAAACCACATGAAAGAAGCCACAAAACGTTTCTGAAGAACCCAAAAAGTTAAACAACAAAACAACAACAACACAGAAAGCCATGATCCATGATCCTAGTAGGGAAGTCTCTATATTTTAATGTCAATTCTGCCTAAATTGTTCTATAGAATCCACATAGGTACAACTATATTAATAATAAGCATTACAAGGTTTGGGAGAGGAAATAGCCAAGAAAAAAAAAAAAACAAGAAAATTTAGAAGACATCAAATGAGAGAACACTCCTCTACTAGATATAAAAGCACATGATAATGCAATAGGTATCAACAGATAAATCCACGGAAAAGGAGAGTTTAAAAATCGACATAGGCATATAGAAATTTAATGAATGTAAAAGCAGCATTTTAAAATCAAAAGGGAAAGAATGGACTATTCAGTAATAAATGCTTTGAAATAGCTGGCTGTGCACTGGGAAAAAATAAAATGACATTTCCATTTGACACACACACACACGATATATGTAACAAGTGCAAAAAAGAATGCTGGAAGGGATAAATGCATCACTACAGTAGTAATACTTTGGGGAGAGCAATGGAATATATCAATATGTGTATAGGTGGTGGAAAGTTATCTGAGTTTTTAGGGTGAGAATGCTTTCATGTAGTCTTTGTAATATATTAAATATTGTGAACTGCAAAAAAATGGAGAATTGCAAGTCCTCCAAGTGGGGTAGAGGCAGATGATGACGATATCCATCAGAAAAAGGAGGCATTCACATTAAATAAGTAAAAGTACAACTCCAAAAGGGGCATTTGGGCTAATTCATGATATAGCAAGGCACAATCAAAGAAATTAAAATCCACTTCACAATTTACCATTTCATTTCTGATCACTGCAATACCAACTATTTGTTCTGCAACTTCAGCTACAAATGCCTGCAGCAGTGTTCCATCCTGAAAAGATAAGCATATATTTTAAGACCCTTAAAAATATGGCTATGAATGTTTTTGTAAGCAGGCAACAGTGGGTCTTAACCATGTTCACATAACAACAACAACAACAACAGAACAAGCATCTATCAACACCTACTTTGAGTCAGGTAGTAAGTTAAACGCCCTCCCTATGTCCACTGGATCCTCACACCAACTCTATTAGATATTATTATTATTATTATTATTATTGTTATTATTATTATCAGTTTTGAGATGGAGTTTTGCTCTTGTTGCCCAGGCTCGAGTGCAATGGCATGATCTTGGCTCACTGCAGCCTCCGCCTCTGGGGTTCAAGCAATTCTTGTGCCTCAGCCTCTCAAGCATCTGGAACTACAGGTGCTCAGCTAACTTTCGTATTTTCAGTAGAGACGAGTTTACACCACATTGCTCAGGGTGGTCTTGAACTCCTGGCCTCAAAGAATCCACACACCTTGGGCTCCCAAAGTGCTAGGACTGCAGGCGTGAGTCACCACACCTGGCTTCAGGGCTGAGACTTAATAAAGTTAATAATTTTACTGCTTCATCAAGGATACTCCTTAGTGAAACCAGCTTTTCCTTTCCTTTTTCTTTAATTGACATACTTGTAGATTTACATGCAGTGTAAGAAATAAAACAGAATTTCTTGTACACTTTGTTCAGTATCCCCTAATGATAATATTTTGCATAACCATAGTATAATACTACAAGCAGGAAACCAACACTGTTACAATTGTGTGTGTGTGTGTGTGTGTGTGTGTGTGTGTGGTGTATGAAGTTTCACATGATTTCATCACCTCTATAGGTTTATGTATCCACCACTGTAGTCAGAATATTGAACAGTTCTAATACCATAAAATCCCTTGAGTTGCCCCCTCTGTCCCCATCCTCCCCACATCCTTAACCTCTGGCATCAAATAACCTGTTCTCCATTTCTAAAATATTATCACTTCAAAGTGTCATATAAATGGAACTCTAGAGGATATAACCTGTAGGGGCTGGCTTTTTCCCCACTCAGTATAATTCTCTGGAGATTTATCCAAGCCAATACATGAATCAAGAGTTCATTTCTTTCATTGCTTAGTAGTATTCCAAGGCATGACGTTCCACAGTGTGTTTAACCATTCATCTGTTGAAGGATATCTGGGCTGACAATAGCTGCTATGAACATTAGTGTAAAGTCTTCATTTCTCTGGATCAAATGCCCACAAGTGCAACTGTTAGACTATAAGATAGTTGCAGTTTTAGTTTTTTAATAAACAGCCAGGACTGGGCACGGTGGCTCACTCCTGTAATCCCACCACTTTGGGAGGCTGAGGCAGGCAGATCACTTGACACCAGGAGTTTGAGACCAGCCTGGCCAATGTGGTGAAACCCCGTCTCTACTAAAAATACAAAAACTACAGGCGGGCACCTGTAATCCCAGCTACTCATGAGGCTGAGGCAGGAGAATCACTTGAACCCGGGAAGTGGAGGTTGCAGTGAGCCAAGATTGCGCCATTGCACTCCAGCCTGGGTGACAAGAGCGAGACTCTGTCTCAAAATAAACAAATAAATACAAATAAAAATAAAAAATTAAACAGCCAAAATATTTTCCAGAGTGGCCGTACCGTTCTACGTTCCTACCAGCAACACTAGAGATCCAGTTTCTCCACATCCTCGCCAGCATTTAGCGACTAGTGGCATCACGTTTTTTGTTTCAGTCATTCTGATGGCTTTGCAGGGATATTCCACTGTGGTTTGCTCTTTCGGTAGTTACCGGGATGACGGTGAAGAACACCAGGACCACTAGGACATTTGCTGCCACTTCTGTGACCTACTCTGAGGTGGCACTGGCTTCACCCACCATTGCTATTGCTTTTGCATCATAAGTACAGATCTCAACACAGTGGAAAATGAATAAAACAGTTTTTACCTTGCAGTCTCCCAGAAAATCCATGTTTCAGAGGCCCTCAAGGTTCTTTAGACCACACTTTGAGAACCAGGGCTTGACCTCATACCACTTAGAGGGCCAGGAGGGAAGGAGCAAAAAATGAAGAAACAAAGAGTCCAAGACAAACCAAAGCAAATACCATGTGCTGAAGGAAGTTGTATTTTAGTTTACTTTGATGCTTTCGTAAATAGTAAACATTTGTGTACACACCATTATGTTTAAGTGTTTGGTGTCTTCCTTCTGATGACTTAAAAATTAACTAAAAGATTTTTTTCCAAAAGAGCGAATAACTGGAACTCCCCAAATGACTTCAACAGTAGAATGAAGACATAAATGGTGGTATATTCATGCCATGAAATACTTCATGCTATAATATGAATGACTCTTACATATTGCTGAGCAAAAGAAACTTGGTATCAGAAAACAAGTGGTATGATTCCATTTATGTAGAGTTCAAAAATAGGCATAGCCAATCTCTGATCTTAGAAGCAAGGTGGTATTAACTTAGGGAAAGGCCTGAGTAGAGGCATCGGGGAACTTCCGGCAGGCTGTGGTTAGTCTGTTTCTTAAAATGTGCTGGTTACATGGTGTATGCAAATTGTGAAATCCATCACACAGTTTATTGGTTATACCTCAATAAATTTTGTTCAAAATAAAATGTATCAAAAAAGTGACTATGCACAATATTCTTCTTCTTTTTTTTTTTTTTTTTGAGACGGAGTCTTGCTCTGTCGCCCAGGCTGGAGTGCAGTGGCCAGATCTCAGCTCACTGCAAGCTCTGCCTCCTGGGTTTACGCCATTCTCCTGCCTCAGCCTCCGGAGTAGCTGGGACTACAGGCGCCCGCCACCTCGCCCGGCTAATTTTTTTTTATTTTTTAGTAGAGACGGGGTTTCACCGGGTTAGCCAGGATGGTCTCGATCTCCTGACCTTGTGATCCGCCCGTCTTGGCCTCCCAAAGTGCTGGGATTACAGGCTTGAGCCACTGCGACCGGCCACAATATTCTTTAACTATCTGCATCTTTCCATGTGTAGTTAGATTAACTGGCATGGCCCTTAAGATAGCAGTATTAATTTATAGACTGCCACAAGCCTGACTTTTGCCATAGCACATACATGCATTACCACACTAGAAAGAGAACCCAACACTTATCATGCAGGATCTTTCCCAGACTATGTAATCCTAGGGGATGCAGCCAGCTCAACAAAAGGGTCTGGTCAGACTCATCATTCAGTAGGCTCAAATAGGGTCCCACTACCCTCAGTCTGGTACCCAGTGCTGCTGAGGTGGGCACCAGATACCTGTGGATTCCTAAGATACCCTTCCCTAACCACGGTCATACTGTATCTACCTACCCCAAAAAATAGGATCTATCTCATTTTGATATGATTGTTTGGATCAAGTCCAAACTTTCTATCTTCATGAGAAGAATTTTGGGTGTCTGATCCCTCTGGGGGATCCCTACTGAGAATGGTCTCACTTCCTTAAGTCCCAGTCTCCATGGTTTCCTCTTCTGCTCCCATCTTCTAACTCTATCTCCACTGCCCCCGCCATATGATTTTCCAACTCAGATCCAAGGAAGTTTCAGGGTTGAGTCTACATGGGTCATCACGATGGTCCCATATCCTGAGGTCTGGTCATATCACATACTTACAGGGTCTTTGCGAGCCTTGTTGTAACGGTCTAAGTCCTCCAATATGCTTTTATTCAACATGAGGGTGCTGACAAGATTTTCCACACCAGGAGTATCCAAGAGAGTGGCAAATCTTATATGAATGGACCTGAGTAAGGAGAGGAATATATTTTTAAGTTAAAGTACTAAATACATATTCCCCCTCAAATGGAGACAGAATTGTAACATATCACACTTATATAAAATAATATCCAGTAAAGCATGTTTATATAACCTTGGGGTTTGAGTAATTGTAAAAGTAACTCATTTCATTATAGAAAACATGAAACACAAAAACGTGTGAAGAATAAGGTCAATATCACTGATAATGCCATTAACCAAAGACAACACAGAGATACTTTAAATATTTAGTTTACAGTAGCACTATGATTTAGTTCATAAACAGAGTCAAAATCCTTCCAATTTTTAAATTATGTTAGGAAGAAGTCACATTGCACCAGGGCTGGCTTCATGGGTGTGGGACCCACACAATGCTGTGTGCTTTTTAGAGCCTCACACTCACAGTTTATTGCTCTGAGGCCACCGTTCAAAAATTCTTAATAATTTTATCTTTGACTTCATGTTTTTAAGTGAAGTTAAGTGACACAATGGAGCATGTCAGGGGTCTTGGAGCCTCGGCTCATGTGTGCTCCCCACGGTCTCTCCATGATGCTTTTCTCCCACCTGTTCCCTGCCCCTGGCACCCTGGGCCCTAGAGAGCCTCCCCATTCCTGCCTCCTTCTGCCAGGGGTGACACTGGTTGCATTGGTTGGGGGAAGCCCGTGTTCAGCCAACACCCAGGGGGGTTCCTGGACAAGGGTATAGAGAGGCTCATGAGTCAGGTACATGACACATGGAGTCTCTGGTCAGACCAAGGGGGTGGCTGTCCCTACCCTGGGCAGGCAGTGCCATGGCGTGTTCGGCTAGCAACTCAGTGTGGACCTCCTACCGATCCTCCACCCAGGGGTTCAATGCATCCTGGTGCAGAGGTTGCAAGCCCTTAGTTGGATGCCTGTTTGCCATGGGTTGGAGCTCATGGGAAGGAGAGACTGATTGCTCCATACGAGGCCAGAGTCTCACATTTTTGTTTTGCAGTGGGTCCTATACATTATGTAGCTGGCCTCGCAGTGAATTCTCCGCAGTTACTAGGGTATTATTACTGAATGGGACAATGCCATTCCTCCTCGTGCTGATACAATCAAATATCCTAATCTATTTAACTGTCAACTGTAGAGAACATCTGTGCTTAAATTTTAATACATGCTTCCATATTTGAACAAAGTATCATATTTGCAAAGAACAATATCTATATCTATAATTAACTAATAAAAAGATGAACAACTAATACCATCTTAATAATGTTTATGAGCAATTTTAAGCGAAAGGTAAGAACTTTGTTATATGACCACCTTACACCAAAATCTAGTTCAGTGGATTAAAGATGGAAATGTAACAAACAAGACCACAAAAGCACTAGAAAAACACTTAAGTGAATTAAAAACATATATCCACACAAAACCAGTACATGAATGTTCATAGCAGCATTATTCACAATAGCCCAAGAGAAAACAACCCAAATGCCCACCAACTAATGAATGGATAAACAGAGTATGATTTATACATACAACAGAAAACTATTCAGCCATAAAAGAAAATAAAGTACTGACACATACTCCAACATGCATGAACTTTAAAACATTGTGCAAAGTGAGAGAAACCACATACAAAAAGGCACGTGTTGTGTAATTCCATTTATATGAAATGTCCAGAACAGGCAAATTTACAGTGATAGAAAGTGGGTTAGTGATTGTTGGGGGCTGAGGGGAGAAGAGAATGGGAGTGACAGCTTGATAGGTACAGGGTGTCCTTTGGGTGATACCAATGTTCTAGAACCAGATAGAGGTGGTAACTGCACAATGCTGTAACTCTACTACAAACCACTGAATTGTACATTTGAAGTGGGTAAATTGTATAGCATGTGAATTACATCTCAATAAAGCTGTTACAAAAATACATATAATGCTAAAATAATTGAAAGGAAAAGGGAATGGCAACTAACAGCAAAAACAATAAGCTGGCATAGCTATATAAATATCAGATAAACCAGATCTTAAGGCAAAAATCATGAGAAAAAGGTCTTTGTTTGATAATAAAAGTTCACTAGGAAGACATAACAATACCATATCTATAGGTGTCTAACAATAAAGCTCCAGGATACTGAAGTAAAAATGGACAGGGTTATGAGAAGAGTTTGAAATTTACCATCATATTGGTAGAGTTTAATATGGTAGAGCTCTCTCAGAAACTGCTGTCAGACAACACATTTAAGATACTGTGGAAGATCTGGATAAACTTCAGCTAAAGTACACTATATCACCCCAAATGAAAAAGATATGGCCATCTAAGAGTTGTCTCACTGTTTCCATTCCAAAGCCTTCCAGCCAGCTGTCTTTCCTGTCTTAGGTAACAACAACTCCATCCTTCCAGTGGTTCAGGCCCAGACCTTTGGCTTCATCTGTTTTCTTGCACACCTCTCTTTCAGCCTCACTTTGGGCTGACTCTACTTTCAAAATGCATCTAAGAATGGAACGACTTCTCAAGACCTCCAATGCTAGTCCAGTCTCCACCACCTCTCTCCTGGGTTGTTAGAACAGCATCTTAGTGTCTCTTCACATTTCTGCCATTGTCCCTGACAAGCCATCCTCCACCAATTTGCCAGAGCAATGCTTATCAAATGTTAAGTCTGATCACAAGACTCTTATACTCAAATTCCCAGTAATAGAGGTGTTCTTACCCTCTTTTATGTGTACGGCCCCTCTCAGAATGTTTTTAAATGAATAAAGTAAGATACTTAAGATAATAATATATGAGCTTCATTAAACAAACATGATTCAGCAGGGAGTCTAATAATTACCATAATTTTGCTACATTGACGAGCATAAGCTTGCACTCCCAGTAAAAGCCAAAGTTCTACAGTGGCTGAAAGCCCCCTCCCCGACTCCCCACGACCACAGCCTTCTTCCCTGTGCCCTCCCTCTGGGATTGCTGCTTGCTCTGACTCATCTCCAAACAGTTGGCTTCTTGATTTCCCTGCTCTGTGGCACAGGCCACCGTGCTGTTCCTCAAACATGCCAGACATAGTCCCTCATCAGAAGTTCCTACTTGAGGAAGGTACCTCATCAGAAGGTCCTACTTTATTAGAAGTTCTTACCTCATCAGAAGTTCCTACCTCAACAGAAGGTCCTACCTCATAAGAATTCCCTACCTGAGAAAGTTCCTACCCAATCAGAAGTTCTTACCTAAGGAAGTTCCTACCTCATCAGAAGTTACCTCATCAGAAGTTCCTACCTGTAATTCTCCTCCAGCAAATCTGTGAGCCTGTTCCATCACCTCAACATTTGAGTCTTTGCTGAAACTTCACCCTCTCAATGACCCTGAAACCCTATTTAAAATCTGGACCCTGACTTTCGAACCTCATTCCTTTTTCTATTTTTCTCCACAGCACTTCCTACTTTCTCTTTATTTTGTTTTTCACTGTTTGTCTCCTTCCACTAGAATAAAACTTGACAAAGATGGGAGTGTTGGTCTATTTGCTCACTGCTGCCACCTCATGGCTAGAGCAATGCCTGGCACATGGTAGATGCTCAATAAATAGCTGTTAAGTGAACTAATCATGAAGCTTGCATGGAGATAGCCAGAGAGCTTCCCCATGCTTATTACATGTCTTTGTGTGTGTGTGTGTGTGTGTGTGTGTTTTACATATAATAAATACTACAACTGAGTTATAAACAGTGTTGTTGGATACTAGACTGGAAACTGAGAGTAAGCGGACATCTTCCCCCAGTAAGGCTTGTAGCTCAGACCATATCACGGTCCACTCCAAAAAGCCAGGGCTTTTTGTAGCCTACAGTGGTGCCCAATAAATGTTCAGTGGGACATGGGGCTATCTTCCTGCAAAGGAGCACAAAACTGCAAACATTGTTTCACCAGTCTGTCCATGGAAATCTACTGGTGATTAGGGGTCACAACCATTTTGCATTCATCTCTGCAATTCATATTCACCAAAGAGGAGTATTTCAGAACTTTTCTTTGTTCCTAGAATTTCAGGGGGAGGAACAGGCAATGGCAGTATGTTTGTGCCCTCCTCTAAAATGACACTGTCCAGTACAAGAGCCCATACACTTGAAACGTGGTACTCAGAACTGAGACGTGCTGTAAGAATAAAATATTCACTGAACTGTGGACTTGGTACAAAAAAAGTAATATAAAGTATCTCATTCATGCTTTTTAAATATTGATTATATGCTGAAACAATACTATTTTGGATATAATGGGTTAAATAAGAAATAAATGTTACAATTAATTTCACCTACTTTTTGATTTTTAAATTAGTGTGGCTATTCAAAAATCTAAAATTACACATGTGGCTCAGAGTGTATTACTACTGGATGGGGCTGCTCTCTATGTCTGTATTTGCCTCTGAGAACTACTTCCCAAAAGGTTTTTATTCAGCTCATAAAGCAGAACGTAGGCTGGCTGGGTGAGGTGGCTCACACCTATAATCCCAGCACTTTGGGAGGCCAAGGCAGGAGGATCACTTGAGACCAGGAGTTCAAGACCAGCCCAGCCAACATGGTGAAACTCCATCTCTACTAAAAATACAAAAATTAGCTGTGCATGGTGGCTCACACCTATAATCCTAGCTACTTGGTTGGCCAAGGCACTAGAATCACTTGAACCCAGAACCCAGGAGGCAGAGGTTGCAGTGAGTCGAAATCATGCCACTGCACTCCAGGCTGGGCAAAAGAGTGACACTCTATCTAAAAAAAAAAAAAAAAAATCAGAATGTAGGTCTTATTCCACATGTGACCTTTTTTTGGCAGGCTCTGAGGCAAGGTGGCTGTATATACACTATTCCTCCTACAATGGGTGCTGAGAACAGCAGCCTGTTTCTGTTCACTTTAACTAGAATCAGATGTGGGAGACCTGAGGAGGAGGTGGTCTAGCTCCTTTCTTTTCTGGGTAAAGGGAGGAAGAGGTGTGGATTCTTTACTCAGTGTGTTCTGATAGCCGTGTGTCACTATGCACTTGTTCTTTGTGTCTTCACATCTCCTCCTGTTGCATTTTAAAGCATTTTCATAGTATGTGGTTTTGCCTAATAAAGCATTCTCATAGCAAAAAACAAAAAAACAAACAAAAAACGGGACACATACTTGTTGTTACATGGGTATTTCCTTTTTTTTTTTTTTTGAAAAAGGGTCTTGCTCTGTCGCCCGGGCTGGATTGCAGTGGCCGGATCTCAGCTCACTGCAAGCTCCGCCTCCCGGGTTTACGCCATTCTCCTGCCTCAGCCTCCCGAGTAGCTGGGACTACAGGCGCCCGCCACCTCGCCCGGCTAGTTTTTTGTATTTTTTAGTAGAGACGGGGTTTCACAGTGTTAGCCGGGATGGTCTCGATCTCCTGACCTCGTGATCCGCCCGTCTCGGCCTCCCAAAGTGCTGGGATTACAGGCTTGAGCCACCGCGCCCGGCCGGGTATTTCCTTTACAAAGGAAATTGCTTTTAATTGCTTCCAGTTGCTTCTACATAGCAATTGGCAGGAAAAAGTGAAAAATGAATAAATGTAAGAAATAAACTCTTAAGACATATTTCCTAAAATCAAGGATTAAAATGGATTCATCAAGAATTATTCATTCACTCCATCACAAATATTTATTAAACATCTGCTGTGTGCCCCGTGTGTTCTGGGTGCTGGGGATATATCGGGGAAACAGAGAGTCCACAATTTCTGCTCTCGTGGAGCTGAACTGCTATTGACTCCAGACCATATTTTGAGAAATAATTCTGAAATTCTTTAAAGTTTTAAATAAGGCACATGAGGTTAGAAGCAGACTAATTGTTATGGAGGCCTTCATCTGTGTTTTTGCTAGAGAAAGCACCTTGAAAAATACAATGACTTCAAGACAAAGTTGTTAGGATGCATACTATTTTATTCTCAACAAAAAACACTCATTAGAATCCTTAATTAAAATGACATGGATCTCAAATATATATATATATATCATGTCATCTATATAAACAGAATACTGTTGTCAAATTATCAAGCAGCTATCTTTATTTCTTACCCTATTCTCAGATAAATCATAAAGATTTATTCATTGAGGGTCTACAAAATGATACCAAGACCTTCTGTGGAATGAACTTTAAATCTGCTAAATAAATATCCAATAAAACAAAGTCTGCTTCAATGATTATGTACTGACTTAGGCCTGGCAGTACCTCAGAAGATGGTGGCTCATTGGATGCACCTAAATGTGGCCCTACTTTCATCTCTGTGCAAGTTTCAAATAGGAAGTTGCTTCTCTCATTTTAGTCATTCTTTCATTTTAGCTATTATGGTGGCTCCCTTCTTTCAGTCCCATGGCCTGTAGCCAGGAAGGAGAACACTCCCACCTCCCTCTATCTGTTCCACACATCACTTTGCCTGACCTTCCCAGAAGCGAATGTGTACTCAGTAACCAGAAGAGTTTAGCGTTCTTTTCCCAAGGGTGCAAGTATGGTTCTAAAGCCACCCTGAATCAGTGAGGGAGATTAGCTATGTTTTTCATTACCCATCCACATGGCTTTTTCTATCCACAGAAAAAGCAAGGTTTCTGGAGGGCTTCGCAAGGCTTTACCTCTCCAGGTCACCTCTTTCTTATGCTTTCGCTCTCTGATGTACTTAAATGCTCTAACCTGTTAGCCCTCAGGAAATGACACCTCTCTGTGAAGAAGTGATGAAGCCCCGCCCACTGGCCTCTTCTTGAGTCCTGAGAGTCTTGCAGTCTGGGTTACCTGCTTCACAAGAGGTTTGCTTCTCCCTGTTTTTGGCTGACTTTGACCTCAAGGATCAGAGTTTCTAGTATTTAATCAGATCACACATACAATAAAGTAGAATATCATATATGAAAGTGGAAGGAAAAAGATTTAACACAACTTTTCAATACCAAATTGAGTGGATGAATTGTTTTAGACACAAGGTTATGCGTGTGTGTGTGTGTATATATATAATATCTATATATATACACACACATAAAAGTATGTATACACATAAATGTGTGTACATATATATACACACACACATAAAAGTTGTATATATATACATACAACTTTTACTTGAAGTTCAAGGGTACATGTGAAGGTTGGTTATATAGGTAAACTTGTGTCATGGGGGTTTGTTGCAGAGATTATTTATCACCCAGGTATTAAGCCTAGTACCCATTAATTAGGTTTCCTGATCCTCTCCTTCCTCCCACCCTCCACCCTCTGATTTGCCCCAGTGTGTCTGTTGTTCCCCTCTATGTGTCCATCTGTTCTCATTATTTAGCTCCCACTTATAAGTGAGAATGTGTGGTATTTGACTTTCTCTTCCTGCATTGGTATGCTAAGGATAATGGACTCCAGTTCCATCCATGTTCCTGCAAAGGACAATATCTCATTTTTTTTTTATGCCTGCATAGTATTCCATGGTGTATATGTACCACATTTTCTTTATCCACTTTACCACTGATGGGCATTTAGACTGATTCCGTGTCTTTGCTATTGGGAATAGTGCTGCAATGAACATGTGTGTGTATGTGTCCTTAGAATGATTTATATTCCTTTGGATATATACTCAGTAGTGGGACTGCTGGGTGGAATGTTATTTCTGTTTTTAGGTCTTTTGAGGAGTCATCACACTGTCTTCCACAATGGTTGAACTAATTTACACTCCCACAGAGTATAAACATTCCTGTTTCTCTGCAACCTTGCCACCTGTTATTTTTTGACTTTTTTGTAATGGTCATTTTGACTGGTGTGAGATGGTATCTCTTTGTGGTTTTGATCTGTATTTCTCTAATGATCAGTGAGGTTGAGCTTTTCTTCATATGATTGTTGGCTGCATGTATGTCTTCTCTTGAAAAGGGTCTATTCATGTCCTTTGCCCAGTGTTTTGTTTTGTTTTGTTTTGTTTGTTTTTTTGAGACACAGTCTTGCTCTGTTGCCCAGGGTAGAGTGCAGTGGTGTGATCTCGGCTAACTGCAAGCTCCGCTTCATGGGTTCACGCCATTCTCCTGCCTCAGCCTCCTGAGTAGCTGGGACTACAGGTGCCCAGTTTTTAATGGGGATGTTTTTTCCTTGTAAATTTGTTTAAGTTCCTTATAGATGCTGGATATTAGACTTTTGTCAGATGCATAGTTTGCAAAAATTTCCTTCCATTCTATAGGTTGTCTGTTCACTCTGTGGATGGTTTCCTTTGCTGTGCAGAAGCATTTTAATTAGATACCATGTGTCAATTTTTTCTTTTGTTGCAATTTCTTTTGGCGTCTTCATCATGAAATCTTTGCCCATTCCTATGTCCAGAATGGTACTGCCTAGGTTGTCTTCCAGGGTTTTTATAGTTTTGTGTTTTACATTTAAGTCTTTAATCCTTGAGTTAATTTTTGCATATGGTGTAAGGTGTCCAGTTTCAGTCTTCTTCATATGGCTACCCAGTTATCCCATCACCATTTATTGAATAGAAAATCCTTTCCCCATTGCTTTTGTCAGGTTTGTTGAAGATTAGATAGTTGTAGGTGTAGAGGCTTATTTCTGGGTTCTCTATTCTCTTCCATTGGTCTATGTGTCTGCTTTTGTACCAGTACCATGCTGTTTTGGTTACTGTAGCCCTGCAGTATAGTTTGAAGTCAGGTAGGGTGATGCCTCCAGCTTTGTTCTTTCTGCTTTGGATTGCCTTGGCTATTCTGGCTCTTTTTCGGGTCCATATGAATATTAAAACAGTTTTTTCTAGTTCTGTGAAAAATGTCAATGGTAGTTTAATAGGAATAGTATTGAATCTACAAATTGCTTTGGGCAGCATGGTCATTTTAATGATATTGATTCTTTCTATCCATGAGCATGGAATGTTTTTCCATTTGTTTGTGTCATCTCTGATTTCTTTGAGCAGTGTTTTGTAGTTCTCCTTGTAGAGATCTTTCATCTCTCATTGGTTAGATGTATTCCTAGGTATATTATTATTATTTTTTTTTTTGGCAATTGTGAATGGGACTGCGCTCTTGATTTGACTCTAGGCTTGACTGTGGTTGGTGTATAGGAATATCAGTGATTTTTGCACATTGATTTTGTATCCTGAGACTTGCTGAAGTTGTTTCTCAGCTTAAGGAGCTTTGGGGCAGAGACTATGAGATTTTCAATATACAGGATCATGTCATCTGCAAACAGGAATAGTTTGACTTCCTCTCTTCCTATCTGGATGCCCTTTATGTATTGCAGAAAATAGGGCAACTTTTTAATACCAGTAAATAAAAATGAAATGACAGGGAGAAGAAAAAGTGATTTGAGTCTTTCTGAATTCCAAAACAGTGATCGTTGTAATAGAATCATGAAACAATTTGATAGTCATTAGTAATTCAGTTTAAATAAAAAATAAACAAACAAAACCCACAAAATTAAAAATGAGGTTTCTATTGGGTTCTGTTCAAGACGGCCGATTAAAAGCAGAAGGGGCCAAGGACTGATGATGTTAAAACACTCTCCACAATAACACGGGCCTGAAATAGGTACAATGTAACTTTCTGTGTGAGTCACCCACAGAAAAGCAAAGAAGACAGAAATGGTGAGGGGAGTAGTTGCTTAAAGGACAACTAGCTAAATGCATTTTATTTACTGAGCCAAGTTGATGGCTGTATGATCTAATTCAGCAGTAAATATTTATTTATAAAAAATAATTCCTAGCGCAATAAGTATTGGTTAGCCAAGTACATCTGAAACGTTTCCCCACATTTAAAATGTCAAATTTCAGAAAAACATCATGTGAAAGGGTGGTAAGATGGAGTGGCTGACCAATTCACCTGAATGTGTTCTCTACTAATGAATAAACAAGAGGACAGAAAAGCCAGTGGGTAGGTCAAGAATGAGCAAGCAGCGGAAATAGAAAAGGAATCATCATCTGTAGCACATACTCACCCCGTATTAAGTTTGGAAATGTCCTAGAGGTTAATATATGAAGAAAATGTATCATAAAGAAAGCATTTAATTTATTCACAATTAAAGTGCAAGTTAACATAAACATTAGGAAATGTCCTCATCTCAAAGGCCTGTAGTCACTAAACAAAAGGAGAGGGAACCTGGGTGTGGAATGTGTTGACAGAAGAGGTAGCCATCACTAACGACTGAATGAGTAATTTGTCCCAGTGCTCACCAGCACAGCCAGAGGGCAGATGACAGACGCAAATATAATTTCCCAAGGGAAGAAGAACGAAATTAGGTGGAGGACCAGAACATGAGGTCATGAAATTTAAAGTAACCAAACTTAAGAGCAGAAACAATTCATCCCAAATGTCAAGAGAAGTGAAGCAAAAAATAGAAGAACATGATACATTTTTAAAGAGTAGGTGTAGAGGACCTGAGCCCTCACCATGCCCAAGTGGCTCCTCCTCACCTCCTTCAGGTCTTTACTCATGGCCACCCTTCCTGTCACCCTAGGCAAAATGGCAGCCCTTCTCCCACTCAGCACTTCCGATCCCCTCTCCGCACCTGCTATACTCTTCATGTTCGCCCTCAGTGCCTACATACTGTGCATTTGGATCTCTTTCCTTTACATCTTTCTCCACCATCTAGAATGCCCCCGCTGTGGGCAAGAATTTCTATCTGTTTGCATCATTTCTGTTTCCCCAGCACCTGGAATAGGACTGGCACACGTTTGCAGTCAGTGCTGTGGATTTTACTGGATGAATGAGGGGGTTTGCTGGGGTCTCTGAGAAGGAAAACAGACATCAGCCAGTACTCTCCTCCTGCACCCCAGAACCCAGTGGCCATTTTGTCAATGTGATAGATGTCAATTTCAGGATGGAGGGAGGGTGGAAGAAAGGAAAGAAACCAAGACCCTGGAGATACAAATCCTAAAGCCCTGCCTATCTCCAGACATCCTGCTTATGTGAGTCAGTACATGTCCTAAAGCAGAAGCCATTCTGAGTTGGTTTTTCTTTCCAACTGAAAGCATTCTCATTGTTAATCTAAATTTTGAAATGCAAAAAATGGCTTTAGAAAAACACAGGTGGAAAGTGTGTATGAAAAAAGAAAGGGCCAGGAACTAGAAACAAGCAAGAGAAATTAAAGCATTACTTGATATAAATAGAAAAAAATATGAAAAACAGTTATAGTCCACATATTCTTACAAATCTAACCAAAAGGTTATATTTATATAGAGAAGAAACTTAGTAATTCAACAGTACCAAAAAATTACTAGATCATAAAAGGTTTAAAGTAGGTGTGGCCTTTAAACTTCTAAAATTGTCTAGAAAAAGAAATAAATATAAAATAAAAGAATAAAAAGTAAAGTAGGTATGGCTTATATGTTTTATAGAAAATCTGTATTTGGAAGACAGATAATCACAATTCTTTTTTAAAAAAATAATTTAATTCTATTTTAAGTTCCAGGATACATGTGCAGGACAAACATATGTTACATAGTGTGCCATGGTGGTTTGTTGTTCCTGTCAACCCATCACCTAGGTATTAAGCCCAGCATGCATTAGCTACTTATCCTGATGCTCTTCCTCCCCTCGGACCCCCACTGACAGACCCCAGTGTGTGTTGTTCCTCCCAGCCCTCACATGTGTTCATGTGTTCTCATCATTCAGCTCCCACTTATAAATGAGAACATGTGGTGTTTGGTTTTCTGTTCCTGTGTTAGTTTGCTGAGGATAATGGCTTCCACCTGCATCCATGTCCCTGCAAAGGACGTAGTCTTGTTTCTTTTTTATGGCTGCATAGTATCCCATGGTATCATAGTATTCTATGGTACCACATTTTCTTTATCCAGTCTATCAGTGATGGGCATTTGGGTTAATTTCGTGTCTTTGCAATTATGAACAGTGCTGCAATGAACATAGGTATGCATGTATCTTCAAAATAGAATGATTTATATTCCTTTGGGTATACACCAGAAATGGGATTGCTGGGTCAAATGGTATCTCTAGTTCTAGGTTTCTGAGGAATCAGCACACTGTCTTCCACAATAGTTGAACTAACTTACATTCCCACGAACAGTGTAAAAGTGTTCCTATTTCTCCATAGTCTTGCCAGCATCTGTTGTTTCTTGACTTTTTAATAATTGCCATTCTGACTGGCATGATATGCTATCTCTTTGTGGTTCTGATTTGCATTTCTCTAATGATCAGTGATTCTGAGCTTGATTTTGAGCTTTTTTTCACGTTTGTTGGCTGCATGAATGTCTTCTTTTGAGAAGTGTCTGTTCATGGTCCTTTGCCCACTTTTTAGTGGGGTTGTTATTTTCTTGGAAATTTGTTTAAGTTTCTTGTAGATTGTGGATATTAGACCTTTGTCAGATGAACAGATTGCAAAAATTTTCTCATATTCTGTAGGTTGTCTGCTCACTCTGATGATAGTTTCTTTTGTAATAAATCACAATTCTTTTCTACCAGATGATGTATTCATTAAAAAAGCAGAAGCCCCGGCCGGGCACAGTGGCTCACGCCTGTAATCCCAGCACTTTGGGAGGCCAAGGTGGGTAGATCAGGAGGTCAGGAGATTGAGACCATCCTGGCTAACATGGTGAAACCCCATCTCTACTAAAAATAAAAAATAAAATAAAAAGTAGCTGGGCATTGTGGCCGGTGCCTGTAGTCCCAGCTACTCAGGAGGCTGAGGCAGGAGAATGGCATGAAACCCGGGAGGCAGAGCTTGCAATGAGCCAAGATCACACCACTGCACTCCAGCCTGGGCGACAGAGTGAGACTCCATCTCAAAAAACAACAAACAAACAAACAAAAGCCCCTATGGTGCTTCTCAAACTTTTAATGTGCATGAAAGTCAACTGGTGCACTTGTTAGCAACACAGATTCAGAAAACCTGAGGCAGGGTCTGGGATTCTGTATTTTAGCAAAGTCTCAGCAGATGCTGCTGCTGCTGCTGATCCCTGGACCACACCTGCAGTGGAACTGAAGAGCATATGAAGAAAGAACTGTCCTTGAGTAAAATGAGGTAACCTTGAGAAGGGAAGCCAGGTGCTAAGGAGCAAGAAGGAAGAATATGCCACGGTCCATGATGACCGTATGCCCAGCCCACCCCGATGGCCTTCTTTAAGGGACAAACAAGTTCTTGTAAAGTCTCGCTTTCTAAAAGCCAGGTGTGAGTCCTCACAGATACAAAGGGTGCATGTCACTGAGCATCACTGGATAGTGCCCTGACTTACAAAGGACCCTGGCTGCTGCACCTGAGCTCCTCCTGCACTCCTGGCTGACAGGCAGGTGCAGGGGACTGGCTGGAAACACCTCGGCACTTAAAGACAAGGCCATGGGGATGCAGGGACAGAAGGGGATGGCCCTGTGCAGGCACTGCCACCTCGGGGTAACTGATGCCAGGAACCCAGAAAGGTGATGGGAAGTCATCTTTAAGGTCTCCCCCACTCTCACATTTCCAAACTTCATTTTGAGTGATACGAAATTCCACCAAATTCATTTGTTAGTACACTCTTTTTTTTTTTAAATACAAACATTGCTGGGGTGTAAGGGTGGGGGTTGCTCTTCCTTCTCATTTCTCTAGGAGCCTCTTCAGGTTGGCCGCCCTCCTTTC
Organism: Colobus angolensis palliatus; assembly: GCF_000951035.1. Taxonomy (NCBI): domain Eukaryota; kingdom Metazoa; phylum Chordata; class Mammalia; order Primates; family Cercopithecidae; genus Colobus; species Colobus angolensis. The sequence goes on along the minus strand of NW_012112808.1, from coordinate 6,715,770 downwards.
TCTCCGCCACTCCTGCAGCCACGATCAGCTGCCTGGAGAGGGTGCAGGAGTGTGGACTTTAAAAGAGCAAAGGGAAGAACGATGTTGTACTCCCTATAGGAACTGAGCAATATTGACAGGCAAAGCCACCATTTTTAACATTAAATGTGTGGTTTCACTAAAAAGCTTTTTATGCTTAGAATATGGTTTAAAGAATTAAAGAGGAGATCTATGCTTTCTGTAGAAAACAACTGCCCACTGCCATGTGCACCCCTAATGGTGATAAGAGTGTGGGTTTCGAGGGATGCCTTCCCCTATGAGACCGTGCATAGCTTCTTGAATAGAAAAAGGCAATGGGCACAACCATGGCACTTGGAGAAGCTACAGAAGCACACAGGCAGGGAACCTGGTGTGGGCTGGCAGGTGTGCTGGCGGCAAACTGGAGGAGGCTGTGAAGGAGGGTTCCTGATGAGGGCTCAGGTGGCAACTGCGACAACACATGACTTGTGAAAGACACAAATCTAGTTCAGCTTCTGAGTCTTTAATATTTCAGAAAAGAACCCAGGTACACATCATGAGCTCCAATTTTAAATGCAAGTGATTCAAGAAAAAGAAGCTGGCACTGAAAAAGGTTACGAAGAAAAGCCAGGGCTCCAGTGCAACCAAACTAATTCCCAGAAAAGTGTTGAAAGTCTCATCATTGAAAAGATTTAGATTTTATTTTTAAGAAAAGTAATGCATGGACATAGTAAAAGAGTGTGTAAGAAAAGAATATGAATGTAAATTATGTAATTAAAGCTACTAAGAACAAGGCTGCTACTACAGCCAGACCGATGACCCCTTCCTAGATCCGTATCATCTCATTGCTCTCCATCTCCAGAGCCTTTATTCAACTGGATTTATTCAGAGTGAAAACTCCAAGAAAAAAAGTCACCAATGCATTTAAGAATGCGGAGCGTAAAGTACATTTTAAAAAATTCTGCTTGAATCATAATACAATATAAAATCTCAGTGTAGAAAAAATTAACTACATTTTTCTGTCACAGAAGTACTGCACACCCACTGATTTTTAAAAATTCAAACAGAAACAACCCATTTAAAAATAGGCAAAATACCTAAACAGACACTTCACCAAAGAAGATACACAGTTGGCAAATAAGCATATAAGACATGCTCAACACCACATGTCATTAAAACAGCGAGGTACCACTAACACACTGATTAGAATGGCTAAAATCCAAAACACTGATGACACCAAATGCTGGCAAGGGTGTGCAGCAGCGGGAACTCATTCACTGCTGGTGGGAATGCAAAATGGCTCAGCCACTCTGTCAGATAGTTTGACAGTTTCTTGTAAAACTAAACATATTCTGGTCATAGGATCCAGCAATTGTACTCTTTGGTAGTCATCTAAAAGTTGAAAACTTACACCCACATAAAAACCTACACATGAATGTTTATAGCAGCTTTATTCATAACTGCTCAAACTTGAAAGCAACCAGAGGTTTTTCAATTAGATAAATGGGTAGACATACTGTGGTACATCCAGACAACGGAATATTATCCAGGGCTACAAAGAAATAAGTTAGCCAGTCATGAAAAGACATGGAGGAACCTTAAAAACATATTAATCAGTGAAAAAAGCCAATCTGAAAAGGCTACTAATACGATTCCAACTTTATGACATTCTGTAAAACGTAAAATTCTGGAGACAGTAAAAAGACCAGTGGTTGACAGTGTTGTGGGAAATGAGGGATGAACAGACAGAGCACAGAGGATGTTTAGGAGAGGAAAACTATTCTGTGTGCTATCATAACAGTGGATACACGTCATTACACATCTGTCCAAAGCCATAGGACGTACAACACCAACAGTGAACCCTAATGTAAACTATTGGTTGATAATGACATGTCAGTGGTGGTTCATCGATTACAACAAATGTGCCAATCGGCCGGGCGCGGTGGCTCATGCCTATAATCCCAGCACTTTGGGAGGCCGAGATGGGCGGATCACGAGGTCAGGAGATCGAGACCATCCTGGCTAACATGATGAAACCCCGTCTCTACTAAAAAAATAAAAACTAGCTGGGCGAGGTGGCGGGCGCCTGTAGTCCCAGCTACTCCGGAGGCTGAGGCAGGAGAAAGCGTAAAACCCGGGAGGCGGAGCTTGCAGTGAGCTGAGATCCGGCCACAGCACTCCAGCCCAGGCGACAGAGCAAGACTCCGTCTAAAAAAAAAAAAAAAAATGTGCCAATCTAGTGCCGGATGTTCATGATGCAAGAGTCTGTGTATGGTGGTGGAGAAGGGACTTGTGAGAACTCTCTGCACTTTCTGCTCAATTTTGCTGTAAACCTAAAACTACTCTTTTGAAAAAAAGTTTATTGGCCAGATGTGGCAGCTCACACCTGTAATTGCAACACTGGGAGGCCAAGGTGGGTGAACTGCTTGAGCCCGAGAGAGTTCAAGATAAGCCTGGGGAACATGATGAAACCCCATCTCCACAAAAAATAAAAAAATCAGCCAGGTGTTGTGGCACATGTCTGTGGTCCTGGCTACTTGGGAGGCTGAGATGGGCGGATCACCTGAGCTTGGGAGGTTGAGGCTCCAGTGAGCCATGATTGTGCCACTGCACTCCAGCCTGGGCAAGAGAATGAGACGCCGTCTTAAAAAAAAGTTTATTAATTAAAACAAAAAAAATCAAACATAACAGATAGATCTAATGCAAAAAGTCAGTCACCATCTTCCCCTACAATTCCCAGTCCTGTTTCCCAGAGGCATATAAGGTTAATGAAATCCTATGTACCTTTTCAGAACTTCTACACATACACAAGATAAAAACTAGATATAAGGTTCGCATAGTAACCTTTTTCCTCTTCTTCTTAATTAAGGAATCAACTGAGTTTCTCACTGGGCACATGCCCAACCTGCCAGCAACATATCTTGCAGGTTCCCTTGCAGCTAAGTAGGGCCATGAGACTAAGTTCCTTAGCACACAATATGAACAGAGGTGATTCATGTCCCCTGAGAGCAAAGTGCTTCCCCTCCTCCACTTCTCGCTCCACCCTTCCCTGTGGGCTGCAATGTGGCTACGGCACTCCGAGCTAGCTCTGAGCACAAGGAGGAAAAGTCCACTCTGGCCATGAGTCTGAAACTCTTGCATGCCACGGAGCCCTTTAACACTCTGGTGATGCTGTGAACTCCTTCCCAGACAAACGTTTCTACATTCATAAAATAAAACACAGAGGATTACAAATTATCTTGAAACACAGTTAGCAAAATGTTTTTTAAAATGTGTTACAGTAATGCCTGTGCCTCTTTGTTAATGCATTAAATAACAAATTCTGGTTGAGAATAAAATCACTGAAATTTCAAAGTAGGGTAAATATATGTGATATTTTTGAGACATCTGCAACAACAAAAACATGAACAAAAATATATGTCATTTCTACTGGCTACAAAGTCGTGGTTTCTGCTAACACTATGAGACCTGCCAGCTCCAGTCACAATGGAAGGACACACTAAACTTCACTTACAGGTTAGTGGAATAAAGATGTCGCTTTCCTTCCCATCCAGATTCACAGACCTCATGCTTCTCTCTGGATATGTTAGGTAAAGACCCTTGCTCTATGGAGTGGAGGAGCAATAAGAGAAGGAACTTCAGTTCCTGGACAATTTCATGGGAAGAAAGCTGAGAGTCTCCTTAGACCACGTGCTCATGTCTGGACTACTGCAGGACAGAGACAGAACTGGCTCAAGGCAGTTGTGTTTAGGGATCACTCTGATACAACAGTTTAGCAATAGTGCTGACTGCTACCTATGAACACTTTACAACAATCAGATGGGATTATACCAACCACACCACGTAGAGAAACAGTATGTGGGGTGGTCATGAGTTGGCTCCGTAAGCTAAAAGCCTAGGTTCCAATTTCAGTTCTGCCACTTTCTGCTGTGTGGACTGTAGACTAGTTACTCAACCTCTCTATGTCTCAGTCTTCTTACTTGTGAAATGAGAATAATGATACCCAACTAATTAAGTCACTGTGAGTGTTGACACATGGCAAGTGATTATTAAGAAAGCGCCTGGCACACTACAAATCCTCAATAAATGTTAATTATCATTAGTATTACTACTTGTACTATTGTTGTTTGACTGTTTTTCTCACCATCTTAGATATATTTCCACATAGGATACAGAAATCTGATTTTATTTCTTCAAATCTTCATCATAATGTACTAAATGAATTTGCTAAAATTCATTTAACCAGTCCCTAATTATGAAGTGAACATCTAGGATGTTTCTCAAAGTTTCACTCAAATGGTTAACACAGCACTTACAGAGCAAGCTCTCTGACGCTCCTCCACCAAACCTTTCATCAGAAGATTGTGTGTCAACTTTATTGAGGTCTAAGTTACATACAATAAAAGGCCCTCATTTCAAGTGTGCAGTTTGATGAGCCTCAGAATATTTTGTAAAAATAAGATAGAAGATATTAAATATACACTGATTTTTGGTTTTTTTCCTGTATAGTCTGGTCATGCCTTTTATTAATTGTTCTATTTAGGAATTAAATGATTTTCTTATTGATTCATTAAAGCTCTTTATATATTAAATATACCCACCTTTTGTCTGCCATATTTGTTTAAAACATCCTTCTGTTGGTCAGTTACATTTTAATTAAATCAGGTGGTTCAAAAAACTTGGTATAGTATAAGAAACCTTAATTTTTTTCTTTCATGTTTTAAAAAGAACTTTCTCATTCTGAGATGTGATAAAAGCCAATCTTTACTCACTTTCCTCATCCAGCACTCCATATTACTTTCTCAGGAAAGCTTCATCTGGCTGGGCTTTCTCCCAGTATTCCAGAATATTGGAATATTCCAGAATATTGGGCATCTCCCAATATTCCATGCTCAGTACCACATGCCCAGCACTGGTTACTCCCATCACAGTTGCAGTTTTACACAATATGTGTCCATAAGCCTTGAAAAGGCAGGGACCATGTCTGTATGTTGTTCACCATTGTGTTCCCAGAACTTGGCACAGAACCTAGCACTGTAAATATATTTTCTAATTTTTATGTTTTCAATATTTACATTTAACTCTTTAATCACCTGAGAATCTATTTTATGATAGAGTATCAAAAAATTTCTATCCTCATTTTGTCCCACCATTTACAGAAGAATCCTTCCTTTCCCCACTGTTGTGACACACACTTTGTCATGAATGTATTATATACACACACTCACATACAAAGCTCAATCCGCACACTGAGTTCCTACTATACTGGGTCTGTTTCTTGTGTTACATTGTTCTGCCTACAGAATCAGTCAACGTGGCCTTGTCTTGATTGTTGTGGAGCTCTATTATGTTTTAACACCTGACAGGACAAATCTCTTCTCAAGTGCCATTCTTTCTCTAAATGTATTAGTTAAAATCACTTAATCAAGCCCTCTTCTAATAAAAGATGATCTTTAAAATAAATTATTAAAATAGCAGGGAGCTCTTTGTTCCCTTGTCGTCTGTAATTTCATGGATTGCTGTGTGGCCAAACATGTGTCTACTCACTTGAGCAAGCCGGCCCGGTGGAAGACGTAGAGGTCCTGCTCGAGGGTGCAGGTGCTGAAAGGGACCATTTTCACGAAGTTCTGGATGAGGATGAACTCAGGGGTGAGATGGGGCAGAGAAATTACACAGAAGTTCTTATCCTAACATCATCAAAACCAGGACACAGAGAAAGAATAAAAAACCATTCATCAAAAAACAAATTTCTCTAAAAAACACCAAGAAAACTAGAAGCAAAATGTGTTCATTAAGGAGAGGATACTCAAATTACCTTTCCTGTAATTTGGAAAACAATCACATAAAATTCACGAAATAAGCAACCACAAGAGCATGGAAAAAGTATCTTTGTGTCTCACTGAAACCTGAATAAATTAATCTTATACACGATGGCAGTCATTCAGCATAACTCTTCTGGGGAAGTAGTTTTTAAACCAAGACAATTCATACTTGCAAGTTCACTTGTGTCACAAAGTCAGTGAGGTAGCATAGTGTCCTAGCAAAGGCCTCTTGCTTACTAAGTGACCTTACACCAGTGGCCCCTTCCTCTTGTGAGACAGGAGGATGATACTCCAGGCCTTTTTTGGCTCTAAAATTCTGTGATTATCCATAAACCAATGTGTATGTATTTTATCATGACATGATCCCAGTTGGATGAACAGATCCATGAGCATGACTAAACCTAGGCAGTGGGTTTAGTTAGTAGACACAAGAGGGGTCCTGCATGTCCTGAGGGCTGTCATTCACCTATTCTAGGCCTGCCCTGTCAGTACAGTAGACAATGAAATGTGGCTAGTATGGCAAAAGAACTAAATTTTAAATTTTATTTCATTTAAATTCATTTAAATTTAAAAAACTGATACTTAATTCCATTACTGGAAAAGTTTTATGTGTGCTTGGATTGTGTGAATCTACTTATCCAACTGTAAATTTTATAACATCTAAATACAGACGAACTATTTCTTTTTTTTTTTTGAGACGGAGTCTCGCTCTGTCACCCAGGCTGAAGTGCAGTGGCTGGATCTCAGCTCACTGCAAGCTCCACCTCCCGGGTTTACGCCATTCTCCTGCCTCAGCCTCCCGAGTAGCTGGGACTACAGGTGCCCGCCACCTCACCCGGCTAGTTTTTTGTATTTTAGTAGAGATGGGGTTTCACCGTGTTAGCCAGGATGGTCTCGATCTCCTGACCTCGTGATCCGCCCGTCTCGGCCTCCCAAAGTGCTGAGATTACAGGCTTGAGCCACCGCGCTCAGCCCAGATGAACTATTTCTGATGAAAATTCAGTACTTGTATTGAGATGTGCTACAGATGTGAAATATATATTAGATTTCAAAGACTTAGCATGAGAAAAAGAATGTAAATAGCTCACTAATAAGTTTTCATATTGATTATATGTTGAAATGATTACATTTGCCCAGGCACAGTGGCTCACTTCTGGAATCCCACTACTTTGGGAGGTCAAGATGGGAGGACCACTTGAGCCTAGGAGTTCGAGCCCAGCCTGGGCAAGATGGCGAGATCCCATCTCTACAATTTTTTTTTTTTAATTAGCTGGGCATGGTGGCATGTCCCAGCTATTTGGGAGGCTGAGGCAGGACGATTTCTTGAGCCAAGGAGTTTGAGGCAGTCGTGAGCTATGATTGCAACACTGCATGCAGCAAAGTGAGACCCTGTCTCTTTAAAAACAGGATTGGGACATATTAAGTTAAATAAAAGATATTATCATATAAACTTCATCTGTTCCTTTTGCTTTTTTTTCCTTGTGGCTCTTGGAACATTCAGAATTACCGATGTGGCTCACAATCCATGTCTGGACAGTGCTGCTCTAGGCTATCTGAGCTTCACGCAGCTGCCTGATCCTCTGCCAGGTCCCTGCAGAAGCAGCCTGCTCTTCCCAAAGCTAATTTGTCCCTTTGGGATCTCGCCTCCTCTTGAACCCTGTGAAGGCATTACTTGTGCTAATCCAAAACCCTGGGGACATTTGTGCAGCTCAAAGGAGTGAATCATTGTTTGACCTTACCTTCCTTCTTTTTAGCAAATTAGCAAGACTCCTTTTGGGGAAACTGAAGAGTCAAGTTGCTGAAAGAATCAAGTTGAAAATAAGGACTGGGTGCCAAGTCTGGGTGGGCTTCCTTTGGGAGGCGGAGACTAACTATAATGAGTTGCTTCATCTTAGATTTGAAGGATTAAGGATGAAGCAATCAAGGTTATTTTCTTCCTGTCGTCCATGTTCCGAAGTCAAATAGAATTGAAATGTAAACAGCTCTTGTAACTTTTTAAAGCCAGCATTACTTTTATAATGTTAAAGATTTACCTTTACATGGACTTTGAAATAGGAAATAATTAAAATTAGTGAAATTTATTTGAGGAGTTTTTGAGGGAAATCAACTTTGTAAATCCTATGTTTAGGGTAATCTACATTGTTTTGAAAGTACCTTAATAATCAATTTTTAAAAATTATGATGGAGAACGTATTCCCTTATTACATAGCTTCATTATAATAAGAATGAGGAAATAAAACTTAACATCACATAGTTTTAAGACAAAATAATTAAAGTATACTTGTTTTTGCCTCATGAGAAAGAGTATCCAGGAAATATAAAGCAATAGATATTTTTATCGAAATCAGTCAACTGAAGAAGTACAGTTGTTGACTTTACTTAATTAACAGGCCTGTCTTTATAAAAAGGCATTTTGTCCCTCAAAACTTCCTTCCCCATTTTCTTTCCTTCAATAAAGAAGTGTGAGAGTTCAGCTGGATCTCCATCCCCAGAGAACAATGAGACAAGAATGTAGGCAGAAGCCCAGGACACCCTGACACGGAGAATCTTATTTGCACTTGGATATTAGCCTGCAGGCCCATTCACCAATGTGGGTTGAGCCCCCTCTACAAGACAGGCATGAAGTCAGGCCTGAGGAACTAGTAGGGAAAGAAATACCAACCTGAAAATCAACAAGTCCCTACTTTGCTACCCTCAGAAAAGCATTATGATGGCTTCAGAACACTTATAGCCAATATAATCTATCAAATAACATAACTGTGTCATTCACTTTAATTTCTGACATTTTCATATATTACTATAAATGATTTGATTCTGATAAAACACTGGTAAGGCTATGTCTAAAAGAAATTTTGCATTTAAAGAGAACTGCTAAAATAGCATGACTTAAAAATTCTTGAAAATGATAATACTTTCTATTTTGATGAGCTCATGACATGCCATTTGACCTTATTCTCAGAACACAAACCTCAACATTCATAGCATAATAAATTTATGACATTTTACTTTTATATAACTTCTCTAAGCTTACAAAATCAGTTCTCAAAATTCAGCATTTACTTACAGAAAAAAGACTGAAAACAAAATTCATAAAATCCAGCGACCTGTAAACAAGACAGTAAGCACTGTCACTGCCCTGCAAGCAAATGCAACATCAGTGGACATTTACAGAGATTTACAGCTCCCTCCCCTCGGGCAGTGATTAGCCAACCACTAGTCAGAACGTGCGTCTAGCTGAACACTAATGGGGTGCATAAGTCGCAAGCTTCATACGCCAGTAATAAAGTATTCTGCAGAACTGAAGGCACTTTCACATCAATTAATAATCTCTTTGGCATTTGAAAAGCCAAAACAAAATTGGTCATTCTGTGCCTCCTATCCTTCCCGTCTGTTTTGAAAGAGTTAAGAGAAGAGGTGGGAAATATTATAGGCTGCTTCTGATCTTTTTCCCTTTTATCTGTTGCAGATTTTCTGACTAGCTGCAGATGTAAGTTCATAGGCAAACTACACTGGGTCATCAAATTCCTGTTTCAAAATTCAAAAAGTATACTCTAAGCACAATCATATTTAAATGTACCGATAAAATAAATATACAGCAACAAATAAAGAAAGGCTTTACAAGTTTTTAGATGTCTACAACACAATTAGAATAAAAAGAATTTATCTTTTCAATGTCCCAGATCTCCACAGAAGCCAAAAACTCAAGACGAAAAAAGTTAAAGTACAACATGGTTCCAGGGGATGCTGGGAGATTGGGAACATGTTTAAACAGAACCTCTGAAGAGGAACTGTCCAGCTATTCTTGGTCATCTAAAAGACATTCTAGAGCCTTCCATTCCGTCAAAATGGGCCAATTATTTCCTCTTCGAGATGGTTCTATGAACAGATGAGGAGTCGGTGCCAAGGAGACGTGGCATCCAGGCACTGAGAGCAGCATCCAGTGTTCGGACCACAGGAGAACAGTAAGCACTGAACATATGGGTGTTCTGGAGGGGCGGGGTGGGTAGTATGAGGTCTGGTGGGCGCCGGGGCTTTAGACAAAGCCCAGCACCGTGTATGCCTCCTCCTTGCTTGCTGGATTGCTGTTGGGTGTCAAGTTATCCCTCGCTTAGATATTCCATGTGGCTGAGGCACCAGCTGTAGATTCTGGGTAGAGCATGAGCTAAGGGATGCAGCCCATCTCCTCTATCTCCTTGTGGCATGGGCTCGTCACAGCCTTTGGCTCAGGAATGAACACACCGTTCTGTCAGCCCTCATAGGACTTTGGCTGGAAAAAGCTGGGCCCATCCCGGCAAGTCCTCCTCACTGGATTTTGATGCAGACCTGAGACTGTCAGTGGTCTTAGGCCCAGGATGGGATACTCCTCTGAGAAAGGGGCCAATAGTAGGGAAGTAGGGTGATATGGTTTGGCTGTGTCCCCACCCAAATCTCATCTTGAATTGTAGCTCCCACAATTCCCAAGTGTTGTGGGAGGGACCCTGTGGGAGATAACTGAATCCTGGGGGCAGTTCCCCCATACCGTTCTCATGGTAGTGAATAAGTCTCACGAGATCTCATGGTTTTATAAGAGGAAACCCCTTTCACTTGGCTCTCATTGTCTCTTTGCCTGCTGCCATGTAAGATGTTGCTTTTGTCTTCCCCCATGATCGTGAGACCTCCCCAGCCATATGGAACTGTGAGTTCATTAAACCTCTTTTTCTTTATAAATTACCCAGTCTTGAGTATGTCTTTATCACCAGCATGAAAACAAACTAATACACAGGCTGAAGAGGTAGACAGAGAAACTTGGTCCTTGATTTGGTTATCTAAATAAATCCTAGATCAAGCCATATTTAAATTAGTCTCATCACTGGAGTTACCCTTAGGTATGTGAGGCAATTATTCAACTTTTTTTCCAAAGCCAGTTTGGTTGGATTTTCTGTTACTTGCAACCAAAGACTCCAGAAAACCAGTAACCCAAATCCAAATTCTCCAAGAAATGCAAACTTTACAGAATGGGAGCAGCATGTGGTTATGTAAGTGATAATTTTCCATAGTCCCAATTGTTACACAGGTGGGCCAGCTTTCTAGCCCACTTCTGTAGCCCTTGTTAAAATGTGATGGACTAGAATCTCTGGATGGGGCTTAGGAATTTGTGGTTTTTAAAAATTCCCCAGGAGATTAGGATGCGGGCCAGGTTTGGATATTACTGGCTTTGTAAAGTTAAAATGTTGGGCCACCAATGCCAGAAGAGATTCTCACTGTGACAGCCAGCCAGAAGGTCAGTACTTGCCTTGCTTCGTATTTCTCATCAATACAAAACAGCTGAATACAAAAAGCAGCTGAGGCTCCCCTGTAGATGGGGCGGAAGTGGACGGGCTCTTCAGGCAGTAAGAGCGATGCCAAGCTCCTACTGCTGACATGGTGATCCTGTGCATATCCAGTGGAGACGTCACTGAGTTTTTCTATGTCCTAGAGCAAGAAGACAGGAGGAGCCAATGAGAATCCTGTCAATTCCCTATAATTTAGTGGGCTGGTGTTTGCATTATCTCTACATGACACTGTTCTGAGGACAGGTGTGACTGTCTCACCCAAAACAACTCATCCTGGGCCAGGCCTGGTTTTAAGGAGAGGTTCTTAATGAGATACTCAAAATTTATAAAATGTTTTTAAAAACTAGTTCTTCAATGAGAACACATGGACACAGGGAGGGGAACAACACACACTGGGGCCTGTTGGGGGGTTAAGGGGGGAAGGGGAGGGAGAGCATTAAGACAAATACCTAATGCAGGCAGGGCTTAAAACCTAGATGACAGGTTGACAGGTGCAGCAAACCACCATGGTACGTGTATACCTAGGTAACAAACCTGCACGTTCTGCACATGTATCCCAGAACTTAAAATAAAATTTAAAAAATAATAATAAAGAAAAAAAAACCTAGTTCTCACATGAAGGTCTCACACAAGACAAATAGTTTCAGTTGGCCTTTGACATAGGGTCCATATTTTAACTGCATCCTGGGGTAGATATTAGAGTGTGGTAGTATTACATACATATTATAGTAACTCAGGAAGCAAAATACTTCTCTCCCTAAAACTGTGTTCATTGTGATACAAGAATTTTTGAATCTTGGGACTGGTCAGGTGGCCCTGGGAGTAACTGTGGTGGGGAGGTGGAGCCCAGGAAGGTCAAATGGACCACAGCCACCTGGAAAGTCAGGGCTGAAGCTGTTCTGTCTTGGTTCAGGTGCATCTAAAAAGGTGTCATAACTCAGAAGATGATTCCTTTTGAGATCCCTCATGGAGTTTTTTTTAAATCAAAGTAATACGTGCATATAGAAAAATTTAAAATAATATCAGCACCAAACATTTATTAAGAAAATCAGCAGTTCTCTGTCCTTCCAAGTCTCTACCCTCATTGAACAGAACTTTCGACCTTTTCATTTCTTTGGGTATTTACCTCTATATTTCTGAACAGTATGTTTATGGTGCTATTTCTAAACTCATTAGTTTTTAGAATTTCCTACTGGATATTGATGTAGTGGCTAGATTAATCCCTCTTATCCTACCCTCTTCCCCACATCTTATCCCCCAGGATAATTACATCACAATTCAGGGTTAAATCCATAAGTATTTACACTAATATGAATGTGTAAGTTCTGCTGTTGCTGAGGAAAGTCGTATAATATGACAATGTTTTCATGTGTGTGCTTAGTTTTTATTCACTTCGTTTTCTAAATTTTTCACTTGCTTTATCAGATTTGCCAAGTGTTGGTCACTACTATTTTCCAAATGATCAGGCATTTGAGATAATATATGAGCTTCCTTTTTTCTCCCCTCTAATCTGGACTTGCAGCTCTGCTGGCCTGCCTATATCACAGCTCCTATTTCATAAGTTCCAGGTCTTTTCTTTGTCTTTTTTGTGCATCATTTAGGCCCTTATATCACTAGAGCACATTTTTAGCTTCCCAAAAGCAACACGCTTGAGAGGCAAAACTCCACAGACACTGGCTAACTGGGGCACTTCATGGGGTGATCAGGCAGAGATATGGCATTATTATTGGGTGGCCACCTTCAGTGACATTATCTGAAGGCATTTTCTTTGGGCCTGTCAGTTTTGGGGGGACTTAAGTTCTCCAATATCCTGCACGGGGAACTGTGGTAGCTGGAACAGTGGCCCCCAAAGATGTTACAGGTCCTAGTCCCTGCAACCTGTAAATATGTTATCTTTCAGGGCACAGGGATCATGCAGATGTCATCACATGAAGGGTTCTGAGATGAGGAGATGCTCCTGGATGATCCGGGTGGGGCCCAGTGGAATCGCCGGGATCTGCTAAGAGGGAGGCAGCAGGTCCGAGTCAGAGGGACAAAGATGCTGCGCTGCCAGCTCTGAAGATGGAGGAAGGGGCCACAGGGCATGGAATGCAAGTGGCTTTCAGAAGCTGGCAAAGGCAAGGGAACAGATTCTCCCCCAGAGTCTCCAGAAGGAACACGCCCCTGTCTACACCTGAAGCTCAGCACACTCAAACCCATTTTGGAATTCTAACCTCCAGAACTGCACAATAATAAATTTGTGTTGTTATAAGCCACGAAGTTTGGGGTAATGTGTTACAGCAGCAATAGAAACTAATACAAGGCCTGGCTCCTGGCATCGAGAGGGCGTGGCTGGAGGAGGGGCTGTGGATTCCTCTGTTCAAAATGGAGAATTCCACTTACTTGTCTGTTCTCTATCCTTCACCGTTACAATGCCCATGCCCATGCAGCACAGGCTAAATCTGAATTAGCAGCAGCCTCTGTTCAATTTCTCTAGAGAACAGCCATTTTATCCTCTCACTTGGGGTGTGGCTGACAACCTAACTGGAGTCTGCAGGGATCCAGTGTTCCAGTCACTCCACATCAGACTACCTAGTTTTTCAGCCCAGTTCCTCACCCCACCTTCTGCAAACCTCCAGTCTTCAGCCTTGTGCAGAATTCACACACTTTTCACCAGTCTCTCCTCTCATAAAGATGCTTGAGTTTCACCTTCCTCAGCTGTGCTAAGCCAGTGTAAACTCCTCCATTGATTTTTTTATTCTCAATATTTTTAAAGTGCTTATCTTCCAATATCTCCTCTCCATCTCATCTTTGTGGATTTGTGCCCTTTTTATTCCTTCACTGTCATTTCAGTGGTTTTCTCCGGTAGGGAGAGGAGATAAAAATAGGAGATCAATCCACCTTGTTGACTCAGGTGTCTTCTGGGGTTCCAACACGTTTGATGCAGTGGTGGGGGCAGCCATCCTGTCCCTCCATCCACATCCTTGCTTGGGTTCATAAGGGAATGGCTACGCTCTTAGGAATATTAGAGAGAAAACTGCTGTCCTCTTCTACACCCCGACTTTCCTCCCTAGGGCACAGGGAGTGACCGACTGGTCAGTGAGTCTCCTAGTGCGGGTTGCCCCAGAAACACACCCTGAACTAAGAGTCTGAGAGTCAGTAGTTTACTTGGGGAGCAAAGCCAGGACATTCTGTAAGAGGAGTGGCGTGCGACGTGAGGAAGGGGAGGCTGCCAGCATGGGGTGCTTCAAGATGTGGGTGACTACGGTGAATCAATCCCACCTGGATCTCTGGGAGCCTAGAGAACACAGTGCAGAGTGGTCCCATCTAAGAGGTGAAGGAGCTGGCGTATTGATTCTCCAATCCCTTCAGTCACTGGCTGATGGCTGCTTCCCCAAACAGCCTGCCCTGCTGCAAACACAGCATGGAAGGAAGACCAGGTACTTGCATTCCTTGTCCTCACAGGGTGCTCAGGAAGAGTAAGTGCTAGAGGATGTGGGTGGGGCTCCAACAGCACATGCTAACGTGAGATTCAAAAACTGGACCCTGTGCCTGCATTGTGCTGTCTCTTTCTGGCAGCACATCCTGCTCCCAGGGTGCGTGTTTTCTCCTCCCCTCCATGTAATTAGCCGGGAGTGGGGAGACCCTGCCCCACGGGTGAGGCCTGCCTACAACCACATGGGGGCATTTAATTCAGTAAGGAGAAATGGGAAGCCCATTTGTGTTATCGATCCAAGCTTTGTTTTCTGGTTCAGTGTTAGCCATGAGAAAGGGGTACTTCAATCCCTAGCTGACTTCTGGGTAGACTCCTTTACTGGTCAGAATCTGGAGAGAAGCGGGGCTGGAGAACCTGGCCCTCTGGCAGAACTTCAGTGTCTGGGCTTAGTGTTCAGTGAATCTGTCCCAGTGCCTCTATGGATATGACTAAGCCCCATGTTCCACTCCCTTTTCAAGGGTGCTCTAGGCTTCTATTCCTGAGTCAGTCCATCCATCACCAAGAGGCTCTCGGGAAACTACTGAAATTCCAGGACTGTGCTCATCATCAGGGAATGAAAATGCCTTATTGGGCCAGGCGCAGTGGCTCAAGCCTGTAATCCCAGCACTTTGGGAGGCCGAGATGGGCAGATCATGAGGTCAGGAGATCGAGACCATCCTGGCTAACACGGTGAAACCCCGTCTCTATTAAAAAATACAAAAAAAAAAAAAAAACTAGCTGGGCGAGGTGGCGGGTGCCTGCAGTCCCAGCTACTCAGGAGGCTGAGGCAGGAGAATGGCGTGAACCCGGGAGGCGAAGCTTGCAGTGAGCTGAGATCCAGCCACTACACCCCAGCCTGGGCGACAGAGCAAGACTCCGTCTCAAAAAAAAAAAAAAAAAAAAAAAAGAAAATGCCTTTTTGTACCAATCTCCCACTCAAAGGCCTACAACACTCTCCTCTGCTCCTTAGGAAAAGTTCGAGATCCTGAGCAGGGTTCACAGGACCCTGCCAATCTCTTCCGGAACGGCCAGGCTTCTGGCAGGGAACAAGAGGGGACACTCCAATGAAGTGGTCAAGGGACCACCTGCAAAGGCATGGGTGGGATGAAGGGAAACAAGAAAGGATGAGGAAGTCCCCAGGGATGGCCACTGCACTGGTGGAAGACGCTACACTCCTTGGCCTGAATTTGTAACAGGAGAGAGGACTTCCCAAATCCCGAGATGCATGTGAATGACATACATTAATAACACACCCAGATACAGACATGAGTGTATATATGTGCATATGATACAGAGAAAACCCTTATAAACGTTTTCCCTCTCCAAAATGTTTTCTTTTTGGGCAATGGGAAGGAGAGATAAGCTGTATTTACTAAAATTTTTGCAAATAATTTATGTAGAAATGGCAGCTTACAGTACAGGCCGTGCAGAGAATACAGAAGAAAAGATTAATCACAGCAGGGGACGAGGTAAGGAGGTGAGGCTTGGTGCAGCACATCCTGAAGGAGGTGGGAGGTGTGAACTGGTGGCAACAGGCAGGGAGGTCAGGAAGGGTGTGAAACCCATGGGGTGGCCAGGGGGCACGCAAAGGCCCTCCTCAAACCGTACCTCTGGTTCACTAACATTTCCACTTTGGACTGCTGTTAAAGCTTCCTCGGATGCAGCTTCTTTGGCAATATTTTCCTGCAAATGATGACAGCAAGACATGAAAATTAATCAACACCTGCAGTGGTTTAGAGTCCAAGCTCTGGAGCAAGCTGCCGGAGTTCAGACCCTGGCTCTACAGCTTACTGGCCTTGTGGCATTGGGAAAATTATGTAGCCTCAGTTTCCTCCTCTGTGAAAAGGGGATGAGAAGAGCATCTATTTCATAAGGGTGTTATGAGGATAAAATAAAGACAAACAGATAGAGAAACAGAGGCTTAGCATAGTGCAGGCGCCTCCTGATTCTCTGGAGATGTTAAGTTATTACTCCATTATTAATATTCTTCTGTTTAACTTGAAAGGTGCACTAAATTTTTTCTTAAAAAAAACTACTATATTGAGGTATTATGATGGTGCAAAAGTAATTGTACCAAAAGTAATTGCATTAAAGTAATGGCAAAAACTGCAACTATTTGTGCACCAAAAGTAATTTGTGCCAACCTAACAGAATTGACATACAATAAGCTACATACAGTTGAAGTGTACTTTTTGAAAAGCTTTGATTTACGTATACAACCATAAAAATATCACCCTGATCAAGATAATGAACATGACACATCAACCCCCAAGCTTCCATGTTCCTACATGCCTCTCACTCCCACCCTTTCTACTCTGCCAACCACAGGCAAACATTGATTTGATTTTTGTCGTTATAGAGTAGTTTGTACTTTCTGTAATTTTATATTACTGAAATCAAATAGCATTTACTCTTGATCTGGCTTCTTTCACTCAGCATATTTACTTTGAAATTCATCCATGCTGTTACACGCATCAGTGTTTTAGTCCTCTTTGTCCCTGAGTAGTACCCATGGTGTGGATGCACCATACTGCCTCTACATCCTCACCAACACTTGGAATGCTTAATCTTTCTAGTTTTGGTCATTCTAATAGATGTGTAGTTGTATTTGATTGTGGTTTTAATTTGCATTTTTCTAATGACTAACGAGGTTGAGTGTCATTTCATGTGATGTCTTCTTTTGGAAACTTCACATCTTTTACCCATTTTTAATTAGTTTTTTTATTTTGTCTTATCCTGTTTTGAGAGTTTTTAAAAATATGTTGTAGAAACAAGTCCTCTGTCAGATATGTAATTTGCAAATATTTTCTCCCAATCTGTGGCTTGTCTTTTCATTCTCTTAACAGTATTTTTCAAAAAGAAAAGGTTTTAAATTTTGATGACACCTAATTAGTCAATTTGTTCTTTTATGTATTGTGCTTTTGATGTGGTTTCTAAGAAATCTTACCTAACCCAAAGTCACAAAGGTTTTCTCGTATGTTATGTTTTCTCTAGAGGTTATATTAGTTTGAATTCTGCATTCAAGTCTATGATTCATTTGCAGCTAATTTTTGTATATGGTATGAGGTATGGATTGAGTTTTTTAAAAGTTTATATATGGATATTCAATTGTTTCAGAAAGAAAAGACTATTCTTTCTCCACTACATTGCCATGTGCCTTTGTCAAAAATCAGTTGTCTATATACATTGAGTCTATTTCTGAGCTTTTTAAATTCTATTCCATTAACCTACTGTTGACCTTAGCACCAATATCACACTATCTTCATTACAATAACCTCATAATAATTAGGCCAAGCATAATGGCTCACACATGTAATCCCAGTACTTTGGGAGACCAAGGTAGGCGGATCACTTGAGGCTGAAAGTTCAAGACCAACCTGGCCAACATAGCAAAACCCCATCTCTACTAAAAATACACAAAAAAAATCCAGGCGTGGTGGTTTACACCTGTAATCCCAGCTACTCGGAAGGCTGAGGCATGAGTATCACTTGAATCTGGGAGGTGGAGGTTGCACTGAGCTGAGATCATGCCACTGCACTCCAGTCTGGGCAACGGAGAGAAAAAAAAGAATCTTATAATAATTAATCTTGAGATCAGTTAGTGTTATCCTATAGCTTCATTATTTTTCAAAGTTGCTCTGGCTGTTTTAGGTTATCTCCATTTTCACATAAATTTTGGAATCAATTAATTAAACTTTTATAAAAATTCCTGCTAAAAATGTGATTGGGATTTTGCTGAATTTGGGAAGAACTGATTTAAAGATTCAATATCCCACGAACATAGAATATCTCTCCACGTATTTAGGTCTTCTTTAATTTCTCTCAGAAATGTTTTGTAGTTTTCACCACAGAAGTCTTGAATATCTTTTGTCAGATTTAATATTTGTACTGTTTTAGATGGTATTTCAATCTGATTGTTCATTGCTATTATACAGAGATACAACTAAATTTTCCATATTAATTTTGTATATATTAGTTCTAGTAGCTGTTTTGTAGATTCCATCAGATTTTTTTCATAGGTAGTCATGTTGTCTGTAAGTAAAAGATAGTTTTAATTATTCCTTTTTAATCTGGATGCCTTTCACTTCTTTTCCTATCTTTCTGCACTGGTTCAAATCTCCAGTACAATTTTGATTAGAAGTGGTGAGAGCAGACATTCTTAACTTGTTCCTGACTTTAAGGGTAAAAGAATTAGTCCTTCACCATTATGTGTGATGTTTGCTCTAAGTTTTTCAAAAATAACCTTTACCAAATTGAAAGAGTGCTAAGAGTCTTTATGAGGAATTAATGTTAGATTTTCAAATGTCTTTTATCCATTTATGAGATAAACATATGGGTTTTTTTTTAGTTTGTTAAAATGGTGAATTACACCGATTTTCTTATGTTAAACCAAACTTGCATTCCTAGAATAAAACCTACTCAGTCATAATTACCCTTTTTGTATATTGACTAAGTTTACTAATTTTTAAATTTTTTTATTTCAATACTTTTGGGAGAACAGTTGGTGTTTGGTTGCATGGAAAAGTTTCTTAGTGATTTCTGAGATTTTGGTGCACCCATCATCCAAACAGTGTATACTGTACCCAATGTGTAGATAAAAGACTCTCTGTTGATGGGCATTTAGTCTGGTTCCATATTTTTGCAATTGTGAATTGTGCTGTTATAAACATGCTTGTGCAAGTGTTTTTTTCATATAATGACTTCTTTTCCATTCTGTAGACACCCAGTAGTGAGACTGCTAGATTAAACGGTAGTTCTACTTTTAATTCTTTAAGGAATCTTCATACTGTTTTCGATGGTGCTTGTACTAGTTTACATTCCCACCAGCAGTGAAAAACTCTTCCCTTTTTACCACATCCAAGCCAACATCTGTTGTTTTTAAATTTTTAAATGATAGCCATTCTTGTAGGAGTAAGGTGATATTCCATTGTGGTTTTGATTTGCATTTCCCTGATAATTAGTGGTGTTGAGCATCTTTTCATATGTTTGTTGGCTGTTTGTAAATCTTCTTTTGGGGATCCTCTATTCATGTCCTTTGCCTACTTTTTGATGGGATTACTTGTTTTTTTCTTGCTGATTCATTTGAGTTCCTTGTAGATTCTGGATACTAGTCCTTTGTTGGATACAGAGTTTGCAAATATTTTCTCCCACTCTGTGGGCTGTCTGTTTACTCTGCTGGTTGTTTCTTCCACTGTGCAGAAGCTTTTTAGTTTAATCAGGTCCCATTTATTTATCTTTGTTTTTGTTGCATTCGCTTTTGGGTTCTTGGTCTTTGCCTAAGCCAATGTCTAGTAGAGTTTTTTCCAATGTTATCTTTTAGAATTTTTATGGCTTAACCTCTTAGATTTAAGTCTTTGATCCATCCTGAGTTGATCTTTGTATAAGGTGAGAGATGAGGATCCAGCTTCATTCTTTTACATGTGGCTTGCCAGTTTTAACAAAATCTTTTTCCACTCCCAAATTATTTTCAATGCAAAGATCATTAAGTGTTTTGACTCAAATCCACGAATGGATGTAAGCAAGTTACAATGTTACATAAAGCTGAAGATATAATGTTATCCTTGAAATACATAATTTTTATAGCTAATTCACCACAGAAAACTTCATGAATTCTAAATATTATAACTAGAGCCTAGTCTAAAAAGCATAGAGTATTGTGAAAAAGATGCATATTGTGTTTGTCTGAAATCTTTAGAAAAAGCCTATTTTCTTCTAGCAGCAGTGTTGGGAGTAGTTTCTTTATCCACTGGTAATGCCAAAAGTTGCTATTTCATGTCATTTCTATCTATTACTAATTTAAGACAACTATGCTGAATTAGGTTGTTTCATTCTAGTTTATTGAGAGGTCCTATTCTCACTCTTCAATGGATTTTACATATTTCTCATACTCTTCACTCATGAGTTCATCTAGTTGTAGGGTGTTACTCAGCATCATCTTGACATTGATGCTCACTGTTCCATACCATTTTCTGTTATTATTCATTCATGTCTACCTGTGAATTGACATACTGAGAACACAGTGGTTCCATATGCAGCATCCAGACAGCACTTCCCTCAGTCACCATGGCTGCAGCCCACAGTAGCTCCACGTTGTTCACAGTGTGTCACATTTGATGGGATGCTGAGGGCCATTGTGCTGCACTTCAGCTATCCAGGCCAGGAGGTGGGGCAAGGCTGGTCAATACTGTCATTAAAATCTTCTTTATCCTTACTGATTTTCTGTCTACTTATTCTATCAGTTACTGAGGGAAGCATATTGAAATCTCTAACTATAATTTATTATTGATTTATCTTTGCAGTTCTACAACTTTTTGCTTCTTATGTTTTGAAGCACTGTTATTGGGTGCATAAGTATTTCAGCTTGTTACATTCTCTTGGCCTTTGTAATCTTTTACAGTATTCTCTGTTCTGGAATCTACTTTGTCTGAAATTAGTAAAGCCATTCCAGCTAACTTTTGATTAGTGTTGGCATGGTGTATCCTTTTCCATTCTTTAAGTTTAGTCTACTGTATCTTTATATTTAA
This sequence comes from Colobus angolensis palliatus, assembly GCF_000951035.1. Classification (NCBI taxonomy): domain Eukaryota; kingdom Metazoa; phylum Chordata; class Mammalia; order Primates; family Cercopithecidae; genus Colobus; species Colobus angolensis. The sequence goes on along the minus strand of NW_012112808.1, from coordinate 6,694,661 downwards.
ATTGCATTTTTATAGTCTACATACTACTGAATTTTGCATTTTATCCACCTATATCTGCTTTATATATAAGCTCTTTAATCGGGACATTTAGAACGTTTACATTTAATGTAATTATTGCATACTTAAGTTTAAGTCTGTCATCTTGTTATCTGTCCCATCTAGTCTTTGCTCCCTTTTTCCTTTTTGTCTTCTTTTGGTCTAATTTTGTATTTTTATGATGATATTTAATCTCAACTACAGGCTTATTAGATATAACTCCTTGAATCTGATTTGTAACATTAGTGGTACATCTTTAACTTATCACAGACCGTCATTAGGTGATATTATAGCACTTTATGTTTAATATAAGAACCTTAAAATAGTATACTTTTCCCCTTCGGGTCTCCTCTCAAGGTCTTTGTGTTATTCTTGTCATACATTTTATTTTTACATATGTTATAAACCCCACACTATTTTTGTTTGTGAAGTCACTACCTTTTAAAAAGATATAAATATTAAGGATAAAATCGTATACTTTTTTTCACTTTGTTACCATTTCCAGTGCTCTTCAACTCTTTGTGCAGAGCCAAATTTCCATCTGATATAATTTTCCTTCTGCCTAAAGGGCTTTCTTTAACATTTCTCATAATGTGGGTCTGCTGGTGATGCATCTTTCCACCTTTTCTGTGTAGGGCAAACTCTTTATTTCACATTTTATTTTGAATGAAAGATATTTACTGGGTATAAAATTCCAGGGTGGAGTTTATTTTCTTCTATTTCTTTAAAGATGTGATCCTACTATCTTTCTGCTTGTATTATTTCCAATAAGAAATCTGCTGTTATTCATGTCTTTGTTCCTCTGTTCCTAACTTGACTTTCCCCAAACCTACTCCTGGCTGCTTTTAAGATTTTCTCTTTATCACTGGTTTTCCACTGGCTTTGGTACAGTTTTCTTTATGTTCTTGTGTTTGCTGAGCTTTTTGTATCTGTGAGTATATTGTTTTCATCAAATTTATAATTTTTCAGTCATTATTTCTTTGAATATGTTTTTTCTGTCCTAGTGTCTCTCTCTTCATGTGGACTTCTGTTACACATATATCAGGTCTTTGTAGTTGTCCCAAAACTCACTGATACGTATCTTTTTTAAAAATCCCATTTATATTTGTTTCAAGTTCACTAATCTTTCAACTGCAATGCCTAACCTGGAGTTAACCTTTCCAGTGTACTTTTCATCTTATTTATTGTAGTTTTTAATCTCTAGAAGTTTGATTTGGAGCATTTTCGTATCTTTTATGTCTCTCCTTAACCTTTGGAACATACAGCTATAATAAGTGTTTCAATGTTTTTGTCCCTTAATTCTAACATGTTTTCATATGTGTATAGGTTTCAACTGATTGATTTATCTCCACCTTTTGCATAACATACTACCAGTTTTTTGAGCGCTGGTAATTCTTTATTGGATTCCACACATTGTGAATTTTATCTTGGTGGGTGCTGAGGAATTTTGTATTCCTATAGATAGTCTTGTACTTTGTTCTAGAACTCAGTTAAGTTACTTTGATTTTTTCAGTTCTTGCTCTAAAGATTTGTTAGGCAGGACTGGGGCTGTGCCCTCTCTAGAACTAATTATTCTCCACAAGCCTCTTTTGTGCACTCTCTTGCAAGTTATAAGCTTTTGCAGTCTGACTGGCGAGAACAGGCACTATTCCTAACTTTGTACAGGCACGGGCACTATTAATCCTCATCCTTTTCAGAGGTTCTTTTCTCAGCCTGGCCTTAAGGAGTTTCCTCACATGCCTGGTGTGATCAACACTCAGCTGACTGCCTGATTGATCTTCTGCTGATCATTGATGTCTCTCTCTGCGCACTCTGTCCTTTCTAGTACTCCATCCTTCAGACTTTAGTCGCTCTAGTCTGCATGGACTTAAAGACTTGGGAAGTCTTCTGGCTCCTCCTGCCCTGCGTTGTGTCCTAGAAGCTCTGTCGAGGCAGTCAGCTGGGGCAGCCACAGGATTCGCTTGGATTGTCTCCCATCTCCCAGGCATCACTGGCCTTTGTTACAGTGATGAACAGTGTTTCCTGTATTTTAGCCACATTTTGGTTATTTTAGGCAGGAGAATAAATCCAGTCTCTGTTACTGCACCTTAGCATAAAAAGAAGAACGCTGTACTTTAAAACAACAACAACAACAACAAAACTAATTCCATTCATCAGCTTCATTTCCATCAATCTAATCCATGCATATAATCTTCTTTAAAAGATTCAGGTCTCCCCTGAGTCCCCTCTTTGCTGGGAGGAGACTTTTCTGGGAGATGAGGCAGGTGTTTCTGTGTCTGCTGGGCCCAGTCAGGGAAGGAAGGAAAATGCTGTCCCATTTGAGTATGCAGATAGTGTGTCAGTCTCTTCAGAAAGCCTGTATTTCCCAGTGAGTTTAAATGAGCAGTTTTATCTGGCTCAGCCTCCTGAAGTCAGGGAGCAAGGTAGGGAAAGGCTGACATTCTGCTCTGACCTGCGTTTTGGAGCATATCAGTGAGGCTTTGATATGTCCGTTACAAACACAGAGGCCTCTGTTTCCCCCAGCTCATGGTGTGCTTACTGCTAGTGAGACCTTTTCTGCATCAGGCATTAGAACTTCTCGGTAGTGACCCCAGCCCCAGAGATGCCCCTGATGTCACAAGTAGCCCCCAGGCCCATCCCCCTACCCTAGGCATGGAAGGATGGTCTCTCTCACCTGGATGTTTTCCATGGTGTCCGGAAAGACAGGTTCCTGCGACTCCTCAACTATTTTTTGGGAACCCTGGTTGCTACTCCTGAGCTCAGCATCTTTGAGAGAAGGGATAGAATAATGACAGAAAATAGATGATAAATATCTGCAGAACCACAGGAAATGAGACAGCATGGTCACATGTTTTTAAGCTACAATGGATCTGAAGAATTTTATTCTAGAGAGCAGTACCTTGAGGTAGGAAGAGCAGGTCTCTGCAGCCCACCCGGATTTTGACACTGAGGAGGGATCCTGGGCTAGTTCCTCCCTCCCTCCTCCTCTCTGTGCCCTTATCCGCCCAGTTCCTCCCTCCTTCCTCCTCTCTGTGCCCTTATCCGCATGATGCTGCCTAGGGGAGTTGTGGAGATGGGAAGATGGGCAATGGACCTGGCCCAGGCCTGGGCCGCAGGAGGCCCTCAACCTCTGCCAGGCCCTAGGCAATGGGATCCTTTGATAGCAGCCCCTTTTGAAGTTTACAAACAATGGGTTATCAGCTTCCTCGATGGTGGGCTTTGAAATGATCTGCAGGCAGAAGGTGGAAAAGGCCACAGTGAGTTACATCAGTGTTACCTGAATGCCAAGGTTTAGCACAAGGGCTGCTTTCTCTTTACTTGAAAAGACTGTGAACTCATGCTGTGCCAGCGGTCACAATGCTCACTTTTCTATTTTGTAATAGAAATTATTTTCAAGAAAAACTGGAGCTGAGCATTGGTGTTTCAGTAAGTTCTGGAAAGTCAATAATCAGGGTAGCTTAGGTTTCATGTATTTAACCTTTACTAAAAATTACAGAAGAAAAAAATTTCCCATTTTGTCTAAAAAGGTGTTTCTCCCTTCTCCTCCCCTCCTTTCTTCTCTTTTGAAATGTCTCCGTGCCTAAAGAGGGCGACCTGGGAGAAGACATCATTGGAGGATGTCCTCTCTTTTGTGCCTCACCCAGTGTCTGCCCTGCTGGGGGTTCTCAGCCATGACATCTGCTCTCAGCCTTTGGGCCTCAGCTCAGAGCAGCCCTAGGATGCCCTGCTCATAGCTGCCCCTCACCAGAAGCGCTGCCATAGATGCAGAAGGGACCCTGGGCCCGCTGAAGGCTCCAGAGACTGCTGCTGCCACCGCGAGTATGGCATGCTGCTCTGCCTTCTTGTTTTCAAGCATCACATTAGACACTGCAGGGCCAGAGCAGCCAGGATCCTCTCTGCTTCCTCCTCTCCCATGGTGTTCTCCTAGTGCCAGCTATGACAATGGCCCCTGCAGATGCCTCTTAACCCCAAATATCTGGGTCGCTAATGTGTTACGCCTACTTCTGGCAAAGATATAGGTAAGTGAATGAAATTCTAAGAGAAAAATGAGATGCCCAGGGAAGTGTAAATGGCATAGTTGGAGAGGTACATAATGTTGAAGGCACAATGAGACAGAGAGTCACATCCTAGCATGAAAAAGCAGCTCTTTTGGCATGAAGAGAAAATGTCCTGAGAAGAGAGGGTGTAAAGCACTTAGAATCCCTCTTCCGAAGAAAGATGCTTTGAGGAAAATAAAAACTGTTGTATCTCTAGCTCCTGATATGTCCTGCACCCTGCAGAATTTTCCAAATAAGACTATCTGGGGTTTCTAGCACTCTCATCATGACAAGAGCAGCAGGCTTTTTTAGCTAATTAACTTTGTTGTTGAGGTTAACACACATATGAAAAGTGTACAGCTCACGGAATTTCTACATATGTCTATTCTTCAACAACAACCACCTATAAAAACACATAAAACTGGCTGGTCACAGTGGCTCACACCTGTAATCCCAGCACTTTAGAAGGCCAAGGCAGTTGGATTACCTGAGGTCAGGAGTTCAAGCCCAGCCTGACCTGTCTCTTTTTGTATTTTTAATACAAAAAAGTAGCCAGGCATGGTGGTGCACACCTGTAATCCCAGCTACTCGGGAGAGGCAGGAGAATCACTTGAACCTGGGAGGCGGAGGTTGCAGTGAGTCAAGATTGTGCTACTGCACTACAGCCTAGATGACAGAGTAAGACTCCAACTCAAATAAAAAAAAAAAAAAAAAGGAAAAAAAAGAACATATAAAACATTTCCAGCACCCAGAAGTTTGCCTCATTTCCCCATCCAGTCAATACTCCTCTCGAAGGTATCCACTCTTCCAACTTTTACTATCATTGATTACTTTTGCTCAGCAGCAAACTTGTGAATTAAAAAAACTTATTATCAGTAATTACCTATTTCAATGTATTAAAAATATATTTCTTTCTTATTTCAAGGTTGAAGAACTACAAAAAAATGCAACTAGAAGTAGACATTCACTGTACATGCTTCTTTTCTAATTAGGAAAAGATTATTAAAAAGTAAAAAGTCTTAAAGACTGGATTAGATTTTCAGTAAACTAATAATCCTGGTGACTTAACTGCCAATGGTCTGATGTTCGTGAGACAATTACCAACCACAAAGACTAACTGCCGTGACTAAACTGTTGTGAGGTGTTGCAGTTGATTATTAAGCAGCTGCCATGTTCATCCCTAGAGGTGACTGCATTTCAGAACTGGGCAAGGTGAAGCTGGATTTCTCTCTCCAGTGTCTCTGGGGTCTTACAAGGTTTAATTAGTTAATGTTCATAATGTCCCTTGAGATCCTCAAATGTGAGGTGCTATCCTGGGGAAAGCTGAGGCAGTGGTATTATGTAACACATGACTAAAAATACAACTGAAGCTGCAGATTTAATTGTTATTTTATGGCTTATACCATCTATGTAATTTAGAAGTCATGAACTATTGGTTTACTCTAGTGGGAGTAAAGGCACAATTTGTCAGGACTTTCTTTCTAAGTGAGACTGCTTGTCTGAAGCAGGTTTACCATGAAGCTAATAAAGCTAGAGGTTCAGGCATCTTCCCAGCACAGGCTCCTCCAAGGCACAGCATCTAATGCTGCATTCATCATTTTGCATTACTGTCCTTAAAAAGGGCTCCTGAATGGGTCAGACTTTAGGTCCCACAAGACTCTGGATCTACCCCGCTCTTTATCTAATAGGAATAATCCATACAGAGCGTAAAAAAATAATACATGTTGAGGGCTTCAGGAATAAATAATAATATAATTTTGTGCTCTTTACATTTATTTTAAATATCACCAAAAATCTTAATTTTTGTGTGATGAAATAAATTGATTCTAAAAGAGCAAATATGGAGTAACAGTAAACAAAAATTTAAGAAAGATGAACAAAAAGAGGGCCATATTCCCAACTGAATTTTTTTTTTTTTTTTTTTTTT